>NC_091988.1:69534453-69884655 GCF_044704955.1 Pristiophorus japonicus | reverse complement strand
TGCACCCACATAATACAATAGTTATCGACTGATAATTCATTCCTACGAATGAAGAATGGATGTGTATCTTTGTCTGTTACCTGGTTTGTACAGCCATTTGCAATATAATCATACACCTTTGATATAACTGGGTCACGTTTGGTTGCTTGACCAATCTCTTCAGCTGTGACTAGGTTCATCAATGTATGAAAAATAGAACACTTCTTCCCTATCGGGTGTAACTTGTGATGGGGAAGGCAATCTAGACATAACATCAGCATTACTGTGATCAGCTGATCATCTGTATTCAATATCATATGTATATGCTGACAAAATCAAAGCCCATCTCTGCATTCGGGCTGCAGCTAATGTTGGAACTGGGGACTTTGGATGGAGGATTACTGTCAGGGGCTTATGGTTTGTAATGATGGTAAACTTATGACCATACAAGTATTTGTGAACCTTCTTGACCCCAAAAATTAATGCCAAAGCTTCCCTTTCGATTTTGCGCATAATTACTCTCACTGGCACTGAGAGTGCATGAAGCAAAAGCAATTGGTCTCTCCTCCCCACTATGTGGTACATGAGAGATCACTGCCCCAAATCCATACAGAGAGGTGTCACATGCTAGCTTAATCTCCTTAGATATGTCATAGTGAACTAACATGGTACTCTCTACCAATTGGCTTTTAACCTCCTTGAATGCTGTGTCGCATTCTTCTGACCACTTCCAATGGACCTGTTTTTTTCAATAGTTCATTCAGTGGATGTAACACTGTAGCCAAATTTGGTACGAACTTCCCATAATAGTTCAAAAGACCCAAAAATGATCGAAGTTCAGTGACATTCTTGGGAGTAGGTGCATTTCTGATTGCACCCAGCTTTCCCTAGGTTGGATGTAAACCATCGTTGTCCACTTTGTGCTCTAAGTATTCCACTGAGTTTTGAAATAACTCACACTTGCGAGCAGACACTCGTACTCTGTGTTTCTCTAGCGGTTTGAGGACTTCATTCAATATGTTATTATGAATTTGCCTATTTGGTGCTGAAATTAGTATGTTATTTAAATAATATACTATCCCTTCAATGCCTTGCAAAATCTAGTTCATCACCCCTTGGAACATGGCAGGGGCAGAAGACACTCCAAATGGTAGCCTATTAAATTGATATTGGCCTGGATGAGTATTTATCGTCAAGCATGACTTGGACTCCTCATCTAGTTCAAGTTGTAAGTAGGCCTTCGTAAGATCCAATTTTGAGAAGATCTGACCACCTGTCAGTGTTGTGAACTAGTCTTCCACATTTGGCAATGTATTGGGGACATAAACTCCTGGAACCTGGTTTACGGTTACTTTATAATCACCACACAATCTTACCGTACCATCAGATTTAGGTAAAACTACAATAGATGTAGCCCAATTACATAGATCTATCTTAGAGATAATGTTCTCAGTCTCTAGTCTTTTGAATTCTTGCTCAACTTTCTCCTTGAGCGCATATGGTACGGAACGTGGCTTGTAGTAAACCGATCTGGAGTCATTTTGTGCTCTGACAGTCGCCTTGAAGCCTTGGATCGGACTGCCTGTTTCACAGAACACCTTCGGATAATTCTTATTGACAAGATCCTTTGATGCAAATCTCATTTCAACACGAAAAATCTCACTCCAATCTAGCTTCAGTGATCCCAACCAATTTCTTTTTAGTAAGGCAGGCTTGTCTCCTGCCACTACTAATAGAAGCAAGCTCTGAAATTGATCCTTGTATTTAACCGGTACAGTGATATGACCTACCACAGGAATGTTCTCTCCCGAGTAGCCTCGCAGCTCTATCTTGGATTTCTCCAAGGGGAAATGATGCAATTTGTCGAAGGATAGCGACTCCGGTACTACTCTCACGGATGCACCAGAGTCGATTTCCATGGGTATCTTGGTTCCTGCAACATCTATGTGGATTATGATACTTTTCGAATCGTGCTCCTGATGATGTGTAGCTCTAAAACCTCCACGTCCTGTTGTTTTTCTTCCATGCTATGTAGTCTCTGGGGATTTCTATTTATAGTTTTGAAAGTTGGTTTACCCTTCAGCTGGCATGCCTTCGCGAGATGCCCAGTTTTCCTGCCGATGAAACACTCTGCCTTCACATATGGACAACTTTGAGCAATGTGTTGTCCCAGGCACCGATAGCATGACTTCAATGCTCTGTTACCATTGGCAGTTTCTGAGACCTTGGGGCCCAACTGTATTTTACTTTTAACCTGCAGGTGATTCACCTCGGTTGTCTGACGACTGGAAATAGTATGAAATTCTCAGGAATATTGGTCAGTCATGTTCATTGACATAGCTGTCTGACACGCTAAATCAAAAGTTAAGTTAAGCGTTGTCAATAACTTTCTTCTGATCACATCATTTTTCATCCCACAAACAAAACGGTCACGCAATGCTCGGTCCTGAAAGTTTCCGAAATTACAGTGAATAGATAGCTTTTTTGATGATACAATGTACTCACTGATATTTTCTTCGGTTAACTGATCTCGCATTCCGAAATGATAATTTACAGGGGCTCAGGACTGTAGTGCTGTTCTAATTTAGTTAGAATCTGCTTAAGAGTTGTGTCCTTTGGCTTGACAGGCACAAGCACATTTTTCAGGGTTTCATACACCTCGGGCCCTGCTTCAGTTAAGAAAATCGCCCGTTGTCTTTCCGACACCACCCGGTTATGGTTTTCATCATTGGGGACTTTGATGATATTATTTGCGGTGTAAAACAGTTCTAGCCGCTCCACATATGCTCCGAAACATTCACGATCGCGTTGAAACTCCCCCCAAATGCCCTATTATTCCCATAGGCATGGCCATCTGGACTCTGGCAGTTCGGACAAGTGTGCTTGTAATTTACCTTGGATTTGTAGCTGTTAATCAAAACAGAGACGCACTCAAAGTCTCTCTGTCGGTTGACTGAATCCTCCACCAACAAAAATTGCAGCTTTTCCCCCCCGATTATCCCATTCTCATCGCCATTGTTATATCTTCAGTACAACTCACAAACACACATAAGCCTTAAGATGGCAGAACACTCCAAAACTCTAGTCAGGTGACCTGTTCCCTCTTTATTTGTACACAGCACTGACTGCAGTGCCACAGTAGTCAACAGGTGGAGCTATATATATTACAACAGTGAACCAACATGGTGCTCTCTACCAATTGGCTTTTACACTCCTTAAATGCTGTGTCGCATTCTTCTGACCACTTCCAATGGATCTGTTTTTTCAATAGTTCATTCAGTGGATGTAATACTGTAGCTAAATCTGGTAGGAACTTCCCATAATAGTTCAAAAGACCCAAAAATGATCGAAGTTCAGTGACATTCCTGTGAGTGGGTGCATTTCTGATTGCATCCAGCTTTCCCTTGGTTGGATGTAAACCATCTTTGTCTACTCTGCGCCCTAAGTACTCCACTGAGTTTTGAAATAACTCACACTTGCGATCAGTCACTCATACTCTGCTTCTCTACCTATTTGAAGATTTCATTCAATATGTTATTATGAATTTGCCTGTTTGGTGCTGAATTTAGTATGTCATCTAAATAACAAACTACCCTTCAATACCTTGCAAAATCTGGTTCATCATCCCTTGGAATATGGCAGAGGCGGAAGACACTCCAAATGGTAGCCTATTAAATTGATATAGGCCAAGATGAGTATTTATAGTCAAACATGACTTGGACTCCTCATCTAGTTCAAGTTGTAAGTAGGCATTCGTAAGATCTAACTTTGAGAAGATCTGACCACCTGTCAGTGTTGTGAACAAATCTTCTATATTCGGCAATGTATTGGGGAGATTACCCTCTTGAACCTGGTTTACGGTCACTTTATAATCACCACACAACCAGTGGTCCACTGGGTGGAGCTATATATATTACATCCCCTCCTCCAGCGGGCGGGGATAGGGAGGGGCCGGGGGGAAGGGGAGGGGCAGGGGCAAGTGGAGGAGGCAGGGGAGAAGGGGAGGGGCCGAGGGGAGGGGTGGAGGGGGCCGGGATGGGGAGGGGGGAGGGGCCTGGGAGAGGCCGGGGGGGGATGGAGGGGGCTGGGATGGGGAGGGGCCGGGGGGAAGGGACTGGGCGACGAGGGGTGGAGGGGGCCGGGATGGGGAGGGGCCGGGGGGGGGAAGGGGAGGGGCCGGGAGGGTGGAGGGGGCTGGGATGGGGAGGGGCCGGGGGGGAAGGGGAGGGGCCGGGGGGTGGGTGGAGGGGGCTGGGATGGGTTGGGGCCGGGGAGGGGGGGTGGAAGGGGCTGGGGGGAAGGGACTGGGCGGGGAGGGGTGGAGGGGGCCGGGATGGGGCCGGGATGGGGAGGGGGCCGGGGGGGAACGGGAGAGCCAGGGGGGGTTGTGCCAAGCACCTCAGGCACTGCCGCCCCGCTCACATGTATCCGCCGTTAATCACCTGTACCTGCAGTGACCAGCGAGCAATGGTCAATGACGGACCTGCTCTTCAGCCTCACACTGAAGTCTGTTTTACTTTGCCTCCTCCACCTTCCCACCCAGAACCTTCCGGCTCCATTGCCCCTATTGCCAGCACGACTCTGAACCGCTCTCTCCTCCTTTCAGCCGCTCCCTAAAACCTACCTCTTGGACCAAGCACTTTTGGCCACCTGTCCTAATAGCTCCTTATGTGGCTCGGTGTCACATTCTGTCTAATTTACGCTCTTGTGAAGCGCCTTGGATCTTTTTACTCCGTTAAAGGTGCTATATAATTGCAAGTAGTGGTTGGATTGTGCTGCTTGATTCGTGGGGGATTTGAGGTTCACACTTATGCCAATGAGGCTGTGCGGAAACCTCGGCGCAGTATCCACTGCGTTCCGGGCGCCTTTTGCCGACCGTGCCTCTCACAGTAATGCCAGGCAACGTTCTGCCCCGGCGTCTCGCACACATCGCACACCTGCCATCTGGTGCTGGAGCAGTGGTATTACAACACACAGTAAATCCTCTTCAATTGTGATTGTAAGGTTGCATTAGAGGGAGCAGGGTGCGGTGGTGTGGTCCCAGCCTGCAAGACCATCAGCTGGTCTCCAGTCACCTTGGGTAATCCTCGCCACTGGACCAAGACCTAGCTCTGTCAAGCCCGTGTGGTGGCTGGTGTGCAACGGCCACCACACGTTAAAAAAATCCACGCACAGGCATCTTCCACCCTTCAGCATGTAGTTCGGGATCTGGAATATTAGGTCCTTCATTGAAACACCTGTGAACTCATCCTTTTTGGCGTGGAAGCAAGTCATCCTCGCTTCGAGGGACTGCCTATGATGATGATGATTACAACACACCGAAACCACAGGCTTCAAGACCACAAACTCCCCGACGCGCAAAAAGCTCATCATTCGTCTGACGGTTTCATGAAGAAAGTCAGAATCTGTCACCTCGATTTTCTAACCAGTGGAAGATGAAGCATTGTGGGTCATTGCAAGAGGAGCGTCTAGCAGACCCATTTCCCTTAGCAGAGGGGTCAACTAACAGGGGGCATAGATTTAAAGTAATTGATAAGAGGATTAGAGGGGAGTTGAGGGGAAATGTTTTCACCTAGAGGGTGGTGGGGGGTCTGGAACTCACTGCCTGAAAGGGTGGAGAAGGCAAAAACCCTCACCACATATAAAAAGTACTTGGATTTGTATTTCGCCCATCTCCGTCCCTGCCCCAGCTCATCTGCTGCTGAAACCCTCATCCGTGCCTTTGTTACCTCTAGGCTTGACTATTCCAGTGCACTCCTGGCTGGCCTCCCACATTCTACCCTGCATAAACTAGAGGTGATCCAAAACTCAGCAGCCCGTGTCCTAACTCGCACCAAGTCCCGTTCACCCATCACCCCTGTGCTCGCTGACCTACATTGGCTCCCGGTTAAGCAACGCCTCGATTTCAAAATTCTCATCCTTGTTTTCAAATCCCTCCATGGCCCTCACCCCTCCCTATCTCTGTAATCTCCTCCAGCCCCACAACCCTCCGAGATGTCTGCGCTCCTCTAATTCTGCCCTCTCCCGCACCCCTGATTATAATCGCTCAGCCATAGGTGGCCGTGCCTTCAGCTGCCTGGTCCCAAGCTCTGGAACTCCCTCCCTAAACCTCTCCGCCTCTCTACCTCTCTTTCCTTCTTCAAGATGCTTCTTAAAACCTACCTCTTTGGTCACCCACGCTAATTTCTACTTATGCGGCTCGGTGTGAAATTTTTTATCTCATAATACTCCTGTGAAGCGCCTTGGGACGTTTCACTACGTTAAAGGCGCTATATAAATACAAGTTGTTAGATATGCACTTGAAGTGCCGTAACCTACAAGGCTGCGGATCAAGAGCTGGAAAGTGGGATGAGGCTGGATAGCTCTTTGTCGGCCGGCACGGACACGATGGGCCGAAATGGCCTCCTTCCGTGCTGTAAACTTCTATGCTTTCTAAGATTGTATGATCTATGTGTGTGTGTGCTGCAGCAGTGTGTCATTCTGAGATCAGCCTCATAACTGCAAGTACATGCGTTTCCAACACTGCCAGTACCTGTGATCGGGAGCTCGGCCATCGCGGGGAGAGGGAAATGTAATGTTGCTGCACTAATTAAAGGGCTGCTGCAGCTTAAAGGGACAGTCCTTACAGTAAACGAGGGGAAACCTTCATCCACTGGAACCCTTCCCAACTCTCGTAAAGCAACGTGCATTTACACAGCGCTTTTCACAACCTCAAGACCTCCCAAAGTTCTTTTTGGAGTGGAGTCACTGCTGTAATGTGGGAAATGCGGCAGCCAATTTGCACACAGCAAGATCCCACAAACAGCAATGTGATAATGACCCAGATAAATTTTGTATTTTGTTATGTTGATTGAGGGATAAATATTAAATCGGGACACCGGGGATAACTCCCCTGCTCTTTCTCAAAATAGAGCAATGGGATCTTTTACGTCCACCTGAGAGAGCAGATGGGGCCTCGGTTTAATATCTCATCTGAAAGACGGCACCTCCGACAGTTCAACACTCCCTCAGTACTGCTCCTCCGACAGTGTATCACTCCCTCAGTACTGCCCCTCCGACAGTACGGCGCTCCCTCAGTACTGCCTCTCTGACAGTGCGGCACTCCCTCAGTACTGCCCCTCCGACAATGCGGCGCTCCCTCAGTACTGCCCCTCTGACAATGCGGCGCTCCCTCAGTACTGCCCCTCTGACAGTGCGGCACTCCCTCAATACTGCCCCTCCGATAGTGCAGCTCTCTCTCTGTACTGCCTCTCCGACAGTGCGGCACTCCCTCAATACTGCCCCTCCGACAGTGCAGCTCTCCCTCAGTACTGCCTCTCCGAAAGTGCAGCGCTCCCTCAGTACTACCCCTCTGACAGTGCAGCGTTCCCTCAGTACTGCACTGGAGTGTCAGCTTAGATTATGAGCTCAGCTCTTTAGAGTGGGACTTGAACCCACAATCTTCTAACTGAGAGGCGAGAGTGCTGTCCACTAAGTCACGGCTCACTCTTGTCTTGCTATCATACAAATGATCACATGGGACTGTGAGAACAATCTATAACCCCTTCATTCCCGTCCAATCCCCACACTGGGCTGTGCCTGTACTCACCAGCAGGGGGCAGAGCGAGTCACTCCAAGTCAAGCAATAATCGTTCCCAAGGCAACGTTTGACGACAATTAGCGGCATTTACTCTGTTTGTGATCGGCTGGTGTCGAGCTGGAGGTTACCTTGGGCCAAGAGCAGTGGGAAGCAGTGACCTTGTGTGAGAGGCAGAACATGTTGTACATTAACCGCAGTGATTGCCGTGTTGGAGTCAGTCCAACCACCAAACCCATTCACAGGCCTCAGCTGGCAATTTGCCTCCCCCACCTCCCGTCCTCTTCCCCTGAAGGTGCCAACTCCTGCTGGGCCCAACTCCTTCCCCCAGTCACCCCACCAGAGCTGCTCGACCATGGTGTGATCACGGTCACTCCTGAGCAAACCCTCCCCCAAAACACCCAGCACACCCCCATCCAACCACCCCGTTCAACCACCCTTCCCCATCCACCCATCCATACCACAATTCCGTCTCCCCTGCCCCAATCACTATTAAACACAGTCTAAAGCTCCCTCTACACTGTCCCATCAAACACTCCCAGGGCAGGTACAGCACAGGGTCAGATACAGAGTAAAGCTCCCTCTACACTGTCCCATCAAACACTCCCGGGGCAGGTACAGCACGGGTTAGATACGGAGTAAAGCTCCCTCTACACTGTCCCATCAAACATTCCCAGGGCAAGGTTGCTGATCAGCACTCTGGGAAAGATTGAATGAGATTGGGAGAGGGTGCGAGGAATCTTGATTTGAATACAGTGAGGATGGAGGGAGAGGTTGGATGACGGGATTTTGTAAATTTAAGAGAAACAAGCAAGAGAAATTGAGCACGAGAGAGCGAGATTGGAGGGAACAGTTGAGATAATTCCAAGCATTTCTAACCTTTAATAAATTAAATGTACATCATTTCTGATTCAACAGCATTTATTCAGCATATATTAAACTTCACTTACATATCATATTTGCCAATCGCGACTGCAAAGTGCAAAAGATGGATCGTGGCGAGGGGCTGAGATCATCGAAATGTAAATACATTTCTACACATGACCCATACCCTCCAATGTGAAAGCAGGAGAGGAGAAAGAGTTTTGTAAATCCTCTGATACTGAGTGTAATGTATTTGCTTCATGGGTTCATTGCTAAAGAATTCATAGCAACACATAGCTATTAAGAATTAGTTGGTTTATTAACAAAGGTTTAACTATCACACTACACATTACCAGTTCATCCACCAGGCTCACAACCATCTGTCTCATCGTGGATCCCCTGAACCCAACTGGCTGAGGTTTTATTGAGTCTTGTGAGCACCACGTGATGGGCTAAGCCACTCCCAACTCAACAGCTCTACAAACCTGTGAGCATCCTCACAGGCGCATACATTACACAGCACTGGTGAGTTCAGAGAAACTGTCGCGAGATACGAACGGCCAGTTTATTTGGGGTAAGGAACACGGATTGACCCCTCTTTCTATATATAGGAAGATGTTGATGATGGCTTGGAGTTTGGCCTCTGAGTATGCACAGACACAAGTGTCGTCCGCATACTGTAGTTCGATGACAGAGGATGCGACGACCTTGGATCTGGCCTGGAGGCGACGAAGTTTGAACAGGTTTCCACTGATTCTATAGTTTAGTTCCACTCCAGCGGGGGAGTTTGTTGAGCGTGAGATGGAGCATTGCAGTGAGGAAGATCGAGAACATCGTTGATGCGATGACACAGCCTTGCTTGAGCCCGGTCTGGATGCGGATTGGGTCTGTGATGGACCCGTTGGTCAGGATCATGGCCCGCATGTCGTCGTGGAGCAGGCAGAGGATGGTGAAAAACTGTTGGGGGCAGCCGAAATGGAGGAGGACGCTCCATAGTGCCTTGCGGTTAACAGTGTCAAAGAAGGTCATGTAAAAGGGTCGGTGCTGGACCCTGCATTTCTCTTGTAGTTGTCGGGTGGTGAAGATCATGTTCGTTGTACCCCGTAGTGGGTGGAATCCGCATTGTGACTCCGGGAGGAGCTCTTCAGCCACAGGGAGAAGACGATTGAGAACGATTCTTGCGATGACTTTCCCAGTGGCTGACAGCAGAGAGATTCCTCTGTTGTTGCTACAGTCGGACTTGTCCCCTTTTTTGAAGATGGTCATAATTACTGCATCTCTGAGATCCCCTGGCATGCTCTCCTCCCTCCAGATGAGAGAGATGAGGTCATGCATTCGTGCCAATAGTGGTTCTCCACCATTCTTTAGGCAGAGTCAGCATGGATTTATGAAGGGGAAATCATGTTTGACAAATTTGCTGGAATTCTTTGAGGATGTAACGAACAGGGTGGATAAAGGGGAACCAGTGGATGTGGTGTATTTGGACTTCCAGAAATCATTTGACAAGGTGCCACATAAAAGATTACTGCACAAGATAAAAGTTCACGGAGTTGGAGGTAATATATTGGCATAGATAGAGGATTGGCTAACTAACAGAAAACAGAGAGTCGGGGTGAATGGGTTGGTAACTAGTGGGGTGCCGCAGGGATCAATGCTGGGAAACCAACTATTTACAATCTATATTAATGACTTGGAAGAAGGGACTGAGTGTAAAGTAGCCAAGTTTGCTGATGATCCAAAGATGGGAGGAAAAGCAATGTGTGAGGAGGACACAAAAAAATCTGCAAAAGGACATAGACAGGCTAAGTAAGTGGGCAAAAATTTGGCAGATGGACTATAATGTTGGAAAGTGTGAGGTCATGCAGTTTGGCAGAAAAAAATCAAAGAGCAAGTTATTATTTAAATGGAGAAAAATTCTCATTGATTGTAAAATGCAAATGATTTAAGTTGAGAGTTTCTTGTTCCAGATCAGAAGCAATGATTACAACAGTCGTGTCTTTCATAGAATGGTAAAGCACAGAAGGAGGCCATTCGGCCCATCGAGCCTGCACCGGCTCTTTCGAAGAGCAACCCCGTCAGTCCCACTCGCCCGTTCCGTCTGTGATTGTAGCTCGGTGGGCGAACGCCTGGGGAATGGGAGCAGAAAGATCATTTGTTGATTATTGGCAAATGTCCACCTGATTATTTGTTACATTCGAGAAAACCTCATGGTCGGTGAGTCTCCAGGGCAAACGATCTTGGCTTCCTTTCCCGCTCGCGCTCCTCTGCTAATACTCCACGGTCACTGTTTTGGTCCTCAGATACTCGTTCAAAGCTTCCTGCCCTGTGGGGTAAGGGAGCAGCAGTTAGTGCACTGTAACCAGCGGCTGGTGTGTGGGCAAGAGCGATGCCACCTCATCCTAACCCCCTTCCACCACCAATTGGAGGAGGTTATTCAGCCTTTCGAGCCTGTTCCACCATTCAATTAGATCATGAATGATCTGTGTCTTAACTCCATCCACCCGCCTTGGTTCCGTAACCCGTAAGACCCTCTTCCCCCCTCAATCATTGTGGGTGGGAGGTGGATCTAGCTACAGGGAGGGGGAGGGGGCTGGGTACAACCATCCAAGTAGCCAGTCATTTGAGACAATGAAGGGGTAAATATCCCTGAGGTTGCTCTCAATCGCCCCCCTCGGCCCCCCCACCGATCCTCTGCCTCCCCGCAGCTTCCCAGCCCCCTCCCCACGACCCCCCCACTGCCCCGTAACTTTAATGGAAGAAACCCCGGGAAATATCAATTCTTGCAGGGCTTCCCTAGATTTTCCACCGACGTTCCGCGGGACGATTCCATCCCCTACCCCTCATGGAGATTCACCGCCTGAGTGTCTCCAGGCTATTCGATTGTGTGTGGCATCACAGTGGAGTTTGAGCTCGTTCTTGCCGGCCACCACACACAACCCAGCCGGAGTCACTGGTTAAACTATCCCCTTGGCCAGGCGATCTCAGACAGCACCTCCCAAACCCACGAACTCTACCACCGAGGACAAGGGCAGCAGGTGCATGGGAACACCACCACCTCCATGTTCCCCTCCAAGTCACACACCAGCCGCACTTGGAAATATATCGGCCGTTCCTTCATCGTTACTGGGTCAAAATCCTGGAACTCCCTCCCTAACAGTACTGTGGGAGCACCTTCACCACACGGACTGCAGCGGATCAAGAGCCACCTTCTCAAGGGGCAATTAGGGATGGGCAATAAATGCTGAGCCTTGTCAGCGACGCCCACATCCCGATAACAAATATTTAAACAGGTTGCGTTGTACCTACCGCAGCTCAAATCCCTCCATGGCCTCGCCCCTCCCTATTTCTGAAACCTCCTCCAGCCCCACAACCCTCCGAGATCTCTGCGCTCCTCCAATTTTGCTCACTTGTGCACATTGATTTCCATCGCTCCACCATCGGTGGCCGTGCCTGGGCCCCAGGCTCTGGAACTCCCTCCCTAACCCTCTCCCCCTCTCCACCATCGGCGGCCGTGCGTGGGTCCCAAGCTCTGGAACTCCCTCCCTAACCCTCTCCCCCTCTCCACCATCGGCGGCCGTGTGTGGGTCCCAAGCTCTGGAACTCCCTCCCTAACCTCTCCCCCTCTCTCTCCTCATGAAAGACACTCCTTAAAACCTCCCTGTTTGACCGAGCTTTTGGTCGCCTGCCCTAATATCTCCTTTTGTGGCTCAGGTGTCAAATTTCGTTTGATAAATGCTGCTGTAAAGCACCTTGGGACGTTTTACTCTGTGAAAGGCGCTATATAAATGCACCTCGTTGTTCTTTCCCTGGGCCGAGCTCCGCTGAGTTGAGACAAAGCGAGGATGGAAGCTGAGACCGGCCATGGTGTGTTGGGCCGGGAGCCCTGGGGGGAAGCACTGTGACCCAGCGAGCCAGGAGCGGGGCCTGGCAGTCTCCCGCGCCGATGTCCTACCTAAGTCCTTGCCGAAGCCGGATTGCTTGAAGCCCCCGAACGGCGCTGCCACGTCGGTCTTGTTGTATGTGTTGATGAAGACGGTGCCGGCCTGAAGTTTCTCGCTGACGTACAGGGCTTTGCCGATATCGCGGGTGAACACGCCCGAGGCCAGCCCAAACTCCGTGTCGTTGGCCCGTTTCAGCACGCCATCGAGATCCCTGTGCAAAAAACACACGGTCAATACCGTTCTTCCAACAGTCGGATCATTACAGAAAATTACATCGAGTGTACAGCACAGAAACAGGCCATTCGGCCCATCCGGTCCGTGCTGGGGTTTATGTTCCACTCCAGCCTCCTCCCACCCCTCTTCATCTCACCTCATCAACATATCCTCCTATTCCTTTCTCCCTCATGTGTTTATCCAGCTTCCCCTTAAATGCATCTCTGCTATTCGCCTCAACCACTCCCTGTGGCAGTGGGTTCCACATCCTCACCACTCTCCGGGTAAGGATGTTTCTCCTGAATTCCCAGTTGGATTTATTGGTGATGATCTTATATTGTTGGCCCCGAGTTCTAGTTTCTCCCACAAGTGGAAGAATCTTCATATCACTAAAGGTCTGCACGGGAGAGTGAAAGGTGTCTCCTGGCTCGGTGAGTAACTGTACTGCCCCCGGGGCTCAGAGCCACCCAGACACACAAGGAGGTTATGGTAAACCTTTATAAACACCTGCTTAGGCCCCAGCTGGATTACTGTGGCCAATTCTGGGCACCGCTCTGTAGGAAGGATATGAAGGCCTTGGGGAGGGTGCAGAGGAGATTTACGAGAATGGTCCCAGGGCTGAGGGACTTCAGTGATGTGGAGAGACTGGAGAAGCTGGGGTCATTCTCCTAAGAGCAGAGAAGGTTAAGGGGAGATTTAATAGAGGTGTTCAAAATCAGGAGGGGTTTTGATAGAGTAAATAAGGAGACACTGTTTCCAGTAGCAGGAGGGTCAGTAACCAGAGGACACAGATTGAAGGTAATTTATGAACCAGAGCGGGAGTTGAAGAAACAATTTTTTACGCAGCGAGTTGTTGTGATCTGGAACGCGCTGCCTGAAAGGGCGGTGGGAGCAGATTCAATAATAACTTTCAAAAGGGAATTGGATAAATACTTGAAGGAGGGAAAATTACTGGGCTGTGGGGAAAGAGCGGGGGAGTGGGACTGATTGAATCGCTCTGTCACAGAGCCGGCACAGGCTCGATGGGCCGAATGGCCTCCCTCTGTGCTGTGTGATTCTATGATATCTTCCAATCCCACTGACCCATCTGCTGAGATGTTAAACCGAGGCCCCTTCTGCTCTCTCAGGTGGACGTAAAAGATCCCATGGCACTATTTTGAAGAAGAGCAGGGGAGTTATCCCCGGTGTCCTGGCCGATATTTATCCCTCAATCAACATCACTAAAACAGATTACCTGGTCATTATCACATTGCTGTCTGTGGGAGCTTGCTGTGCGCAAATTGGCTGCTGTGTTTCCCACATTACAACAGTGACTACACTTCAAAATGGACTTCATTGGCTATAAAGCACTTTGGGACATCACTAAATCCCAGATTTTAAGGATGGGTTTTGTTATGTATAGAAGAACTCCACGAGGCTGAGTACTGTGAGCTAAACTTAGTGTGACCTTAGTCTTCTTTATTACAACTCCAGAGTGTCTAAACAACATGGCAGCCAACCTTTTATACTGGCCCTGCATGTGTGTGCAGGTGACCATTAGGACTCCAACAGTCACGCCCTCTGGTGGTAAGTGTTACATAGTTACATACATAACATCACTCCCCCCGCAAAGTCTTTGGTACAAGTTATTTACAAGTTGAGGTGATCCGGTGCCCTTCGCTCCCTGGTTGATCGTCTAAGTTCAAACCCTGGCGTATGTGAGTTGGCCGAACCATTGCTGCACTGCACCGCAGCTGGTCTGACCGGACTCTCAGGAAAGGTGGGTTTATCCTCGTGATTGACAGCGAGGTCGATTGCTGGTTGGGTGTGTGTTGGTGGATCGTCGATGGTGATGTCCTCTTCAAGTCGTTCCTGGTTGTTGGTAAATCGCAATTTGGTCTGATCTAAATGCTTTCTGCACGTTTGGCCATTTAACAGTTTGATTATAAACACCTTGGCCAAAACAGTGCCAGCAACCCACTTGGGACCATGACCGTAATTCAGGACAAACACCGGGTCGTTAACATCAATGTCACGTGAAACAGCCGCGCGATCATGGTACATGTTCTGCCGGTGTCACCGGGTTTCCTCGTGATCATTAAGATCCGGGTGGACTAGGGAGAGCCTGGTTTTGAGGGATCTCTTCATTAACAATTCTGCCGGGGGAACCCTGATGAGCGATTGGGGTCGCATCCGGTAACTGAGCAGAATGAGAGACAAGCGGGTCTGCAGGGAGCCGTCTGATACGCGTTTCATGTTCTGTTTGATTGTTTGGACTGCCCGCTCTGCTTGACCGTTAGACACGGGCTTAAACGGAGCAGACCTGACATGTTGATGCCATTGCGGGTCATAAACTCGTTGAATTCCGAGCTGGTGAAACACGGTCCATTGTCACTGACAAAGACATCGGGCAAGCCATGGGTGGTGAACATGGCCCGGAGGATTTCAATGGTGGCTGTGGTCGTGCTGGATGACATGATTGTACATTAAATCCATTTGGAGTAAGCGTCCATAACTACTAAAAACATCTTTCCTAGAAAGGGGCTGGCAAAATCTACGTGGATCCTGGACCACGGTTTGGAGGGCCATGACCACAGACTCAGTGGAGCCTCCCTTGGTGCATTGCTCAGTTGCGAGCAAGTGTTGCACTGACGCACGCATAACGTCAATGCCGGGCCACCAAACATCCGACCTGGCAATTGCCTTCATCATGACAATGCCTGGGTGGGTACTGTGTAGGTTGCATATAAACGTTTCCCTGCCTTTTTTTGGCAAAACCAAGCGATCACCCCATAAGAGACAATCCGACTGGATGGACATTTCGTCTTTGCGTCGGTGGAACGGCTTAATTTCATCTTGCATTTCCCTGGGAACGGCCGACCAGTTCGCATTTAGGATGCAACTCTTTACTAATGATAGTACAGGATCCTGGCTGGTCCAGGTCCTGATCTGGCGAGCTGTGATGGGTGACCCTCGCTCTCAAAAGCATCCATTTCAACCCCAGTGGTGGGTAATGGTAGCCAGCTGAGAGCATCGGCGCAGTTTCCAGTGCCTGGTCTGTGGTGGATAACATAGTGATAAGCGGATAATGTTAGTGCCCATCTTTGATGCGAGACGAAGCATTGGTATTTATACCTTTGCTCTCTGAAAACAGCGAAATGTGCAGCTTGTGGTCTGTTTCAAGCTCAAACCAATGTCCAAATAGGTGTTGGTGCATTTTCTTAACCCCATTATACCTCTTTCTCGACCATACTATAGGCTCTCTCAGCCTTAGACAGACTTCTAGACACGTATGCAACTGGTTGGAGGTTGCCTGATACATTGGCTTGCTGTAACACACAGCCGACCTCATACGATGAGGCATCACAAGCTAGCACTAAACGTTTACATGGGTCATAGTGTACAAGTAACTTATTTGAACAGAGCAGGTTCCTGGCCTTCTCAAAGGCTGTGTCTTGAGATTTGCCCCAAACCCAGTCATCACCCTTACGTAGCAACATGTGCAAAGGCTCTAACAATGTGTTCAACCCGGGTAGAAAGTTACCGAAATAGTTGAGGAGTCCCAGGAACGAACGCAGCTCCGTCACATTCTGTGGTCTGGATGTATTCTTGATGGCCTCTGTCTTTGAGTCCATGGGCCTGATGCCGTCTGCTGCAATCTTTCTCTCCAAAAATTCGACTTCTGGCGCCAGGAAAACACACTTGGAGCATTTCAGCCTGAGTCCCACTCTGTCTAGACGACTTAAAACCTCTTCCAGGTTGTGTAGATGTTCGATGGTGTCACGACCAGTGATCAGGATGTCATCTTGAAACACAACGGTGCGATGAACAGATTTCAGCAAACTCTCCATGTTTCTCTGGAAAATGGCTGCAGCCGAGCGAATCTCGAAAGGGCACCTGTGGTATATAAACAGCCCTTTGTGTGTGTTGATGCACGTCAGTCTTTTCGAAGATTCAGCTAGCTCCTGTGTCATGTAGGCGGAGATTAGGTCCAACTTGGTGAACGACTCCCTCCCCCCCCCGCAGCTAACATTGCAAACAGGTCATCCGTCTTGGGCAGCAGGTACTGGTCCTGTAGTGAGACTCAGTTAATCGTTACCTTGTAGTCTCCGGAGATTCTGACCGTGGCATCGCTTTTCAACATCGGAAAAAGTGGACTGGCCCACTCGTTGAACTCGACTGACGATATGATTCCTTCGAGTTGGAGTCTGTCCAGTTCGATCTCAACTTTCTTCCTCACCATGTACGGAACCGCCCAAGCCTTGTGATGGACGGGTCATGCATTGGGGCCTAGATGGATCTGTACCTTGGCGCCTGTGAAGTTGCCGATGCCTGGTTTGAATAGCGAGGAAAACTTGCTCAGCACTTGAGCATACAAGGCGTCATCCACTGAAGATAGTGCTTTGATGTCATTCCAATTCCATCTAATCTTTTCTAACCAGCTTCTGCCGAACAGCGTTGGGCCATTGCCTGGAACAATCCACAATGATAGGTCATGCACAGCTCCATCATACGATACCTTCATTGCCGCACTTCCAATGACTGGTATGAGCTCTTTGGTGTAGGTACGCAGCTTTGCATTAATCGGGCTCAGTTTGGGCCTTTGTGCTTTATTGCCCCACAGTTTCTCGAAAGCCTTCTGGCTCATTATTGACTGACTCGCACCAGTGTCCAACTCCATGGATACTGGAACTCCATTTAATTTGACTTTCAGCATTATGGGAGGGCTCTTGGTGGTGAAGGTATGTACCCCATACACTTCTTCCTCGAGTAGAGTTGCCTGTGCTGTGTGATCCGCGCCGGATCGATCATCCTCTGCTACATGGTATGTTTGCAGCGTGTTTGCACATTTGCTGGAGGTGCCCCATTGTTGTGCAGTCTTTGCACACGTAGTGCTTGAATCGACATTGATGGGCCTGATGATTACCCCCGCAGCGCCAACACGGTGCTAATGGATTCACATTCACCCTGATGGCAGACTCTGAGTCATCACAGGTCTTGCAGCTGCAGACGTATAGGTCCTGCCATATGCAGTTCGGCCTGCTAGCGACGTCATTTTATGCACAGTACTTGCCGGTGAGCTTCGATGTTGGGAAGGTATCTGTTTGGTGTTATCAACCGTGGCCATGCATGCCTGGGCGATCGCGATGGCCCTGCTCAGGTCGAGGGTTTCGGCAGCCAGCAGCTTTCAAAGAATGACCTCGTGGCTGATGCCTCGCATGAAAAAGTCCCGCAGCATTTGCTCCAGCGCAGCTCCAAAATTATCCTGGGCCCCGGAGCGATGGTGCGTATAAAAACGATATCTGGCCATGAGGATACTCTCCTTCGGCTTGAGGTGGTTCCGAACCAGCGAGCACAACTCTGTATATTCCTTCTCCGTTGGTTTTGTCTGTGTGAGCAGATTCTTGATGAGGCTGAATATTTTAGGCCCACAGATGGTGAGGAGAACCGCCCTGTGCTTGGCCGCATTAGTGTCTCCTTCCAGCTCATTGGCCACGAAATACTGGTCGAGACACTCGACAAAGGCTTCCCAATCATCACCCTCTACGAATCTCTCTAATATTCCAACGGCAGCCATGGTTGCGTGAAGGTTCGTATTCTGTTACTCGTCGCCAACTGTTATGTATAGAAGAACTCCACGAGGCTGAGTACTGTGAGCTAAACTTAATGTGACCTTAGTCTTCTTTATTACAACTCCAGAGTGCCTAAACAACATGGCAGCCAACCTTTTATACTAGCCCTGCATGGGGTGTGCAGGTGACCATTAGGACTCCAACAGTCGCACCCTCTGGTGGCAAGTATTATATAGTTACATACATAACAGTTTTATAGAAGGAGACCTTTAGGGGATGCTGCACTGTCGGAGGGGCAGTACTGAGGGAGTGCTGCACTGTCAGAGGGACAGTACTAAGGAAGCGCCGCACTGTCGGAGGGGCATTACTGAGGGAGCGCTGCACTGTCGGAGGGGCAGTACTGGGAGAGTCATCATCATAGGCAGTCCCTCGAAATCGAGGAAGACTTGCTTCCACTCTAAAAGTGAGTTCTTAGGTGACTGAACAGTCCAATACGGGAATTAAAGTCTCTGTCACAGGTGGGACAGACAGTGGTTGAAGAAAAGGGTGGTTGGGGAGTCTGGTTTGCTGCACGCTCCTTCCGCTGCCTGTGCTTGGTTTCTGCATGCTCTCGGCGACGAGACTCGAGGTGCTCAGCGCCCTCCCGGATGCACTTCCTCCACTTAGGGCGGTCTTTGGCCAGGGACTCCCAGGTGTCGGTGGGGATGTTGCACTTTATCAAGGAGGCTTTGAAGGTGTCCTTGAAACGTTTCCTCTGCCACCTTGGGCTTGCTTGTCGTGTATGAGTTCTGAGTAGAGCGCTTGCTTTGGGAGTCTTGTGTCAGGCATGTGAACAACGTGGCCCGCCCAACAGAGCTGGTCGAGTGTGATCGGTGCTTCGATGCTGGGGATGTTGGCCTGATCGAGGACGCTAACGTTGGTGCGTCTGTCCACCCAGGGGATTGCAGGATCTTGCGGAGACATCGTTGGTGGTATTTTTCCAGCGATTTGATGTTCTACTGCATATGGTCCATGTCTCTGAGTCATACAGGAGGGCGGGTCCCACTACAGCCCTGTAGACCATGAGTTTGATGGCAGATTTGAGGGCCTGGTCTTTGAACACGCTTTTCCTCAGGCGGCCAAAGGCTGCGCTGGGGCACTGGAGGTGGTGTTGAACCTTGTTGTCGATGTCTGCCCTTGCTGATAATAGGCTCCCGAGGTATAGAAAGTGGTCCACGTTGACCAGGGCCCCGCCGTGGATCTTGATGACTGGAGGGCAGTGCTGTGCGGTGGGGTAAGGTTGGTGGAGGACCTTTGTCTTACGGATGTTTAGTGTAAGGCCCATGCTTTCGTACGCCTCGGTGAAGACGTTGACTATGACTTGGAGTTCAGTCTCTGAATTTGCACGGACTCAGGCGTCGTCCATGTACTGTAGCTCAATGACAGAGGATGGAACAGTCTTGGATCTGGCTTGGAGACGACGAAGGTTGAACAGGTTCCCACTGGTTCTGTCGTTTAGTTCCACTCAAGCGGGGAGCTTGTTGAGCATGAGATGGAGCATTGCAGCAAGGAAGATCGAGAAGATTGTTGGCACATTGACGCAGCCCTGTTTGACTCCGGTCCGGACGTGGATTGGGTCTGTGATGGATCCGTTGGTCAGGATCGCGGCCTGCATATCGTGTGGAGCAGGCGGAGGATGGAGCAGCTGAAACGGAGGAGGACGCTCCATACTCCCTTGCGGTTAACAGTGTCAAAGGCCTTTGTAAGGTCAAAGAAGGCCATGTACAAGGGTTGGTGCTGTTCCCTGCATTTCTCTTGTAGCTGTCGCGCCGTAAAAATCAGGTCCGTTGTACCCTATGGTGGACGAAATCCGCACTGTGACTTCGGGAGGAGATCCTCAGCCACAGGGAGAAGACGGTTGAGGAGGACTCTAGCGACGACTTTCCCAGTGGCTGATAACCTTGCTGCAGTCGGACTTGTCCCTTTTTTTAAACACGGTTACGATTACTGCATCTCTGAGATCTCCCGGCATGCTCTCCTCCTTCCAGATGAGAGAGATGAGGTCGTGTATTCGCACCAATAGTGCCTCTCCACCATACTTTAGTGCCTCAGCGGGGATTCCACCCGCTCCCGTTGCCTTGTTGTTCATGAGCTGGCGGATGGCCTTTTCTACCTCGTGCAGGGCTGGGGTTTTGCTGAGATGGTGGCGGGTCGCATGCTGCGGGATGGAGTCGAGGTCACTCGAGTCAAAGGCAGAATCTCGATTAAGGAGATCTTTGAAGTGCTCCTTCCAGCAGATCCTGACTGCCTCAGTGTCCTTGATGGGTTTTTCCCACTTCTTGGCCAGCAGTGGGGTGGGGCCTTGAGTGCTTGGGCCGGAGGTGGACTTAACTGCGGTGAAGGATTTAGAGTTAGGGTTAGGGTTATTGGCCAGCTGCTGACACTCTTGTGCTTTCTTCACCCACAATCTATTCTTTAGGTCGCGGGTTTTTTGTTGGACCTCGGCCTTAATCCGTCTGTAAAGCTGCTTTGCTGCTCCCAAGTTGGATTGTTATTTTAGCTTCATTTTTCTGATTTTTTAGTTCTTGGATCTCCTGGGGGAGTGCTGCAATGGCTGAGGGGCAGTACTGAGGGAGTGCTGCAATGGCTGAGGGGCAGTACTGAGGGAGCGCTGCACTGTCGGAGGGGCAGTACTGAGGGAGCGCCGCACTGTCGGAGGGGCAATACTGAGGGAGCGCCGCACTGTCGGAGGGGCAGTACTGAGGGAGTGCTGCACTGTCGGAGGGGCAGTACTGAGGGAGCGCCGCACTGTCAGAAGGGCAGTACTGAGGGAGCGCTGCACTGTCGGAGGGGCGGTACTGAGGGAGTGCTGCACTGTCGGAGGGGCAGTACTGAGGGAGTGCTGCACTGTCGGAGGGGCAGTACTGAGGGAGTGCTGCACTGTCGGAGGGGCAGTACTGAGGGAGCGCCGCACTGTCGGAGGGGCAGTACTGAGGGAGCGCCGCACTGTCGGAGGGGCAGTACTGAGGGAGCGCTGCACTGTCGGAGGGGCAGTACTGAGGGAGCGCTGCGCTGTTGGAGGGGCAGTACTGAGGGAGCGCCGCACTGTCGGAGGGGCAGTACTGAGGGAGCGCCGCACTGTCGGAGGGGCAGTACTGAGGGAGCGCTGCACTGTCGGAGGGGCAGTACTGAGGGAGCGCTGCACTGTCGGAGGGGCAGTACTGAGGGAGCGCCGCACTGTCGGAGGGGCAGTACTGAGGGAGCGCCGCACTGTCGGAAGGGCAGTACTGAGGGAGCACTGCACTGTCGGAGGGGCAGTACTGAGGGAGCGCCGCACTGTCGGAGGGGCAGTACTGAGGGAGTGCTGCACTGTCGGAGGGGCAGTACTGAGGGAGCGCCGCACTGTCGGAGGGGCTGTACTGAGGGAGCGCCGCACTGTCGGAGGGGCAGTACTGAGGGAGCGCTGCACTGTCGGAGGGGCCTTCTTTTGGATGAGATGTTAAACCGAGGCCCGGTCTGCCCTCTCAGGTGGACGTAAAAGTTCCCATGGCACTATTTTGAAGAAGAGCATGGGAGTTCTCCCCTGTGTCCTGGCCGATATTTATCCCTCAATCAACATGACTAAAATAGATTATCTGGTTATTATCACATTGCTGTGTATGGGAGCTTGCTGTGCATAAATTAGGTGCCGTGTTTCCCACATTACAACAGTGACTAAACTTGAAAAAGTACTTCATTGGCTGTAAAGCACTTTGGGACATCCTGAGGTTGTGTAAGGCGCTATAGAAATACAAGTTCTCCTGCTAACCTACCTCAAGGGATCCCGAGACGCAACGACCCGTGACCCCAATCATACACTAAGTGGCTGACTTGCCCCGGGACAGTAAGCTGTGCCTGAAGAGGTTTAATGGCCGTGGTTATTTACACAGAACTTCATTCTCCATCCTGCCCTGAGCTTTCTGCAACGATCCAGAGTCTCATTAACGGTAGCGGGTGTTTGAGGGAACCTACCCGTTTTGGAACTTGGAGATGATCATGATGGGCCCAAAGGATTCCTCCTTCGCAATGAACATCTCGTCTTGGACATCGATAAACACGGTCGGCTCAAAGAAAAACCCTGCAATGGAAACAGCACGTGACAGGGCAACGGTACGTGAAATATACTGTACCTGCCCCGGGAGTGTGTGATGGGACAGTGTAGAGGGAGCTTTACTCTGTATCTAACCCGTGCTGTATCTGCCCTGCAAGTGTTTGATGGGATAGTGTAGAGGGAGCTTTACTCTGTATCTAACCCGTGCTGTACCTGCCCTGGGAGTGTTTGATGGGACAGTGTAGAGGGAGGTTTACTCTGTATCTAACCCCGTGCTGTACCTACCCTGGGAGTGTTTGATGGGACAGTGTAGAGGGAGCTTTACTCTGTATCTAACCCCGTGCTGTATCTGCCCTGGGAGTGTTTGATGGGACAGTGTAGAGGGAGGTTTACTCTGTATCTAACCCGTGCTGTATCTGCCCCGGGAGTGTGTGATGGGACAGTGTAGAGGGAGCTTTACTCTGTATCTAACCCGTGCTGTACCTGCCCTGGGAGTGTTTGATGGGACAGTGTAGAGGGAGCTTTACTCTGTATCTAACCCGTGCTGTACCTGCCCCGGGAGTGTTTGATGGGACAGTGTAGAGGGAGCTTTACTCTGTATCTAACCCGTGCTGTACCTGCCCCGGGAGTGTTTGATGGGACAGTGTAGAGGGAGCTTTAATCTGTATCTAACCCGTGCTGTACCTGCCCCGGGAGTGTTTGATGGGACAGTGTAGTGGGAACTTGACATGTAATTGCCGGAGATGTGCGAAATGGAAAGCGTACCAATCCACAGAGCTGAAATTGAGATATTCCATTCCTGATGACTCTCGGGTTAAATTTTTACGTTACTGTAACTCAACTCTCTCCTTGTTGATCTCACAGTCTGGGGAAATCATAGCTGTGGTTGTGAAAGGCACTATATAAATGCAAGTTCATCCTTTTCTTTCTCACTCAACACTCAATCAGACTACGAGGGCCTGGGATACTGAGATTGGTGTCCGTGTGAACTCAGGGCTGGGATCACCTACCAGGCCTGGGAACCTGCTTCCCTCCATAGGCCAGAGTGGCCCCTTCCTTCACCCCCGTAGCACAATACTCAATTAGCTTGTCCAGGTGGGCCTTATGATTCTGGGGCCCATGGTCCGTAGACCTGTCCAAGGGGTCACCAATCTTCATTTTCTTCACCTCTTCTATCTGTGAGGAAATGAAAACAAGAAAGAAATAGAGAAAGGAATTGCATTTATATAGCATCTTAGAGAGCATACGGGGTTGAGTTTTATATCTCATCTGAAAGATGGCCCCTCCAACAGTGCAGTGCTCCCTCAGTACTGCCCCTCCGACTGCCCATCCGATAGTGCAGCGCTCCCTCAGTACTGCCCTCCGACAGTGTAGCACTCCCTCAGTACTGCCCCTCCGACAGTGCAGCACTCCCTCAGTATTGCCCCGCCGACAGTGCAGCACTCCCTCAGTACTGCCCTCCGACAGTGCAGCACTCCCTCAGTACTGCCCCTCCGACAGTGCAGCACTCCCTCAGTACTGCCCTCCGACAGTGCAGCACTCCCTCAGTACTACCCCTCCGACAGTGCAGCGCTCCCTCAGTACTGCCCTCCGACAGTGCAGCACTCCCTCAGTACTACCCCTCCGACAGTGCAGCACTCCCTCAGTACTGCCCCTCCGACAGTGCAGCGCTCCCTCAGTACTGCCCGCCGACAGTGCAGCACTCCCTCAGTACTGACCCTCTGACAGTGCAGCTCTCCCTCTGTACTGCCCCTCCGGCAGTGCAGCACTCCCTCACTATTCCGCCTCTGACAGTGCAGCACTCCCTCAGTACTGCCCCTCCGACAGAGCAGCGCTCCCTCAGTACTGACCCTCTGACAGTGCAGCACTCCCTCAGTACTGCCCCTCCGACAGTGCGGCACTCCCTCAGTACTGCCCCTCCGACAGCGCGGCGCTCCCTCAGTACTGCCCCTCCGACACTGCAGTGCTCCCTCAGTACTGACCTTCCGACAGTGCGGCACTCCCTCAGTACTGACCTTCCGACAGCGCGGCGCTCCCTTAGTACTGCCCCTTCGACACTGCAGCGCTCCCTCAGTACTGCCCCACCAACTGCCCCTCCGATAGTCCAACGCTCCCTCAGTACTGCCCTCCGACAGTGCAGCACTCCCTCAGTACTGCCCCATTGACAGTGCAGCACTCCCTCAGTACTGCCCCTCCGACACTGCAGCGCTCCCTCAGTACTGCTCCTCCGACAGTGCGGCGCTCCCTCAATACTGCCCCTCCGACAGTGCGCCGCTCCCTCAGTACTGCCCCTCCGACAGTGCGCCGCTCCCTCAGTAATGCCCCTCCGACAGTGCGGCACTCCCTCAGTACTGCACTGCGAGTGTCGGCCTGGAATCTGGGCTCAAGTCTCTGGAGTGGGGCTTTAGAATGCAAAAGCGCCTGGCTCAGAGGCGAGAGTGTTACCCACTGAGCCAAGGCTGACAGGGAGTTGGGTTTGATAGGCTGCACGGGTCAGTCTGCCTCCGCACTGCCATACGTGCACATGTATCTGATGCTGAATGTCCTTCAGACACGTACTGCCAGACTCACCACTTTGTGGAGAAACTGATCGTGGATAGATTCTTCGACAAACAGCCGTCCTGCAGCAATGCAGTTCTCTCCCTTATTGAAGAACACAGCCCCCATCCCCTGGGAAGACAAAGCAAGGGTTAAATGTACGTAACATTATTGGTTCTCGGGGTGCAGATGGGATTCATTGCTCAGCCCCAGCTGCCCCGAGGACATTAAGTGCCGACCACATAGTGTGGGATTGGAGTCACCTATAGGCCCAGACCGGGTAAGGACGGCAGGTATCCTTCCCCAAAGGGACATCAGTGAACAGCTTCATGGTCACTGTTACTGACCCCAGATTTTCATTTCCAGATTTATTGAGTTCCATTTCATAATCTGTCCAACTGCCATTCGACCTCAGATCCTCTCCCCCTGTTCTCTCTCCCCTCCTCTCCCCCTGTCTCCCTCCTCTCCCCCTCCTCTCCCCCATCTCCCTCCTCTCCCCCTGTCTCCCTCCTCTCCCCTGTCCCCTCTTCTCCCCCTGTCCCCTCCTCTCCCCCTGTCTCCCTCCTCTCCCCCTGTCTCCCTCCTCTCCCCCTGTCCCCTCCTCTCCCCCATCCCTCTCCTCTCCCCCTGTCTCCCTCTTCTCCCCTGTCCCTCTCCTCTCCCCCTGTCTCCCTCCTCTTCCCCGTCCCTCTCCTCTCCCCCTGTCTCCCTCCTCTCCCCGTGTCCCCTCCTCTCCCCCGTCCCTCTCCTCTCCCCCTGTCTCCCTCCTCTCCCCCGTCCCTCTCCTCTCCCCCTCCTCTCCCCCTGTCTCCCTCCTCTCCCCCTGTCTCCCTCCTCTCTCCCTCCTCTCCCCCTGTCCCCTCCTCTCCCCCTCCTCTCCCCCTATCTCCCTCCTCTCTCCCCTCCTCTCCCCCTGTCCCCTCCTCTCCCCCTGTCCCCTCCTCTCCCCCTCCTCGCCCCCTGTGCCCCTCCTCTCCCCCTGTTCCCCTCCTCTTCCCTGTCCCCCTCCCCTCCCCCTGTCCCCCTCCTCTTCTCCTCTCCCCCTCCTCTCCCCCTGTCCCCCTCCTCTCCCCCTGTCCCTCTCCTCGCCCCCTCCTCTCCCCCTGTCCCCCTCCTCTCTCCCCTCCTCTTCTCCTTTCCCCCCGGTCCCCCTCCTCTCCCCCGGTCTCCCTCCTCTCCCCCTGTCCCCCTCCCCTCCCCCTGTCCCCCTCCTCTTCTCCTCTCCCCCTCCTCTCCCCCTGTCCCCCTCCTCTCCCCCTCCTCTCCCCCTGCCCCCCTCCTCTTCCCCTGTCCCCCTCCTCTCTCCCCTCCTCTTCTCCTCTCCCCCCGGTCCCCCTCCTCTCCCCCTGTCTCCCTCCTCTCCCCCTATCCCCCTCCTCGCCCCCTCCTCGCCCCCCTCCTCTCCCCCTCCTCGCCCCCAGTCCCCCTCCTCTCCCCCTGCACCCTCCTCTCCCCCTGACCCCCACCTCTCCCCCCTCCTCTCTCCCTGTCCCCTCGAGCAGTGGGTGTCTGACGAGACTCCCAGCAAAGGCAATGAGCGGTGCGTCATCAAAGGAGATGGATAAATATTCTGCGTGTACTTGGTGTTCCCCAGGGTCGGTGTTGGGACCACTGCTCTGGTTGATATATATGAGTGACCTGGTCTTGGGTATACAGGGCATCATTTCAAAGTTTGCAGATGATGCATCAGAAGTTTACATACATACAAAATTTACATCAGAAATGTAGGAAACAGTGAGGATGACAGTAACAGAGTTCAGGAGGACACAGACAGACTGGTGAATTAGGCCGACATGTGGCCGATGTCATTTAACACAATAAGTTTGAAGTGATATATTTTGGTAGAAAGAATGAGGAGAGGCAGTATACACTGAAGGGTATAATTTTAAGGGGGTTGCAGGACAGCTTGATTCGCTGTTAGAAAGTATATAGGATCCTGAACTTTATTAATAGAGGAACAGCGTACAACAGCAAGGAAGTTATGCTAAACCTTTATAAAACACTGGTTAGAATTCATAAGAACATAAGAAATAGGAGCAGGAGTCGGCCATATGGCCCCTCGAGCCTGCTCCACCATTTATTAAGATCTTCGACCTCAACTCAGCTTTCCTGCCTGATCCCCATATCCCTTGATCCCGACAGCCTTGAATATACTCAACGATTCAGCATCCACAGCCCTCTGGGGCAGAGAATTCCAAAGATTCACAACCCTCTGAGTGAAGAAATTCTCCTCATCTCAGTCCTAAATGGCCACCCCTTATCCTGAGACTGTGCCCCCTGGTTCTCGATTCTCCAGCCGGGGGAAACAACCTCTCAGCATCTGCCCTGCCAATCCCCCTCAGAATCTTGTGTATGTCAATGAGATCACCTCTCATTCTTCTAAACTTCAGAGAGTATAGGCCCAGATTCCTCCATCTTTCAGCTGGAGTATTGTGTCCAAATCTGGGCACCACACTTTAGGAAGGTTGTTCATGCGTTGGAGATGGTGCAGAGAAGATTTACGAGAATGGTCCCAGGGATGAGGGGCTTCAGTTACTGGAGAGACTGGAGAAGCTGGGGTTGGAGCAGAGAAGGTTAAGGGGAGATTTAATAGAGGTGTTCAAAATGATGCGGGGTTTTGATAGAGTAAATAAGGAGACATTGTTTGCAGTGTCAGGAGGGTCGGTAACCAGAGGGCACAGAGTGAAGGTAATCACAAAAGAACCAGAGGGGGAGTGGAGGAGAATTTGTTTAGCAGCGAGTTGTTGTGATCTGGAACGCGCTGCCTGAAAGGGCGGTGGGAGCAGATTCAATAATAACTTTGAAAGCACAGGAGGCCATTCGGCCCGTCGAGCACCTCAGCCAGTCCCGCTGCCCCGCCCTTTCCCTGTAGCCCTGCGAAATTCTTTTCCTTCAGGTACTTAACCAACATCCCTCCCCAGTGACTTCAATACAGAGTACGGTCGGACAGGGTGTAAAACCAGCGTTGCACCCCGTCCCGTGGCTTCCTGATGGGGGCAGGTTGGGTTACAATGACATCCAATTGTTTCCAACGCTTCAGAGCACAGATTCTGGGCGTTCCTCCTCACCATGCGCACTGCCTTGTCTAGGTCGCAGTCGCTGAAGATAATCAGCGGCGATTTCCCTCCCAGCTCCAGAGACACTTTCTTCACGTTCACCACCGCACAGCTACAGGGAAACAAGTGCACAATTTACAATACAGGGCCAGCCCACGTCAATGTTAAAATTCTCATCCTCGTGTTCAAATCCCTCCGCACCCCTCCCTATCTCTGTAACCTCCTCCAGCTCCACAACCCACCCCCGACCTCTCTGTAACCTCCTCCAGCCCTGCAACCCCCAACACCACATCTCTGTAACCTCCTCGAGCCCCACAACTCCTCCCTATCTCTGTAACCTCCTCCTGCCCTGCACCCCTCCCTATCTCTGTAACCTCCTCCTGCCCTGCACCCCTCCCTATCTCTGTAACCTCCTCCAGCCCCGCAACCCCTGTCATGTATTCAACTATCATTGTAACCCATGTATAAGCTGACCTAATTTGTACACCTTGAGAACATTGACCACAAGGGGCGAACTTGTGGGAAACACTCCTAACCTGGACTTTCAGGTGACCACCCACCTTCATCACTTGAGGTCTTGGTAATAAAAGTAACTGGTCACAGAGTGACCTTCTCTCAAGTATGGGCCTCGTGTGCATTTATACTGTATAATAAGGACATATCATTGGCGACGAGAAACTGGGATTTAAACCACGCGAGCATGGCCACTAGCAGCACAGAAGAGAGGTAATGTGTTGGTGATAATTGGTACGACTTTATTGAGAGACTACAGCAAAGTTTTGTCACTAAGGAATGGTGGGGACAGGATTCGGCCGACAAACGCAGGGCTCATCTCCTGACGGTTTGTGGATCCAGGACGTACTCCATGATGAAGGACCTTCTAGCGCCAGAGAAGCCGGCAGACAAGACGTTCGAAGAGCTCAGTAAGTTGATCGGGGAACACCTTAAACCAGCGAGCAGCATGCACATGGCGAGACACCGGTTTTACACGCACCGGCGGCGAGAAGGGCAAAGCGTTCCAGACTTCGTGGCAGATCTCTGGCGACTGGCGAGCCTATATAAGTTCCCAGATGCATGCAGAGCGGAGATGCTGCGAGAATCTTTTATTGAGGGCATCGGGCATGCTGGGGTTTTCAGGAAACTGATTGAGACCAAAGACTTGACCTTGGAAGCGGCGGCTCTGATAGCCCAGACATTTATCTCAAGGGAGGAAGAGACCAGAATGATGTATGACAAAAATCTTGGCTCAAATGCGTCAGACGACAAAATTGTTAACGAGGCAGACGCCCCAGCATGTAGTTGAACCCAAAGGGGGAAGCCATGATGGTCAGTCGTGGATTGCTGGGCCTCACACTCTTTCTCTCGCCTCTGAGAGGCAATAGGGAACAGAGAGACAACTTTCTGGAGTCCATTTATTTCCTTGGGATCTCTGGGCAGCCTGGTCTGTTCTCAGCAGGTGTATGTTCTGCTGGGCCTATTAGGGGAGAGTGGGTCAGTATTCTGGGGCACCCTGAAACTCAGCAGACACTGAACCACAGATGTCTGGGGATGTACCGGGACTGGGCTCGTGAACACCGACCCCTCTCTCCACACGCACAATCTGTGGGGTATATATAAAATGTGACCCACTTCCCCACCGGAATCATGTGGCGTTGATACCCTTGCCCCACTCTCCCAGGTTCTGAGGGGGATTGACGGTCGATGCTGAGAGGTTGTTTCCCTCTGGTGGGGGAATCTAGAAACATAGAAACATAGAAAATAGGTGCAGGAGTAGGCCATTCGGCCCTTCGAGCCTGTACCACCATTCAATAAGATCATGGCTGGTCATTCACCTCAGTACCCCTTTCCTGCTTTCTCTCCATACCCCTTGATCCCTTTAGCCATCAGGGCCATATCTAACTCCCTCTTGAATATATCCAATGAACTGGCATCAAAAACTCTCTGCGGTAGAGAATTCCAGATGTTAAACAACTCTCTGAGTGATGAAGTTTCTTCTCATCTCGGTCCTAAATGGCTTACCCCTTATCCTTAGACTGTGACCCCTGGTTCTGGACTTCCCCAACATTGGGAACATACTTACTGCATCTGTCCAGTCCCGTCAGAATTTTATATGTTTCTATGAGATCCCCTCTCGTTCTTCTAAACTCCAGTGAATACAAGCCCAGTTGATCCAATCTTTCTTGATATGTCAGTCCCGCCATCCCGGGAATCAGTCTGGTGAACCTTCGCTGTACTCCCTCAATAGCAAGAATGTCCTTCCTCAGATTAGGAGACCAAAACTGAACACAATATTCCAGGTGAGGGCTCACCAAGGCCCTGTACAACTGCATTAAGACCTCCCTGCTCCTATACTCAAATCCCCTAGCTATGAAGGCCAACATACCATTTGCCTTCTTCACTGCCTGCTGTACCTGCATGCCAACTTTCAATGACTGATGAACCATGACACCCAGGTCTCCTAATATGCTGCCATTCAGATAATATTCTGCCTTCATGTTTTTGCCACCAAAGTGGATAACCTCACATTTATCCACATTATACTGCATCTGCCATGCATTTGCCCACTCACCTAACCTGTCCAAGTCACCCTGCAGCCTCTTAGCATCCTTCTCACAGCTCACACCGCCACCCAGCTTAGTGTCGTCTGCAAACTTGGAGATATTACACTCAATTCCTTCATCTAAATCATTGATGTATACTGTAAATAGCTGGGGTCCCAGCACTGAGCCCTGCGGCACCCCACTAGTCACTGCCTGCCATTCTGAGAAGGACCCGTTTGTCCCGACCCTCTGCTTCATGTCTGCCAACCAGTTCTCTATCCACGTCAGTATATTACCCCCAATATCATGTGCTTTAATTTTGCACACTCATCTCTTGTGTGGGACCTTGTCAAAAGCCTTTTAAAAGTCCAAATACACCACATCCACTTGTTCCCCCTTGTCCACTCTACTTGTTACATCCTCAAAAAATTCCAGAAGATTTGTCAAGCATGATTTCCCTTTCATAAATCCATGTTGACTTGGACCGATCCTGTCACTGCTTTCCAAATGCGCTGCTATTTCATCTTTAATAATTTATTCCAACATTTTCCCCACTACTGATGTCAGGCTAACCAGTCTATAATTCCCTGTTTTCACTCTCCCTCCTTTTTTAAAAAGTGGTGTTACATTAGCTACCCTGCAGTCCATAGGAACTGATCCAGAGTTGATAGACTATTGGAAAATGATCACCAATGCATTGACTATTTCTAGGGCCACTTCCTTAAGTACTCTGGGATGCAGACTATCAGGCCCTGGTGATTTATTGCCCTTCAATCCCATCAATTTCCCTAACACAATTTCCTGACTAATAAGGATTTCCTTCAGTTCCTCCTTCTCGCTAGACCCTCGGTCCCTTAGTATTTCCAGAAGGTTATATATATATGCCTTCGTGAAGACAGACCCAAAGTATTTGTTCAATTGATCTGCCATTTCCTTGTTCCCCATGATAAATTCACCTGATTCTGACTGCAAGGGGCCTACGTTTGTTTTCACTGATCTTTTCCTCTTCACATATCTATAGAAGCTTTTGCAGTCAATTTTTATGTTCCCAGCAAGCTTCCTCTCATGCTCTATTTTCTCCCTCCTAATTAAATCCTTTGTCCTCCTCTGCTAAATTCTAAATTTCTCCCAGTCCTCAGGTTTGCTGCTTTTTCTGGCCAATTTATATGCCTCTTCCTTGGATTTAACACTATCCCCAATTTCCCTTGTTAGCCACAGTTGGGTCACCTTCCCCGTTTTAATTTTACTCCAGACAGAGATGTACAATTGTTGAAGTTCATCCATGTGACTTTAAATGTTTGCCATTTCCTATCCACCGTCAACCCTTTAAGTATCATTCGCCAGTCTATTCTAGCCAATTCATGTCTCATACCATCGAAGTTATCTTTCCTTAAGTTCAGGACCCTAGTCTCTGAATTAACTGTGTCACTCTCCATCTTAATAAAGAATTCTACCATATTATGGTCACTCTTCCCCAAGGGGCCTCGCACAACAAGATTGCTAATTAGTCCTTTCTCATTACACATCACCCAGTCTAGGATGGCCAGCGTTCTAGTTGGTTCTCGACATATTGGTCTAGAAAACCATCCCTAATACACTCCAGGAAATCCTCCTCCAACGTATTGCTACCAGTTTGGTTAGCCCAATCTATATGTAGATTAAAGTCGCCCATGATAACTGCTGTACCTTTATTGCACGCATCCCTAATTTCTTGTTTGATGCTGTCCCCAACGTCACTACTACTGTTTGGTGGTCTGTACACAACTCCCACTAGCGTTTTCTGCCCTTTAATATTCCGCAGCTCTACCCATACAGATTCCACATCTTCCAAGCTAATGTCCTTCCTTACTATTGCGTTAATTTCCTCTTTAACCAGCATAAGAACATAAGAACATAAGAATTAGGAACAGAAGTAGGCCATCTAGCCCCTCGAGCCTGCTCCGCCATTCAATAAGATCATGGCTGATCTGGCCGTGGACTCAGCTCCACTTACCCGCCCGCTCCCCATAACAGTTAATTCCCTTATTGGTTAAAAATCTATCTATCTGTGATTTGAATACATTCAATGAGCTAGCCTCAACTGCTTCCTTGGGCAGAGAATTCCACAGATTCACAACCCTCTGGGAGAAGAAATTCCTTCTCAACTTGGTTTTAAATTGGCTCCCCCGTATTTTGAGACTGTGCCCCCTAGTTCTAGTCTCCCCGACCAGTGGAAACAATCTCTCTGCCTCTATCTTGTCTATCCCTTTCTATTAGATCACCCCTCATCCTTCTGAACTCCAACGAGTAAAGACCCAGTCTACTCAATCTATCATCATAAGGTAACCCCCTCATCTCCGGAATCAGCCTAGTGAATCATCTCTGTACCCCCTCCAAAGCTAGTATATCCTTCCTTAAGTAAGGCGACCAAAACTGTACGCAGTACTCCAGGTGCGGCCTCACCAATACCCGATACAGTTGCAGCAGGACCTCCCTGCTTTTATACTCCATCCCTCTCGCAATGAAGGCCAACATTGCATTCGCTACCCCACCTCCTTTTCCTTTCTGTCTATCCTTCCTGAACGTTGAATACCCCTGGATGTTGAGTTCCCAGCCTTGGTCACCCTGGAGCCATGTCTCCGTAATCCCAATTATATCATATTCATTAGTTCCTGCCTGCGCAGTTAATTTGTCCGCCTTATTACGAATACCCCTCGCATTGAGGCACAGAGCCTTCAGGCTTGTCTTTTAACACACTTTGTCCCTTTAGAATTTTGCTGTAATGTGGCCCTTTTTGATTTTTGCCTTGGGTTTCTCTGCCCTCCACTTTTACTTTTCTTCTTTCTATCTTTTGCTTCTGCCCCCATTCTACTTCCCTCTGTCTCCCTGCATTGGTTCCCATCCCCCTGCCATATTAGTTTTACCCCTCCCCAACAGCACTAGCAAACACTGCCCCTAGGACATTGGTTCCAGTCCTGCCCAGGTGCAAACCGTCCGGTTTGTACTGGTTCCATCTCCCCAGAACCGGTTCCAATGTCCCAGGAATTTGAATCCCTCCCTCCTGCACCACTCCTCAAGCCACGAATACATCTTAGCTATCCTGCGATTCCTACTCTGACTAGCACGTGGCACTGGTAGCAATCCTGAGATTATGACCTTTGAGGTCCTACTTTTTAATTTAACTCCTAGCTCCCTAAACTCAGCTTGTCGGATCTAATCCCATTTTTTACCTATATTGTTGGTACCTATATGTACCACAACAACTGGCTGTTCACCCTCCCCTTTCAGAATGCACTGCAGCCGCTCCGAGACATCCTTGACCCTTGCACCAGGGAGGCAACATACCATCCTGGAGTCTCGCTTGCGGCCGCAGAAACGCCTATCTATTCTCCTTGCAATTGAATCCCCTATCACTATCGCTCTCCCACTCTTTTTCCTGCCCTCCTGTGCAGCAGAGCCAGCCACAGTGCCATGGACTTGGCTGCTGCTGCCTTCCATTGATGAGTCATCTCCCCCAACAATACCAAGGTGGTGTATCTGTTTTGGATGGAGATGCCCACAGGGGGCCCCTGCACTACCTTCCTTCCACTGCTCTTCCTGATGGTCACCCATTCCCTATCTGCCTGAGTAACCTTTATCTGCGGTGTGACCAACTCTCTAAACGTGCTATTCACGACATCCTCAGCATCGCGGATGCTCCAGAGTGAATCCATGCGCAGCTCCAGTGCCGCAATGTGGTCTGTCAGGAGCTGCAGCTGGATGCACTTCCCGCACATGTAGAACCAGGGGGCACAGTCTCAGGATTAGGGATCGGCGATTTAGGACTGAGATGAGGAGAAATGTCTTCACTCAGAGGGTGGTGAATCTTTGGGATTCTCTGCCCACAGACGGCTGTGGATGCTCAGTCGATGAGTATATTCAAGGCTGAGATCGCTAGATTTTTGAACTCTAGGTCAATCGAGGGATATGGGGATCAGGCGGGAAAGTGGAGTTGAGGTCGAAGATCAGCCATGATCTTATTGAATGGTGGAGCAGGCTCGAGGGGCCGAATGGCCGACTCCTGCTCCTAATTCTTGTGTCCTGATGTACTTATTCACTACACCTTTCCTTATATTGACCGGGGCAGGGCCGGAACTCTGGGAGCACTGCGCGGCTAGACAAGCTTGCATCCTAAAGGGAACTGTGGTCCAGTAACAGAACCACGACACCACAAACCGACTTCACTGGCTGTGAGGTGCTTTGGGATTTCTGGAGATGGGGAAAGGTGCTATCGAAATGAAAGTCTTTCTGTCGTTAATGAAGTAAAGATGATTTGTTGGTCACAATCTGTTACTTCACCTTTTCATGATGTGTTTGCCGACTGGAGTTGATCCGGTGAAGCCAAGCTTTCTCACATCCGGATGGTCAGCTATTCTCTGTCCAATCAGTGAACCTGCCACACAACAATAATCTCTCAGTCCAAGCCCAAAGCAGAACCAAACCCCACCACATCGCGACAGCGACACCAGGCACCAGGGTCAGAACTGGTCACTGGCCCAGGGGGCTTCACATTGGATTCAAGCTCGGTTTATTTTTAACTGTTTTGAGCAGCTGACCAGCTCCACGTATCTCTGTTGTGAGGCTCCCGTCGTTTGTCAAGCTACTTCCCATGGATTGGGTGGCTGTCTGTGTGTGAGAGCGTGAGCTGGATGTATGAGTGTGTGTGAGTGTGTGTGAGACAGTGAGAGTGTGTGTGAGTGTGTGTGAGAGTGTGTGAGAGTGTGTGTGAGTGTGTGTGAGAGAGTGTGAGACAGTGAGAGTGTGTGTGCGAGTGTGTGAGTGTGTGTGAGTGTGTGTGAGACAGTGAGAGTGTGTGTGAGTGTGTGTGAGAGTGTGAGAGTGTGTGAGAGTGTGAGAGTGTGTGAGAGTGTGTGAGAGAATGTGTGCGTGTGTAAGAGTGTGTGTGAGACAGTGAGAGTGTGTGTGAGTGTGCGTGAGAGTGTGAGAGTTTGTGAGAGAGTGTGTATGTGAGAGTATGTGTGAGAGTATGTTAGAGTGTGTGTGAGAGTGTGTGAGAGTATGAGAGAATGTGTGAGTGTGTAAGAGTGTGTGTGAGTGTGTGAGAGTGTGCTGGGCTTGTGAGCATGTGAGAGTGTGTGAGAGAATGTGTGTTAGGTGTGTCAGAGAGTGTGTGAGAGTGTGTGGGAGAGTGTGAGAGTGTGAGGGAGAGTGTGAGAGTGTGTGGGAGAGAGTGTGTGAGAGTATGAGGGAGAGTGTGAGAGTGTGTGTGAGAGTGTGTGGGATAGAGTGTGTGGGATAGAGTGTGTGAGAGTGTGTGAGAGTGGGTGAGAGTGTGTGAGAGAGTGTGTGAGTGTGAGACAGTGTGAGAGAGTGTGTGCTAGGTGTGTCAGTGAGTGTGAGAGAATGTGAGAGAATGTGAGAGTGTGAGAGTGTGTGTGTGAGAGTGTGTGTGTGAGAGTGTGTGTGTGAGAGAGTGTGTGTGAGAGAGTGTGTGTGAGAGAGTGTATGTGAGTGTGTGTGTGAGAGTGTGTGCGGGTGTTTGTGAGTGTGTGTCAATGTGTGTGAGAGTGCGTGAGAGTATGTGTGTGAGTGTGTGTGAGTGTGAGAGAGAGTGTGAGTGAGTGTGTGAGAGTGTGAGAGTGGGTGAGAGTGGGTGAGAGAGTATGTGAGAGTGTGATGAGAGTGTGTGAGATTGTGAGAGTGTGAGACAGTATGAGAGAGTGTGTGCTAGGTGTGTCAGAAAGTGTGTGAGAGTGTGTGAGAGAGTGTGTGAATGTGTGTGAGAGTGTGAGAGTGTGCGATTGTTTGTGAGAGTGTGCAATTGTGTGCGATTGTGTGTGAGAGTGTGTGAGAGTGCGTGAGAGAGCGTGAGAGAGCGTGAGAGTGCGTGAGAGTGCGTGAGAGTGCGTGAGTAAGTATGTGAGTCAGTGTGTGGGATTGTGTGAGAGAGTGTGAGAGAGTGTGAGAGAGTGTGATGAGAGAATGTGAGATTGTGAGAGTGTGTGAGAGTGTGAAACAGTGTGAGAGAGTGTGTGCTGGGTGTGTCAGAGAGTGAGTGAGAGTATGTGAGAGTGTGTATGAGAGTTTGTGAGAGTGTGCTGGGCATGTGAGAGTGTGTGTGAGAGAATGTATGTTAGGTGTGTGAGAGAGTGTGACAGAGTGTGAGAGAGTGTGTGTGAGAGAGTGTGAGAGAGTGTGAGAGAGTCTGCGTGCGAGAGTGTGAGAGTGTGTATGAGAGTGTGAGAGTGTGTGAGAGTGTGTGAGGGTGTGTGCTGGGTGTGTGAGAGTGTGTGAGAGAGAGTGTGAGTGTGCAAGAGTGTGTGAGAGTGAGAGAGTATGAGAGAGTGCATGTGAGAGTGTGTATGTGTGTGATTATGTGAGACTGTGTGAGGGGTGGGCTTGGAGTGTGAGAGTGTGTGAGAGTTTGTGAGGGTGTGTGCTGGGTGTATGAGAGTGTGTGAGAGAGAGTGTGAGTGTGTGAGAGTGTGTGAGGGTGTGTGCTGGGTGTGTGAGAGTGTGTGAGAGAGGGTGTGAGTGTGCAAGAGTGTGTGAGAGTGTGTGAGAGAGAATTTGTGAGGCTGTGTGTGAGCGTGTGAGGCTGTGTGTGAGTGTGTGAGAGTGTGTAAGCGAGAGTGCGTGAGTGTGTGAGGCTGTGTGACAGTGTGTGAGGAAGTGTGAGAATGTGTGAGAGAGTGTGAGAGAGTGTGTGAGAGTGTGTGAGAGTGTGTGAGAGAGTGTGATGAGAGTGTGTGAGAGTATGTGAGAGTGTGTGAGAATGTGTGAGAGTGTGTATGAGAGTGTGTGAGAGTGTGAGAGAATGTGTGAGTGTGTAAGAGTGTGAGTGAGTGTGTGAGAGTGTGCTGGGCATGTGAGCATGTGAGAGTGTGTGAGAGAATGTGTGTTAGGTGTATGAGAGAGTGTGTGAGAGTGTGTGGGAGAGTGTGAGAGACTGTGGGAGAGTGTGGGAGAGAGTGTGTGAGAGTGTGTGAGAGTATGTGAGAGTGTGTGAGAGTGTGTGAGAGTGTGTGAGAGTGTGTGAGAGTGTGTGTGAGTGTGTGAGAGTGCGAGAGTGTGAGAGTGTGAGAGTGTGAGAGTGTGCGATTGTGTGTGAGAGCGTGCGATTGTGTGTGAGAGTGTGAGAGTGTGCGATTTTTTGTGAGAGTGTGCGAGAGTGCGTGAGAGTGTGATGAGAGTGCGTGAGAGTGTGAGAAAGTATGTGAGTGAGTGTGTGAGAGAGTGTGAGAGAGTGTGAGAGAGTGTGAGATAGTGTGATGAGAGTGTGATGAGAGTGTGTGAGAGTGTGTGAGAGTGTGAGAGTGTGTGAGAGTGCGTGAGAGAGTGTGAGAGAGTATGAGAGAGTGCATGTGAGAGTGTGTATATGTGTGATTATGTGAGGCTGTGTGAGGGGTGAGCTTGGAGTGCGTGAGAGTTTGTGAGGGTGTGTGCTGGGTGTATGAGAGTGTGTGAGAGAGAGTGTGAGTGTGTGAGAGTGTGTGAGGGTGTATGCTGGGTGTGTGAGAGTGTGTGAGAGAGAGTGTGAGTGTGCGAGAGTGTGTGAGAGTGTGTGAGAGAGAATTTGTGAGGCTGTGTGTGAGTGTGTGAGAGTTTGTGTGAGCGTGCAAGAGTGTGTGAGTGTTTGTGAGGGTGTGTGAGGGTGAGTGAGGGAGTGTGTGTGAGAGTGTGTAAGAGAGAGTGCGTGAGTGTGTGAGGCTGTGTGACAGTGTGTGAGGAAGTGTGAGAATGTGTGAGAGAGTGTGTGAGAGTGTGTGAGAGTGTGTGAGAGAGTGTGATGAGAGTGTGTGAGAGTATGTGAGAGTGTGTGAGAGTGTGTGAGAGTGTGTATGAGAGTGTGTGAGAGTGTGAGAGAATGTGTGAGTGTGTAAGAGTGTGAGTGAGTGTGTGAGAGTGTGCTGGGCATGTGAGCATGTGAGACTGTGTGAGAGAATGTGTGTCAGGTGTGTCAGAGAGTGTGTGAGAGTGTGAGAGACTGTGGGAGAGTGTGGGAGAGAGTGTTTGAGAGTGTGTGAGAGTGTGTGAGAGTGTGAGAGTGTGTGAAAGTGTGTGAGAGTGTGTGAGAGTGTGTGAGAGTGTGTATGAGAGTGTGTATGAGAGTGTGTGAGAGTGTGTGGGAGAGTGTGTGGGAGAATGTGTGAGTGTGTGAGAGTGTGTGAGAGAGTGTGTCAGAGTATGTGAGAGTGTGTGAGAGTGTGTGAGAGTGTGTGAGAGTGTGAGAGAGTGTGATGAGAGTATGTGAGATTGTGAGAGTGTGTGAGAGTGTGTGAGAGTGTGAGAGTGTGAGAGTGTGCGATTGTGTGTGAGAGTGTGCGATTGTGTGTGAGAGTGTGAGAGTGTGCGATTTTTTGTGAGTGTGCGAGAGTGCGTGAGAGTGTGAGTGAGTGTGAGAGAGTGTGAGATAGTGTGATGAGAGTGCGTGAGAGTGCGTGAGAGTGTGTGAGAGTGTGTGAGAGTGTGTATGAGAGTGTGTATGTGAGTGTGTGAGAGTGTGTGAGAGAGTGTGAGAGAGTATGAGAGAGTGCATGTGAGAGTGGGTATGTGTGTGATTATGTGAGACTGTGTGAGGGGTGAGCTTGGAGTGCGTGAGAGTTTGTGAGGGTGTGTGCTGGGTGTATGAGAGTGTGTGAGAGAGAGTGTGAGTGTGTGAGAGTGTGTGAGGGTGTATGCTGGGTGTGTGAGAGTGTGAGAGAGACAGTGTGAGTGTGCGAGAGTGTGTGAGAGTGTGTGAGAGAGAATTTGTGAGGCTGTGTGTGAGTGTGTGAGGCTGTGTGTGTGTGTGAGAGTTTGTGTGAGTGTGCAAGAGTGTGTGAGTGTTTGTGAGGGTGTGTGAGGGTGAGTGAGGGAGTGTATGTGAGTGTGTGTGAGAGTGTGTAAGAGAGAGTGCGTGAGTGTGTGAGGCTGTGTGACAGTGTGTGAGGAAGTGTGAGAATGTGTGAGAGTGTGTGAGAGTGTGTGAGAGAGTGTGATGAGAGTGTGTGAGAGTGTGAGAGTGTGTGAGAGTGTGTATGAGAGTGTGTGAGAGTGTGAGAGAATGTGTGAGTGTGTAAGAGTGTGAGTGAGTGTGTGATAGTGTGCTGGGCATGTGAGCATGTGAGAGTGTGTGAGAGAATGTGTGTTAGGTGTGTCAGAGAGTGTGTGAGAGTGTGAGAGACTGTGGGAGAGTGTGGGAGAGAGTGTGTGAGAGTGTGTGAGAGTGTGTGAGAGTGTGAGAGTGTGTGAGAGTGTGTGAGAGTGTGTGAGAGAGTGTGAGAGTGTGTATAAGAGTGTGTATGAGAGTGTGTGAGAGTGTGTGGGAGAGTGGGTGGGAGAGTGTGTGAGAGTGTGTGAGAGTGTGTGAGAGAGTATGTGAGAGTATGTGAGAGTGTGTGAGAGTGTGTGAGAGTGTGTGAGAGTGTGAGAGAGTGTGATGAGAGTATGTGAGATTGTGAGAGTGTGTGAGAGTGTGTGAGAGTGTGTGTGAGTGTGTGAGAGTGCGAGAGTGTGAGAGTGTGAGAGTGTGCGATTGTGTGTGAGAGTGTGCGATTGTGTGTGAGAGTGTGAGAGTGTGCGATTTTTTGTGAGAGTGTGCGAGAGTGCGTGAGAGTGTGATGAGAGTGCATGAGATTGCGTGAGAGTGTGAGAAAGTATGTGAGTGAGTGTGTGAGAGAGTGTGAGAGATTGTGAGAGAGTGTGAGATAGTGTGATGAGAGTGTGATGAGAGTGTGTGAGAGTGTGTGAGAGTGTGAGAGTGCGTGAGAGTGCGTGAGAGTGTGTGAGAGTGTGTGAGAGTGTGTATGAGAGTGTGTCTGTGAGTGTGTGAGAGTGTGTGAGAGAGTGTGAGAGAGTATGAGAGAGTGCATGTGAGAGTGTGTATGTGTGTGATTATGTGAGACTGTGTGAGGGGTGAGCTTGGAGTGCGTGAGAGTTTGAGAGGGTGTGTGCTGGGTGTATGAGAGTGTGTGAGAGAGAGTGTGAGTGTGTGAGAGTGTGTGAGGGTGTATGCTGGGTGTGTGAGAGTGTGAGAGAGGAGTGTGAGTGTGCGAGAGTGTGTGAGAGTGTGTGAGAGAGAATTTGTGAGGCTGTGTGTGAGTGTGTGAGGCTGTGTGTGAGTGTGTGAGAGTTTGTGTGAGCGTGCAAGGGTGTGTGAGTGTTTGTGAGGGTGTGTGAGGGTGAGTGAGAGAGTGTGAGAGTGTGTATAAGAGTGTGTATGAGAGTGTGTGAGAGTGTGTGGGAGAGTGGGTGGGAGAGTGTGTGAGAGTGTGTGAGAGTGTGTGAGAGAGTATGTGAGAGTATGTGAGAGTGTGTGAGAGTGTGTGAGAGTGTGTGAGAGTGTGAGAGAGTGTGATGAGAGTATGTGAGATTGTGAGAGTGTGTGAGAGTGTGTGAGAGTGTGTGTGAGTGTGTGAGAGTGCGAGAGTGTGAGAGTGTGAGAGTGTGCGATTGTGTGTGAGAGTGTGCGATTGTGTGTGAGAGTGTGAGAGTGTGCGATTTTTTGTGAGAGTGTGCGAGAGTGCGTGAGAGTGTGATGAGAGTGCATGAGATTGCGTGAGAGTGTGAGAAAGTATGTGAGTGAGTGTGTGAGAGAGTGTGAGAGATTGTGAGAGAGTGTGAGATAGTGTGATGAGAGTGTGATGAGAGTGTGTGAGAGTGTGTGAGAGTGTGAGAGTGCGTGAGAGTGCGTGAGAGTGTGTGAGAGTGTGTGAGAGTGTGTATGAGAGTGTGTCTGTGAGTGTGTGAGAGTGTGTGAGAGAGTGTGAGAGAGTATGAGAGAGTGCATGTGAGAGTGTGTATGTGTGTGATTATGTGAGACTGTGTGAGGGGTGAGCTTGGAGTGCGTGAGAGTTTGAGAGGGTGTGTGCTGGGTGTATGAGAGTGTGTGAGAGAGAGTGTGAGTGTGTGAGAGTGTGTGAGGGTGTATGCTGGGTGTGTGAGAGTGTGAGAGAGGAGTGTGAGTGTGCGAGAGTGTGTGAGAGTGTGTGAGAGAGAATTTGTGAGGCTGTGTGTGAGTGTGTGAGGCTGTGTGTGAGTGTGTGAGAGTTTGTGTGAGCGTGCAAGGGTGTGTGAGTGTTTGTGAGGGTGTGTGAGGGTGAGTGAGGGAGTGTATGTGAGTGTATGTGCGAGTGTGTAAGAGAGAGTGCATGAGTGTGTGAGGGTGTGTGACAGTGTGTGAGGAAGTGTGAGAATGTGTGAGAGAGTGTGTGAGAGTGTGTGAGAGAGTGTGATGAGAGTGTGTGAGAGTATGTGAGAGTGTGTGAGAGTGTGTGAGAGTGTGTATGAGAGTGTGTGAGAGTGTGAGAGAATGTGTGAGTGTGTAAGAGTGTGAGTGAGTGTGTGAGAGTGTGCTGGGCATGTGAGCATGTGAGAGTGTGTGAGAGAATGTGTGTTAGGTGTGTCAGAGAGTGTGTGAGAGTGTGAGAGACTGTGGGAGAGTGTGGGAGAGAGTGTGTGAGAGTATGTGAGAGTGTGTGAGAGTGTGAGAGTGTGTGAAAGTGTGTGAGAGTGTGTGAGAGTGTGTGAGAGTGTGTATGAGAGTGTGTATGAGAGTGTGTGAGAGTGTGTGGGAGAGTGTGTGAGAGTGCGTGAGAGTGCGTGAGAGTGCGTGAGTAAGTATGTGAGTCAGTGTGTGGGAGTGTGTGAGAGAGTGTGAGAGAGTGTGAGAGAGTGTGATGAGAGTATGTGAGATTGTGAGAGTGTGAAACAGTGTGAGAGAGTGTGTGCTGGGTGTGTCAGAGAGTGAGTGAGAGTGTGTGAGAGTGTGTATGAGAGTGTGTGAGAGTGTGCTGGGCATGTGAGCATGTGAGAGTGTGTGTGAGAGAATGTATGTTAGGTGTGTGAGAGAGTGTGACAGAGTGTGAGAGTGTGTGTGAGAGAGTGTGAGAGAGTGTGAGAGAGTGCGTGCGAGAGTGTGAGAGTGTGTATGAGAGTGTGAGAGTGTGTGAGAGTGTGTGAGGGTGTGCGCTGGGTGTGTGAGAGTGTGTGAGAGAGAGTGTGAGTGTGCAAGAGTGTGTGAGAGTGTGAGAGAGTATGAGAGAGTGCATGTGAGAGTGTGTATGTGTGTGATTATGTGAGACTGTGTGAGGGGTGGGCTTGGAGTGTGAGAGTGTGTGAGAGTTTGTGAGGGTGTGTGCTGGGTGTATGAGAGTGTGTGAGAGAGAGTGTGAGTGTGTGAGAGTGTGTGAGGGTGTGTGCTGGGTGTGTGAGAGTGTGTGAGAGAGAGTGTGAGTGTGCGAGAGTGTGTGAGAGTGTGTGAGAGAGAATTTGTGAGGCTGTGTGTGAGCGTGTGAGGCTGTGTGTGAGTGTGTGAGAGTGTGTAAGAGAGAATGCGTGAGTGTGTGAGGCTGTGTGACAGTGTGTGAGGAAGTGTGAGAATGTGTGAGAGAGTGTGAGAGAGTGTGTGAGAGTGTGTGAGAGTGTGTGAGAGAGTGTGATGAGAGTGTGTGAGAGTATGTGAGAGTGTGTGAGAATGTGTGAGAGTGTGTATGAGAGTGTGTGAGAGTGTGAGAGAATGTGTGAGTGTGTAAGAGTGTGAGTGAGTGTGTGAGAGTGTGCTGGGCATGTGAGCATGTGGGAGTGTGTGAGAGAATGTGTGTTAGGTGTGTGAGAGAGTGTGTGAGAGTGTGTGGGAGAGTGTGAGAGACTGTGGGAGAGTGTGGGAGAGAGTGTGTGAGAGTGTGTGAGAGTATGTGAGAGTGTGTGAGAGTGTGTGTGAGTGTGTGAGAGTGCGAGAGTGTGAGAGTGTGAGAGTGTGAGAGTGTGAGAGTGTGCGATTGTGTGTGAGAGTGTGCGATTGTGTGTGAGTGTGAGAGTGTGCGATTTTTTGTGAGAGTGTGCGAGAGTGCGTGAGATTGCGTGAGAGTGTGAGAAAGTATGTGAATGAGTGTGTGAGAGAGTATGAGAGAGTGTGAGAGAGTGTGAGAGAGTGTGAGATAGTGTGATGAGAGTGTGATGAGAGTGTGTGAGAGTGTGTGAGAGTGTGAGAGTGTGTGAGAGTGCGTGAGAGTATGTGAGAGTGTGTGAGAGTGTGTATGAAAGTGTGTATGTGAGTGTGTGAGAGTGTGTGAGAGAGTGTGAGAGAGTATGAGAGAGTGCATGTGAGAGTGTGTATGTGTGTGATTATGTGAGACTGTGTGAGGGGTGAGCTTGGAGTGCGTGAGAGTTTGTGAGGGTGTGTGCTGGGTGTATGAGAGTGTGTGAGAGAGAGTGTGAGTGTGTGAGAGTGTTTGAGGGTGTATGCTGGGTGTGTGAGAGTGTGTGAGAGAGAGTGTGAGTGTGCGAGAGTGTGTGAGTGTGTGTGAGAGAGAATTTGTGAGGCTGTGTGTGAGTGTGTGAGAGTTTGTGTGAGCGTGCAAGAGTGTGTGAGTGTTTGTGAGGGTGTGTGAGGGTGAGTGAGGGAGTGTATGTGAGTGTGTGTGAGAGTGTGTAAGAGAGAGTGCGTGAGTGTGTGAGGCTGTGTGACAGTGTGTGAAGAAGTGTGAGAATGTGTGAGAGAGTGTGTGAGAGTGTGTGAGAGTGTGTGAGAGAGTGTGATGAGAGTGTGTGAGAGTATGTGAGAGTGTGTGAGAGTGTGTGAGAGAGTGTGAGAGAGTATGAGAGAGTGCATGTGAGAGTGTGTATGTGTGTGATTATGTGAGACTGTGTGAGGGGTGAGCTTGGAGTGCGTGAGAGTTTGTGAGGGTGTGTGCTGGGTGTATGAGAGTGTGTGAGAGAGAGTGTGAGTGTGTGAGAGTGTGTGAGGGTGTATGCTGGGTGTGTGAGAGTGTGTGAGAGAGAGTGTGAGTGTGCGAGAGTGTGTGAGAGTGTGTGAGAGAGAATTTGTGAGGCTGTGTGTGAGTGTGTGAGAGTTTGTGTGAGCGTGCAAGAGTGTGCGAGTGTTTGTGAGGGTGTGTGAGGGTGAGTGAGGGAGTGTATGTGAGTGTGTGTGAGAGTGTGTAAGAGAGAGTGCGTGAGTGTGTGAGGCTGTGTGACAGTGTGTGAGGAAGTGTGAGAATGTGTGAGAGAGTGTGTGAGAGTGTGTGAGAGTGTGTGAGAGAGTGTGATGAGAGTGTGTGAGAGTATGTGAGAGTGTGTGAGAGTATGTGAGAGTGTGTATGAGAGTGTGTGAGAGTGTGAGAGAATGTGTGAGTGTGTAAGAGTGTGAGTGAGTGTGTGAGAGTGTGCTGGGCATGTGAGCATGTGAGAGTGTGTGAGAGAATGTGTGTTAGGTGTGTCAGAGAGTGTGTGAGAGTGTGAGAGACTGTGGGAGAGTGTGGGAGAGAGTGTGTGAGAGTGTGTGAGAGTGTGTGAGAGTGTGTGAGAGTGTGAGAGTGTGTGAAAGTGTGTGAGAGTGTGTGAGAGAGTGTATGAGAGTGTGTATGAGAGTGTGTATGAGAGTGTGAGAGTGTGTGGGAGAGTGGGTGGGAGGTGGGAGAGTGTGAGAGAGTGTGTGAGAGTGTGTGAGAGAGTGTGTGAGAGTATGTGAGAGTGTGTGAGAGTGTGTGAGAGTGTGTGAGAGTGTGAGAGAGTGTGAGAGAGTGTGATGAGAGTATGTGAGATTGTGAGAGTGTGTGAGAGTGTGCGATTGTGTGTGAGAGTGTGCGATTGTGTACGAGAGTGTGAGAGTGTGCGATTTTTTGTGAGAGTGTGTGAGAGTGCGTGAGAGTGTGATCAGAGTGCGTGAGATTGCGTGAGAGTGTGAGAAAGTATGTGAGTGAGTGTGTGAGAGAGTGTGAGAGAGTGTGAAAGAGTGTGAGAGAGTGTGAGATAGTGTGATGAGAGTGTGATGAGAGTGTGTGAGAGTGTGTGAGAGTGTGTGAGAGTGTGAGAGTGCGTGAGAGTGCGTGAGAGTGTGATGAGAGTGTGTGAGAGTGTGTATGAGAGTGTGTATGTGAGTGTGTGAGAGTGTGTGAGAGATTGTGAGAGCGTATGAGAGAGTGCATGTGAGAGTGTGTATGTGTGTGATTATGTGAGACTGTGTGAGGGGTGAGCTTGGAGGGCGTGAGAGTTTGTGAGGGTGTGTGCTGGGTGTATGAGAGTGTGTGAGAGAGAGTGTGAGTGTATGAGAGTGTGTGAGGGTGTATGCTGGGTGTGTGAGAGTGTGAGAGAGAGAGTGTGAGTGTGCGAGAGTGTGTGAGAGAGAATTTGTGAGGCTGTGTGTGAGTGTGTGAGGCTGTGTGTGAGTGTGTGAGAGTTTGTGTGAGCATGCAAGAGTGTGTGAGTGTTTGTGAGGGTGTGTGAGGGTGAGTGAGGGAGTGTATGTGAGTGTGTGTGAGAGTGTGTAAGAGAGAGTGCGTGAGTGTGTGAGGCTGTGTGACAGTGTGTGAGGAAGTGTGAGAATGTGTGAGAGAGTGTGTGAGAGTGTGAGAGTGTGTGAGAGAGTGTGATGAGAGTGTGTGAGAGTATGTGAGAGTGTGTGAGAGTGTGTGAGAGAGTGTATCAGAGTGTGTGAGAGTGTGAGAGAATGTGTGAGTGTGTAAGAGTGTGAGTGAGTGTGTGAGAGTGTGCTGGGCATGTGAGCATGTGAGAGTGTGTGAGAGAATGTGTGTTAGGTGTGTCAGAGAGTGTGTGAGAGTGTGAGAGACTGTGGGAGATTGTGGGAGAGAGTGTGTGAGTGTGTGTGAAAGTGTGTGAGAGTGTGTGAGAGTGTGAGAGTTTGTGAGAGTGTGTGAGAGTGTGTGAGAGTGTGTAGGAGAGTGTGTATGAGAGTGTGTATGAGAGTGTGTGAGAGTGTGTGGGAGAGTGGGTGGGAGAGTGTGTGAGAGTGTGTGAGAGAGTGTGTGAGAGAGTGTGTGAGAGTGTGTGAGAGTGTGTGAGAGTGTGAGAGAGTGTGATGAGAGTATGTGAGATTGTGAGAGTGTGTGAGAGTGTGTGAGAGTGTGTGAGAGTGTGTGTGAGTGTGTGAGAGTGCGAGAGTGTGAGAGTGTGAGAGTGTGAGAGTGTGCGATTGTGTGTGAGAGTGTGCGATTGTGTGTGAGAGTGTGAGAGTGTGCGATTTTTTGTGAGAGTGTGCGAGAGTGCGTGAGAGTGTGATGAGAGTGCATGAGATTGCGTGAGAGTGTGAGAAAGTATGTGAGTGAGAGTGTGAGAGAGTGTGAGAGAGTGTGAGAGAGTGTGAGAGAGTGTGATGAGAGTGTGATGAGAGTGTGTGAGAGTGTGTGAGAGTGTGAGAGTGTGTGAGAGTGTGAGAGAGTATGAGAGAGTGCATGTGAGAGTGTGTATGTGTGTGATTATGTGAGACTGTGTGAGGGGTGGGCTTGGAGTGTGAGAGTGTGTGAGAGTTTGTGAGGGTGTGTGCTGGGTGTATGTGAGTGTGTGAGAGAGAGTGTGAGTGTGTGAGAGTGTGTGAGGGTGTATGCTGGTTGTGTGAGAGTATGTGAGAGAGAGTGTGAGTGTGCGAGAGTGTGTGAGAGTGTGTGAGAGAGCATTTTTGAGGCTGTGTTTGAGTGTGTGAGGCTGTGTGTGAGTGTGTGAGAATTTGTGTGAGCGTGCAAGAGTGTGTGAGTGTTTGTGAGGGTGTGTGAGGGTGAGTGAGGGAGTGTATGTGAGTGTGTGTGAGAGTGTGTAAGAGAGAGTGCGTGAGTGTGTGAGGCTGTGTGACAGTGTGTGATGAAGTGTGAGAATGTGTGAGAGAGTGTGTGAGAGTGTGTGAGAGTGTGTGAGAGAGTGTGATGATAGTGTGTGAGAGTATGTGAGAGTGTGTGAGAGTGTGTGAGAGTGTGTATGAGAGTGTGTGAGAGTATGAGAGAATGTGTGAGTGTGTAAGAGTGTGAGTGAGTGTGTGAGAGTGTGCTGGGCATGTGAGCATGTGAGAGTGTGTGAGAGAATGTGTGTTAGGTGTGTGAGAGAGTGTGAGAGAGTGTGTGTGAGAGAGTGTGAGAGAGTGTGAGAGAGTGTGCGTGCGAGAGTGTGAGAGTGTGTATGAGAGTATTAGAGTGTGTGAGAGTGTGTGAGAGTGTGTGAGAGAGTGTGTGAGAGAGTGTGTGTGAGAGTGTGTGAGAGAGTGTGAGAGAGTGTAAGATTGTGAGAGAATGTGAGAGAGTGTGAGAGAGTGTGAGAGAGTATGAGAGAGTGCATGTGAGAGTGTGTATGTGTGTGATTATGTGAGACTGTGTGAGGGGTGGGCTTGGAGTGCGTGAGAGTGTGTGAGAGTTTGTGAGGGTGTGTGCTGAGTGTATGAGAGAGTGTGAGAGAGAGTGTGAGTATGTGAGAGTGTTTGAGGGTGTGTGCTGGGTGTGTGAGAGTGTGTGAGAGAGAGTGTGAGTGTGCGAGAGTGTGTGAGAGAGAATTTGTGAGGCTGTGTGTGAGTGTGTGAGGCTGTGTGTGAGTGTGTGAGAGTTTGTGTCAGCGTGCAAGAGTGTGTGAGTGTTTGTGAGAGTGTGTGAGGGTGTGTGAGGGTGAGTGAGGGTGAGTGAGGGAGTGTATGTGAGTGTGTGTGAGAGTGTGTAAGAGAGAGTGCGTGAGTTGTGAGGCTGTGTGAGAGTGCGTGAGGAAGTGTGAGAATGTGTGAGAGAGTGTGTGAGAGTGTGTGAGAGTGTGTGAGAGAGTGTGATGAGAGTGTGTGAGAGTATGTGAGAGTGTGTGAGAGTGTGTGAGAGTGTGTATGAGAGTGTGTGAGAGTGTGAGAGAATGTGTGAGAGTGTGCTGGGCATGTCAGCATGTGAGAGTGTGTGAGAGAATGTGTGTTAGGTGTGTCAGAGAGTGTGTGAGAGTGTGTGGGAGAGTGTGAGAGACTGTGGGAGAGTGTGGGAGAGGGTATGTGAGAGTGTGTGAGAGTGTGTGAGAGTATGTGAGAGTGTGTGAGAGTGTGTGAGAGTGTGTGAGAGTGTGAGAGAGTGTGATGAGAGTATGTGAGATTGTGAGAGTGTGTGAGAGTGTGTGAGAGTGTGTGAGAGTGTGTGAGTGTGTGAGAGTGTGTGAGAGTGCGTGTGAGTGTGCGATTGTGTGTGAGAGTGTGCGATTGTGTGTGAGAGTGTGCGATTGTGTGTGGGAGTGTGAGAGTGTGCGATGTTTTGTGAGAGTGTGCGAGAGTGCGTGAGAGTGTGATGAGATTGCGTGAGAATGCATGAGTGTGCGAGAAAGTATGTGAGTGAGTGTGTGAGAGAGTGTGAGAGAGTGTGAGAGAGTGTGAGAGACTGTGAGAGAGTGTGATGAGAGTGTGATGACAGTGTGTGAGAGTGTGTGAGAGAGTGTGTGAATGTGTGTGAGAGTGTGAGAGTGTGCGATTGTTTGTGAGAGTGTGCAATTGTGTGCGATTGTGTGTGAGAGTGTGTGAGAGTGCGTGAGAGAGCGTGAGAGTGCGTGAGTAAGTATGTGAGTCAGTGTGTGAGAGAGTGTGAGAGAGTGTGAGAGAGTGTGATGAGAGTATGTGAGATTGTGAGAGCGTGTGAGAGTGTGTGAGAGTGTGTATGAGAGTGTGTGAGAGTGTGCTGGGCATGTGAGCATGTGAGAGTGTGTGAGAGAATGTATGTTAGGTGTATGAGAGTGTGTGAGAGAGAGTGTGAGTGTGTGAGAGTGTGTGAGGGTGTGTGCTGGTAGTGTGAGAGTGTGTGAGAGAGAGTGTGAGTGTGCGAGAGTGTGTGAGAGTGTGTGAGAGAGAATTTGTGAGGCTGTGTGTGAGTGTGTGAGGCTGTGTGTGAGTGTGTGAGAGTTTGTGTGAGCGTGCAAGAGTGTGTGAGTGTTTGTGAGAGTGTGTGAGGGTGTGTGAGGGTGAGTGAGGGAGTGTATGTGAGTGTGTGTGAGAGTGTGTAAGAGAGAGTGCGTGAGTGTGTGAGGCTGTGTGACAGTGTGTGAGGAAGTGTGAGAATGTGTGAGAGAGTGTGAGAGAGTGTGTGAGAGTGTGTGAGAGTGTGTGAGAGAGTGTGATGAGAGTGTGTGAGAGTATGTGAGAGTGTGTGAGAATGTATGAGAGTGTGTAAGAGTGTGAGTGAGTGTGTGAGAGTGTGCTGGGCATGTGAGCATGTGAGAGTGTGTGAGAGAATGTGTGTTAGGTGTGTGAGAGAGTGTGTGAGAGTGTGTGGGAGAGTGTGAGAGACTGTGGGAGAGTGTGGGAGAGAGTGTGTGAGAGTGTGTGAGAGTGTGTGAGAGTATGTGAGAGTGTGAGAGAGTGTGATGAGAGTATGTGAGATTGTGAGAGTGTGTGAGAGTGTGTGTGAGTGTGTGAGAGTGCGAGAGTGTGAGAGTGTGAGAATGTGCGATTGTGTGTGAGAGTGTGCGATTGTGTGTGAGAGTGAGAGTGTGCGATTTTTTGTGAGAGTGTGCGAGAGTGCGTGAGAGTGTGATGAGAGTGCGTGAGATTGCGTGAGAGTGTGAGAAAGTATGTGAGTGAGTGTGTGAGAGAGTGTGAGAGAGTGTGAGAGAGTGTGTGAGAGAGTGTGAGAGAGTGTGAGATAGTGTGATGAGAGTGTGATGAGAGTGTGGGAGAGTGTGAGAGTGTGTGAGAGTGCGTGAGAGTGTGTGAGAGTGTGTGAGAGTGTGTATGAGAGTGTGTATGCGAGTGTGTGAGAGTGTGTATGAGAGTGTGTATGCGAGTGTGTGAGAGTGTGTGAGAGAGTGTGAGAGAGTGTAAGATTGTGAGAGAGTGTGAGAGAATGTGAGAGAGTATGAGAGAGTGCATGTGAGAGTGTGTATGTGTGTGATTATGTGAGACTGTGTGAGGTGTGAGCTTGGAGTGCGTGAGAGTTTGTGAGGGTGTGTGCAGGGTGTATGAGAATGTGTGAGAGAGAGTGTGAGTGTGTGAGAGTGTGTGAGGGTGTATGCTGTGTGTGTGAGAGTGTGTGAGAGGGAGTGTGAGTGTGCGAGAGTGTGTGAGAGTGTGTGAGAGAGAATTTGTGAGGCTGTGTGTGAGTGTGTGAGGCTGTGTGTGAGTGTGTGAGAGTTTGTGTGAGCGTGCAAGAGTGTGTGAGTGTTTGTGAGAGTGTGTGAGGGTGTGTGAGGGTGAGTGAGGGAGTGTATGTGAGTGTGTGTGAGAGTGTGTAAGAGAGAGTGCGTGAGTGTGTGAGGCTGTGTGACAGTGTGTGAGGAAGTGTGAGAATGTGTGAGAGAGTGTGTGAGAGTGTGTGAGAGTGTGTGAGAGAGTGTGATGAGAGTGTGTGAGAGTATGTGAGAGTGTGTGAGAGTCTGTGAGAGTGTGTGAGAGTCTGTGAGAGTGTGTATGAAAGTGTGTGAGAGTGTGAGAGAATGTGTGAGTGTGTAAGAGTGTGAGTGAGTGTGTGAGAGCATGTGAGAGTGTGTGAGAGAATGTGTGTTAGGTGTGTGAGAGAGTGTGAGAGAGTGTGTGAGAGAGTGTGAGAGAGCGTGAGAGTGTGAGAGAGTGTGCGTGCGAGAGTGTGAGAGTGTGTATGAGAGTGTTAGAGTGTGTGAGAGTGTGTGAGTGTGTGTGAGAGAGTGTGTGAGAGAGTGTGTGTGAGAGTGTGTGAGAGAGTGTGAGAGAGTGTAAGATTGTGAGAGAGTGTGAGAGAGTGTGAGAGAGTGTGAGAGAGTGTGTGAGAGTGTGTGAGTGTGTGAGAGAGTGTGATGAGAGTGTGTGAGAGTATGTGAGGCTGTGTGAGAGTGTGTGAGAGTGTGTATGAAAGTGTGTGAGAGTTTGTGTGAGCGAGCAAGAGTGTGTGAGTGTTTGTGAGAGTGTGTGAGGGTGTGTGAGGGTGAGTGAGGGAGTGTATGTGAGTGTGTGTGAGAGTGTGTAAGAGAGAGTGCGTGAGTGTGTGAGGCTGTGTGACAGTGTGTGAGGAAGTGTGAGAATGTGTGAGAGAGTGTGTGAGAGTGTGTGAGAGTGTGTGAGAGTGTGTGAGAGAGTGTGATGAGAGTGTGTGAGAGTATGTGAGAGTGTGTGAGAGTCTGTGAGAGTGTGTGAGAGTCTGTGAGAGTGTGTATGAAAGTGTGTGAGAGTGTGAGAGAATGTGTGAGTGTGTAAGAATATGAGTGAGTGTGTGAGAGCATGTGAGAGTGTGTGAGAGAATGTGTGTTAGGTGTGTGAGAGAGTGTGAGAGAGTGTGTGTGAGAGAGTGTGAGAGAGTGTGAGAGAGTGTGCGTGCGAGAGTGTGAGAGTGTGTATGAGAGTGTTAGAGTGTGTGAGAGTGTGTGAGAGTGTGTGAGAAAGTGTGTGAGAGAGTGTGTGTGAGAGTGTGTAAGAGAGTGTGAGAGAGTGTAAGATTGTGAGAGAGTATGAGAGAGTGTGAGAGAGTGTGAGAGAGTGTGAGAGAGTGTGAGAGAGTGTGAGAGAGTATGAGAGAGTGCATGTGAGAGTGTGTATGTGTGTGATTATGTGAGACTGTGTGAGGGGTGGGCTTGGAGTGTGAGAGTGTGTGAGAGTTTGTGAGGATGTGTGCTGGGTGTATGAGAGTGTGTGAGAGAGAGTGTGAGTGTGTGAGAGTGTGTGAGGGTGTGTGCTGGGTGTGTGAGAGTGTGTGAGAGAGAGTGTGAGTGTGCGAGAGTGTGTGAGAGAGAATTTGTGAGGCTGTGTGTGAGTGTGTGAGGCTGTGAGTGAGTGTGTGAGATTTTGTGAGGGTGTGTGCTGGGTGTATGAGAGTGTGTGAGAGAGAGTGTGAGAATGTGTGAGAATGTGTGAGGGTGTGTGCTGGGTTTGTGAGAGTGTGTGAGAGAGAGTGTGAGTGTGCGAGAGTGTGTGACAGAGAATTTGTGAGGCTGTGTGTGAGTGTGTGAGGCTGTGTGTGAGTGTGTGTGAGTTTGTGTGAGCGTGCAAGAGTGTGTGAGAGTGTGTGAGAGTGTGTGAGGGTGTGTGAGGGTGTGTGAGGGTGAGTGAGGGTGAGTGAGGGAGTGTATGTGAGTGTGTGTGAGAGTGTGTAAGAGAGAGTGCGTGAGTGGTGAGGCTGTGTGAGAGGGTGTGAGAGAATGTGTGTTAGGTGTGTCAGAGAGTGTGTGAGAGTGTGTGGGAGAGTGTGAGAGACTGTGGGAGAGTGTGGGAGAGGGTATGTGAGCGTGTGTGAGAGTGTGTGAGAGTATGTGAGAGTGTGTGAGAGTGTGTGAGAGTGTGTGAGAGTGTGTCAGAGTGTGAGAGAGTATGATGAGAGTATGTGAGATTGTGAGAGTGTGTGAGAGTGTGTGAGTGTGTGTGAGTGTGTGAGAGTGTGTGAGAGTGTGTGAGAGTGCGTGTGAGTGTGTGAGAATGTGTGAGAGTGTGAGAATGTGCGATTGTGTGTGAGAGTGTGCGATTGTGTGTGAGAGTGTGAGAGTGTGCGATGTTTTGTGAGAGTGTGCGAGAATGCATGAGAGTGTGATGAGAGTGCGTGAGAATGCGTGAGTGTGCGAGAAAGTATGTGAGTGAGTGTGTGAGAGAGTGTGAGAGAGTGTGAGAGAGTGTGAGAGACTGTGAGAGAGTGTGAGAGTGTGCGATTGTGTGTGAGAGTGTGCGATTGTGTGTGAGAGTGTGCGGGAGAGTGTGAGAGACTGTGGGAGAGTGTGGGAGAGAGTGTGTGAGAGTGTGTGAGAGTGTGTGAAAGTATGTGAGAGTGTGTGAGAGTGTGATGAGAGTATGTGAGATTGTGAGAGTGTGTGAGAGTGTGTGAGAGTGTGTGTGAGTGTGTGAGAGTGCGAGAGTGTGAGAGTGTGAGAGTGTGCGATTGTGTGTGAGATTGTGCGATTGTGTGTGAGAGTGTGAGAGTGTGCGATTTTTTGTGAGAGTGTGCAAGAGTGCGTGAGAGTGTGATGAGAGTGCGTGAGATTGCGTCAGAGTGTGAGAAAGTATGTGAGTGAGTGTGTGAGAGAGTGTGAGAGAGTGTGAGAGAGTGTGAGATAGTGTGATGAGAGTGTGATGAGAGTGTGGGAGAGTGTGAGAGTGTGTGAGAGTGCGTGAGAGTGTGTGAGAGTGTGTGAGAGTGTGTATGAGAGTGTGTATGCGAGTGTGTGAGAGTGTGTTAGAGAGTGTGAGAGAGTGTAAGATTGTGAGAGAGTGTGAGAGAATGTGAGAGAGTATGAGAGAGTGCATGTGAGAGTGTGTATATGTGTGATTATGTGAGACTGTGTGAGGGGTGAGCTTGGAGTGCGTGAGAGTTTGTGAGGGTGTGTGCTGGGTGTATGAGAGTGTGTGAGAGAGAGTGTGAGTGTGTGAGAGTGTGTGAGGGTGTATGCTGTGTGTGTGAGAGTGTGTGAGAGGGAGTGTGAGTGTGCGAGAGTGTGTGAGAGTGTGTGAGAGAGAATTTGTGAGACTGTGTGTGAGTGTGTGAGGCTGTGTGTGAGTGTGTGAGAGTTTGTGTGAGCGTGCAAGAGTGTGTGAGTGTTTGTGAGAGTGTGTGAGGGTGTGTGAGGGCGAGTGAGGGAGTGTATGTGAGTGTGTGTGAGAGTGTGTAAGAGAGAGTGCGTGAGTGTGTGAGGCTGTGTGACAGTGTGTGAGGAAGTGTGAGAATGTGTGAGAGAGTGTGTGAGAGTGTGTGAGAGTGTGTGAGAGTGTGTGAGAGAGTGTGATGAGAGTGTGTGAGAGTATGTGAGAGTGTGTGAGAGTGTGTGAGAGTGTGTATGAAAGTGTGTGAGAGTGTGAGAGAATGTGTGAGTGTGTAAGAGTGTGAGTGAGTGTGTGAGAGCATGTGAGAGTGTGTGAGAGAATGTGTGTTAGGTGTGTGAGAGAGTGTGAGAGAGTGTGTGTGAGAGAGTGTGAGAGTGTGTGAGAGAGTGTGCGTGCGAGAGTGTGAGAGTGTGTATGAGAGTGTTAGAGTGTGTGAGAGTGTGTGAGAGTGTGTGAGAGTGTGTGAGAGAGTGTGTGTGAGAGTGTGTGAGAGAGTGTGAGAGAGTGTAAGATTGTGAGAGAGTGTGAGAGAGTGTGTGAGAGTGTGTGAGAGTGTGTGAGAGAGTGTGAGAGAGTGTGATGAGAGTGTGTGAGAGTATGTGAGGCTGTGTGAGAGTGTGTGAGAGTGTGTATGAAAGTGTGAGAGTTTGTGTGAGCGTGCAAGAGTGTGTGAGTGTTTGTGAGAGTGTGTGAGGGTGTGTGAGGGTGAGTGAGGGAGTGTATGTGAGTGTGTGTGAGAGTGTGTAAGAGAGAGTGCGTGAGTGTGTGAGGCTGTGTGACAGTGTGTGAGGAAGTGTGAGAATGTGTGAGAGAGTGTGTGAGAGTGTGTGAGAGTGTGTGAGAGAGTGTGATGAGAGTGTGTGAGAGTATGTGAGAGTGTGTGACAGTGTGTGAGAGTGTATATGAAAGTGTGTGAGAGTGTGAGAGAATGTGTGAGTGTGTAAGAGTGTGAGTGAGTGTGTGAGAGCATGTGAGAGTGTGTGAGAGAATGTGTGTTAGGTGTGTGAGAGAGTGTGAGAGAGTGTGTGTGAGAGAGTGTGAGAGAGTGTGAGAGAGTGTGCGTGCGAGAGTGTGAGAGTGTGTATGAGAGTGTTATAGTGTGTGAGAGTGTGTGAGAGTGTGTGAGAGAGTGTGTGAGAGAGTGTGTGTGAGAGAGTGTGAGAGAGTGTAAGATTGTGAGAGAGTGTGAGAGAGTGTGAGAGAGTGTGTGAGAGAGTGTGTGAGAGAGTGTGTGTGAGAGAGTGTGAGAGAGTGTAAGATTGTGAGAGAGTGTGAGAGAGTGTGAGAGAGTGTGTGAGAGAGTGTGTGTGAGAGAGTGTGAGAGAGTGTAAGATTGTGAGAGAGTGTGAGAGAGTGTGAGAGAGTGTGAGAGAGTGTGAGAGAGTATGAGAGAGTGCATGTGAGAGTGTGTATGTGTGTGATTATGTGAGACTGTGTGAGTGGTGGGCGTGGAGTGTGAGAGTGTGTGAGAGTTTGTGAGGGTGTGTGCTGGGTGTATGAGAGTGTGTGAGAGAGAGTGTGAGTGTGTGAGAGTGTGTGAGGGTGTGTGCTGGGTGTGTGAGAGAGAGTGTGAGTGTGCGAGAGTGTGTGAGAGAGAATTTGTGAGGCTGTGTGTGAGTGTGTGAGGCTGTGTGTGAGTGTGTGAGAGTTTGTGAGGATGTGTGCTGGGTGTGTGAGAGAGAGTGTGAGTGTGCGAGAGTGTGTGAGAGAGAATTTGTGAGGCTGTGTGTGAGTGTGTGAGGCTGTGTGTGAGTGTGTGAGAGTTTGTGAGGGTGTGTGCTGGGTGTATGAGAGTGTGTGAGAGAGAGTGTGAGAATGTGTGAGAGTGTGTGAGGGTGTGTGCTGGGTTTGTGAGAGTGTGTGAGAGAGAGTGTGAGTGTGCGAGAGTGTGTGACAGAGAATTTGTGAGGCTGTGTGTGAGTGTGTGAGGCTGTGTGTGAGTGTGTGTGAGTTTGTGTGAGCGTGCAAGAGTGTGTGAGAGTGTGTGAGAGTGTGTGAGGGTGTGTGAGGGTGTGTGAGGGTGAGTGAGGGAGTGTATGTGAGTGTGTGTGAGAGTGTGTAAGAGAGAGTGCGTGAGTGGTGAGGCTGTGTGAGAGTGTGTGAGGAAGTGTGAGAATGTGTGAGAGAGTGTGTGAGAGTGTGTGAGAGAGTGTGATGAGAGTGTGTGAGAGAATGTGAGAGTGTGTGAGAGTGTGTGAGAGTGTGTATGAGAGTGTGTGAGAGTGTGAGAGAATGTGTGAGAGTGTGCTGGGCATGTGAGCATGTGAGAGTGTGTGAGAGAATGTGTGTTAGGTGTGTCAGAGAGTGTGTGAGAGTGTGTGGGAGAGTGTGAGAGACTGTGGGAGAGTGTGTGAGAGTGTGTGAGAGTGTGTATGAGAGTGTGTATGCGAGTGTGTGAGAGTGTGTTAGAGAGTGTGAGAGAGTGTAAGATTGTGAGAGAGTGTGAGAGAATGTGAGAGAGTATGAGAGAGTGCATGTGAGAGTGTGTATGTGTGTGATTATGTGAGACTGTGTGAGGGGTGAGCTTGGAGTGCGTGAGAGTTTGTGAGGGTGTGTGCTGGGTGTATGAGAGTGTGTGAGAGAGAGTGTGAGTGTGTGAGAGTGTGTGAGGGTGTATGCTGTGTGTGTGAGAGTGTGTGAGAGGGAGTGTGAGTGTGCGAGAGTGTGTGAGAGTGTGTGAGAGAGAATTTGTGAGACTGTGTGTGAGTGTGTGAGGCTGTGTGTGAGTGTTTGAGAGTTTGTGTGAGCGTGCAAGAGTGTGTGAGTGTTTGTGAGAGTGTGTGAGGGTGTGTGAGGGCGAGTGAGGGAGTGTATGTGAGTGTGTGTGAGAGTGTGTAAGAGAGAGTGCGTGAGTGTGTGAGGCTGTGTGACAGTGTGTGAGGAAGTGTGAGAATGTGTGAGAGAGTGTGTGAGAGTGTGTAAGAGTGTGTGAGAGTGTGTGAGAGAGTGTGATGAGAGTGTGTGAGAGTATGTGAGAGTGTGTGAGAGTGTGTGAGAGTGTGTATGAAAGTGTGTGAGAGTGTGAGAGAATGTGTGAGTGTGTAAGAGTGTGAGTGAGTGTGTGAGAGCATGTGAGAGTGTGTGAGAGAATGTGTGTTAGGTGTGTGAGAGAGTGTGAGAGAGTGTGTGTGAGAGAGTGTGAGAGTGTGTGAGAGAGTGTGCGTGCGAGAGTGTGAGAGTGTGTATGAGAGTGTTAGAGTGTGTGAGAGTGTGTGAGAGTGTGTGAGAGAGTGTGTGATAGAGTGTGTGTGAGAGTGTGTGAGAGAGTGTGAGAGAGTGTAAGATTGTGAGAGAGTGTGAGAGAGTGTGAGAGAGTGTGTGAGAGTGTGTGAGAGTGTGTGAGAGAGTGTGAGAGAGTGTGATGAGAGTGTGTGAGAGTATGTGAGGCTGTGTGAGAGTGTGTGAGAGTGTGTATGAAAGTGTGAGAGTTTGTGTGAGCGTGCAAGAGTGTGTGAGTGTTTGTGAGAGTGTGTGAGGGTGTGTGAGGGTGAGTGAGGGAGTGTATGTGAGTGTGTGTGAGAGTGTGCAAGAGAGAGTGCGTGAGTGTGTGAGGCTGTGTGACAGTGTGTGAGGAAGTGTGAGAATGTGTGAGAGAGTGTGTGAGAGTGTGTGAGAGTGTGTGAGAGAGTGTGATGAGAGTGTGTGAGAGTATGTGAGAGTGTGTGACAGTGTGTGAGAGTGTATATGAAAGTGTGTGAGAGTGTGAGAGAATGTGTGAGTGTGTAAGAGTGTGAGTGAGTGTGTGAGAGCATGTGAGAGTGTGTGAGAGAATGTGTGTTAGGTGTGTGAGAGAGTGTGAGAGAGTGTGTGTGAGAGAGTGTGAGAGAGTGTGAGAGAGTGTGCGTGCGAGAGTGTGAGTGTGTATGAGAGTGTTATAGTGTGTGAGAGTGTGTGAGAGTGTGTGAGAGAGTGTGTGAGAGAGTGTGTGTGAGAGAGTGTGAGAGAGTGTGAGAGACTGTGAGAGAGTGTGAGAGTGTGCGGGAGAGTGTGAGAGACTGTGGGAGAGTGTGGGAGAGAGTGTGTGAGAGTGTGTGAGAGTGTGTGAAAGTATGTGAGAGTGTGAGAGAGTGTGATGAGAGTATGTGAGATTGTGAGAGTGTGTGAGAGTGTGTGAGAGTGTGTGTGAGTGTGTGAGAGTGCGAGAGTGTGAGAGTGTGAGAGTGTGCGATTGTGTGTGAGATTGTGCGATTGTGTGTGAGAGTGTGAGAGTGTGCGATTTTTTGTGAGAGTGTGCGAGAGTGCGTGAGAGTGTGATGAGAGTGCGTGAGATTGCGTCAGAGTGTGAGAAAGTATGTGAGTGAGTGTGTGAGAGAGTGTGAGAGAGTGTGAGAGAGTGTGAGATAGTGTGATGAGAGTGTGATGAGAGTGTGGGAGAGTGTGAGAGTGTGTGAGAGTGCGTGAGAGTGTGTGAGAGTGTGTGAGAGTGTGTATGAGAGTGTGTATGCGAGTGTGTGAGAGTGTGTTAGAGAGTGTGAGAGAGTGTAAGATTGTGAGAGAGTGTGAGAGAATGTGAGAGAGTATGAGAGAGTGCATGTGAGAGTGTGTATGTGTGTGATTATGTGAGACTGTGTGAGGGGTGAGCTTGGAGTGCGTGAGAGTTTGTGAGGGTGTGTGCTGGGTGTATGAGAGTGTGTGAGAGAGAGTGTGAGTGTGTGAGAGTGTGTGAGGGTGTATGCTGTGTGTGTGAGAGTGTGTGAGAGGGAGTGTGAGTGTGCGAGAGTGTGTGAGAGTGTGTGAGAGAGAATTTGTGAGACTGTGTGTGAGTGTGTGAGGCTGTGTGTGAGTGTGTGAGAGTTTGTGTGAGCGTGCAAGAGTGTGTGAGTGTTTGTGAGAGTGTGTGAGGGTGTGTGAGGGCGAGTGAGGGAGTGTATGTGAGTGTGTGTGAGAGTGTGTAAGAGAGAGTGCGTGAGTGTGTGAGGCTGTGTGACAGTGTGTGAGGAAGTGTGAGAATGTGTGAGAGAGTGTGTGAGAGTGTGTGAGAGTGTGTGAGAGTGTGTGAGAGAGTGTGATGAGAGTGTGTGAGAGTATGTGAGAGTGTGTGAGAGTGTGTGAGAGTGTGTATGAAAGTGTGTGAGAGTGTGAGAGAATGTGTGAGTGTGTAAGAGTGTGAGTGAGTGTGTGAGAGCATGTGAGAGTGTGTGAGAGAATGTGTGTTAGGTGTGTGAGAGAGTGTGAGAGAGTGTGTGTGAGAGAGTGTGAGAGTGTGTGAGAGAGTGTGCGTGCGAGAGTGTGAGAGTGTGTATGAGAGTGTTAGAGTGTGTGAGAGTGTGTGAGAGTGTGTGAGAGAGTGTGTGATAGAGTGTGTGTGAGAGTGTGTGAGAGAGTGTGAGAGAGTGTAAGATTGTGAGAGAGTGTGAGAGAGTGTGAGAGAGTGTGTGAGAGTGTGTGAGAGTGTGTGAGAGAGTGTGAGAGAGTGTGATGAGAGTGTGTGAGAGTATGTGAGGCTGTGTGAGAGTGTGTGAGAGTGTGTATGAAAGTGTGAGAGTTTGTGTGAGCGTGCAAGAGTGTGTGAGTGTTTGTGAGAGTGTGTGAGGGTGTGTGAGGGTGAGTGAGGGAGTGTATGTGAGTGTGTGTGAGAGTGTGTAAGAGAGAGTGCGTGAGTGTGTGAGGCTGTGTGACAGTGTGTGATGAAGTGTGAGAATGTGTGAGAGAGTGTGTGAGAGTGTGTGAGAGTGTGTGAGAGAGTGTGATGAGAGTGTGTGAGAGTATGTGAGAGTGTGTGACAGTGTGTGAGAGTGTATATGAAAGTGTGTGAGAGTGTGAGAGAATGTGTGAGTGTGTAAGAGTGTGAGTGAGTGTGTGAGAGCATGTGAGAGTGTGTGAGAGAATGTGTGTTAGGTGTGTGAGAGAGTGTGAGAGAGTGTGTGTGAGAGAGTGTGAGAGAGTGTGAGAGAGTGTGCGTGCGAGAGTGTGAGTGTGTATGAGAGTGTTATAGTGTGTGAGAGTGTGTGAGAGTGTGTGAGAGAGTGTGTGAGAGAGTGTGTGTGAGAGAGTGTGAGAGAGTGTGAGAGACTGTGAGAGAGTGTGAGAGTGTGCGGGAGAGTGTGAGAGACTGTGGGAGAGTGTGGGAGAGAGTGTGTGAGAGTGTGTGAGAGTGTGTGAAAGTATGTGAGAGTGTGAGAGAGTGTGATGAGAGTATGTGAGATTGTGAGAGTGTGTGAGAGTGTGTGAGAGTGTGTGTGAGTGTGTGAGAGTGCGAGAGTGTGAGAGTGTGAGAGTGTGCGATTGTGTGTGAGATTGTGCGATTGTGTGTGAGAGTGTGAGAGTGTGCGATTTTTTGTGAGAGTGTGCGAGAGTGCGTGAGAGTGTGATGAGAGTGCGTGAGATTGCGTCAGAGTGTGAGAAAGTATGTGAGTGAGTGTGTGAGAGAGTGTGAGAGAGTGTGAGAGAGTGTGAGATAGTGTGATGAGAGTGTGATGAGAGTGTGGGAGAGTGTGAGAGTGTGTGAGAGTGCGTGAGAGTGTGTGAGAGTGTGTGAGAGTGTGTATGAGAGTGTGTATGCGAGTGTGTGAGAGTGTGTTAGAGAGTGTGAGAGAGTGTAAGATTGTGAGAGAGTGTGAGAGAATGTGAGAGAGTATGAGAGAGTGCATGTGAGAGTGTGTATGTGTGTGATTATGTGAGACTGTGTGAGGGGTGAGCTTGGAGTGCGTGAGAGTTTGTGAGGGTGTGTGCTGGGTGTATGAGAGTGTGTGAGAGAGAGTGTGAGTGTGTGAGAGTGTGTGAGGGTGTATGCTGTGTGTGTGAGAGTGTGTGAGAGGGAGTGTGAGTGTGCGAGAGTGTGTGAGAGTGTGTGAGAGAGAATTTGTGAGACTGTGTGTGAGTGTGTGAGGCTGTGTGTGAGTGTGTGAGAGTTTGTGTGAGCGTGCAAGAGTGTGTGAGTGTTTGTGAGAGTGTGTGAGGGTGTGTGAGGGCGAGTGAGGGAGTGTATGTGAGTGTGTGTGAGAGTGTGTAAGAGAGAGTGCGTGAGTGTGTGAGGCTGTGTGACAGTGTGTGAGGAAGTGTGAGAATGTGTGAGAGAGTGTGTGAGAGTGTGTGAGAGCATGTGAGAGTGTGTGAGAGAATGTGTGTTAGGTGTGTGAGAGAGTGTGAGAGAGTGTGTGTGAGAGAGTGTGAGAGTGTGTGAGAGAGTGTGCGTGCGAGAGTGTGAGAGTGTGTATGAGAGTGTTAGAGTGTGTGAGAGTGTGTGAGAGTGTGTGAGAGAGTGTGTGATAGAGTGTGTGTGAGAGTGTGTGAGAGAGTGTGAGAGAGTGTAAGATTGTGAGAGAGTGTGAGAGAGTGTGAGAGAGTGTGTGAGAGTGTGTGAGAGTGTGTGAGAGAGTGTGAGAGAGTGTGATGAGAGTGTGTGAGAGTATGTGAGGCTGTGTGAGAGTGTGTGAGAGTGTGTATGAAAGTGTGAGAGTTTGTGTGAGCGTGCAAGAGTGTGTGAGTGTTTGTGAGAGTGTGTGAGGGTGTGTGAGGGTGAGTGAGGGAGTGTATGTGAGTGTGTGTGAGAGTGTGTAAGAGAGAGTGCGTGAGTGTGTGAGGCTGTGTGACAGTGTGTGATGAAGTGTGAGAATGTGTGAGAGAGTGTGTGAGAGTGTGTGAGAGTGTGTGAGAGAGTGTGATGAGAGTGTGTGAGAGTATGTGAGAGTGTGTGACAGTGTGTGAGAGTGTATATGAAAGTGTGTGAGAGTGTGAGAGAATGTGTGAGTGTGTAAGAGTGTGAGTGAGTGTGTGAGAGCATGTGAGAGTGTGTGAGAGAATGTGTGTTAGGTGTGTGAGAGAGTGTGAGAGAGTGTGTGTGAGAGAGTGTGAGAGAGTGTGAGAGAGTGTGCGTGCGAGAGTGTGAGAGTGTGTATGAGAGTGTTATAGTGTGTGAGAGTGTGTGAGAGTGTGTGAGAGAGTGTGTGAGAGAGTGTGTGTGAGAGAGTGTGAGAGAGTGTAAGATTGTGAGAGAGTGTGAGAGAGTGTGAGAGAGTGTGAGAGAGTGTGAGAGAGTATGAGAGAGTGCATGTGAGAGTGTGTATGTGTGTGATTATGTGAGACTGTGTGAGTGGTGGGCGTGGAGTGTGAGAGTGTGTGAGAGTTTGTGAGGGTGTGTGCTGGGTGTATGAGAGTGTGTGAGAGAGAGTGTGAGTGTGTGAGAGTGTGTGAGGGTGTGTGCTGGGTGTGTGAGAGAGAGTGTGAGTGTGCGAGAGTGTGTGAGAGAGAATTTGTGAGGCTGTGTGTGAGTGTGTGAGGCTGTGTGTGAGTGTGTGAGAGTTTGTGAGGGTGTGTGCTGGGTGTATGAGAGTGTGTGAGAGAGAGTGTGAGAATGTGTGAGAGTGTGTGAGGGTGTGTGCTGGGTTTGTGAGAGTGTGTGAGAGAGAGTGTGAGTGTGTGAGAGTGTGTGAGAGTGTGTGAGAGAGAATTTGTGAGACTGTGTGTGAGTGTGTGAGGCTGTGTGTGAGTGTGTGTGAGTTTGTGTGAGCGTGCAAGAGTGTGTGAGAGTGTGTGAGAGTGTGTGAGGGTGTGTGAGGGTGTGTGAGGGTGAGTGAGGGTGAGTGAGGGAGTGTATGTGAGTGTGTGTGAGAGTGTGTAAGAGAGAGTGCGTGAGTGGTGAGGCTGTGTGAGAGTGTGTGAGGAAGTGTGAGAATGTGTGAGAGAGTGTGTGAGAGTGTGTGAGAGAGTGTGATGAGAGTGTGTGAGAGAATGTGAGAGTGTGTGAGAGTGTGTGAGAGTGTGTATGAGAGTGTGTGAGAGTGTGAGAGAATGTGTGAGAGTGTGCTGGGCATGTGAGCATGTGAGAGTGTGTGAGAGAATGTGTGTTAGGTGTGTCAGAGAGTGTGTGAGAGTGTGTGGGAGAGTGTGAGAGACTGTGGGAGAGTGTGTGAGAGTGTGTGAGAGTGTGTATGAGAGTGTGTATGCGAGTGTGTGAGAGTGTGTTAGAGAGTGTGAGAGAGTGTAAGATTGTGAGAGAGTGTGAGAGAATGTGAGAGAGTATGAGAGAGTGCATGTGAGAGTGTGTATGTGTGTGATTATGTGAGACTGTGTGAGGGGTGAGCTTGGAGTGCGTGAGAGTTTGTGAGGGTGTGTGCTGGGTGTATGAGAGTGTGTGAGAGAGAGTGTGAGTATGTGAGAGTGTGTGAGGGTGTATGCTGTGTGTGTGAGAGTGTGTGAGAGGGAGTGTGAGTGTGCGAGAGTGTGTGAGAGTGTGTGAGAGAGAATTTGTGAGACTGTGTGTGAGTGTGTGAGGCTGTGTGTGAGTGTGTGAGAGTTTGTGTGAGCGTGCAAGAGTGTGTGAGTGTTTGTGAGAGTGTGTGAGGGTGTGTGAGGGCGAGTGAGGGAGTGTATGTGAGTGTGTGTGAGAGTGTGTAAGAGAGAGTGCGTGAGTGTGTGAGGCTGTGTGACAGTGTGTGAGGAAGTGTGAGAATGTGTGAGAGAGTGTGTGAGAGTGTGTGAGAGTGTGTGAGAGTGTGTGAGAGAGTGTGATGAGAGTGTGTGAGAGTATGTGAGAGTGTGTGAGAGTGTGTGAGAGTGTGTATGAAAGTGTGTGAGAGTGTGAGAGAATGTGTGAGTGTGTAAGAGTGTGAGTGAGTGTGTGAGAGCATGTGAGAGTGTGTGAGAGAATGTGTGTTAGGTGTGTGAGAGAGTGTGAGAGAGTGTGTGTGAGAGAGTGTGAGAGTGTGTGAGAGAGTGTGCGTGCGAGAGTGTGAGAGTGTGTATGAGAGTGTTAGAGTGTGTGAGAGTGTGTGAGAGTGTGTGAGAGAGTGTGTGATAGAGTGTGTGTGAGAGTGTGTGAGAGAGTGTGAGAGAGTGTAAGATTGTGAGAGAGTGTGAGAGAGTGTGAGAGAGTGTGTGAGAGTGTGTGAGAGTGTGTGAGAGAGTGTGAGAGAGTGTGATGAGAGTGTGTGAGAGTATGTGAGGCTGTGTGAGAGTGTGTTAGAGTGTGTATGAAAGTGTGAGAGTTTGTGTGAGCGTGCAAGAGTGTGTGAGTGTTTGTGAGAGTGTGTGAGGGTGTGTGAGGGTGAGTGAGGGAGTGTATGTGAGTGTGAGTGAGAGTGTGTAAGAGAGAGTGCGTGAGTGTGTGAGGCTGTGTGACAGTGTGTGAGGAAGTGTGAGAATGTGTGAGAGAGTGTGTGAGAGTGTGTGAGAGTGTGTGAGAGAGTGTGATGAGAGTGTGTGAGAGTATGTGAGAGTGTGTGACAGTGTGTGAGAGTGTATATGAAAGTGTGTGAGAGTGTGAGAGAATGTGTGAGTGTGTAAGAGTGTGAGTGAGTGTGTGAGAGCATGTGAGAGTGTGTGAGAGAATGTGTGTTAGGTGTGTGAGAGAGTGTGAGAGAGTGTGTGTGAGAGAGTGTGAGAGAGTGTGAGAGAGTGTGCGTGCGAGAGTGTGAGAGTGTGTATGAGAGTGTTATAGTGTGTGAGAGTGTGTGAGAGTGTGTGAGAGAGTGTGTGAGAGAGTGTGTGTGAGAGAGTGTGAGAGAGTGTAAGATTGTGAGAGAGTGTGAGAGAGTGTGAGAGAGTGTGAGAGAGTGTGAGAGAGTATGAGAGAGTGCATGTGAGAGTGTGTATGTGTGTGATTATGTGAGACTGTGTGAGTGGTGGGCGTGGAGTGTGAGAGTGTGTGAGAGTTTGTGAGGGTGTGTGCTGGGTGTATGAGAGTGTGTGAGAGAGAGTGTGAGTGTGTGAGAGTGTGTGAGGGTGTGTGCTGGGTGTGTGAGAGAGAGTGTGAGTGTGCGAGAGTGTGTGAGAGAGAATTTGTGAGGCTGTGTGTGAGTGTGTGAGGCTGTGTGTGAGTGTGTGAGAGTTTGTGAGGGTGTGTGCTGGGTGTATGAGAGTGTGTGAGAGAGAGTGTGAGAATGTGTGAGAGTGTGTGAGGGTGTGTGCTGGGTTTGTGAGAGTGTGTGAGAGAGAGTGTGAGTGTGCGAGAGTGTGTGACAGAGAATTTGTGAGGCTGTGTGTGAGTGTGTGAGGCTGTGTGTGAGTGTGTGTGAGTTTGTGTGAGCGTGCAAGAGTGTGTGAGAGTGTGTGAGAGTGTGTGAGGGTGTGTGAGGGTGTGTGAGGGTGAGTGAGGGTGAGTGAGGGAGTGTATGTGAGTGTGTGTGAGAGTGTGTAAGAGAGAGTGCGTGAGTGGTGAGGCTGTGTGAGAGTGTGTGAGGAAGTGTGAGAATGTGTGAGAGAGTGTGTGAGAGTGTGCTGGGCATGTGAGCATGTGAGAGTGTGTGAGAGAATGTGTGTTAGGTGTGTCAGAGAGTGTGTGAGAGTGTGTGGGAGAGTGTGAGAGACTGTGGGAGAGTGTGTGAGAGTGTGTGAGAGTGTGTATGAGAGTGTGTATGCGAGTGTGTGAGAGTGTGTTAGAGAGTGTGAGAGAGTGTAAGATTGTGAGAGAGTGTGAGAGAATGTGAGAGAGTATGAGAGAGTGCATGTGAGAGTGTGTATGTGTGTGATTATGTGAGACTGTGTGAGGGGTGAGCTTGGAGTGCGTGAGAGTTTGTGAGGGTGTGTGCTGGGTGTATGAGAGTGTGTGAGAGAGAGTGTGAGTGTGTGAGAGTGTGTGAGGGTGTATGCTGTGTGTGTGAGAGTGTGTGAGAGGGAGTGTGAGTGTGCGAGAGTGTGTGAGAGTGTGTGAGAGAGAATTTGTGAGACTGTGTGTGAGTGTGTGAGGCTGTGTGTGAGTGTGTGAGAGTTTGTGTGAGCGTGCAAGAGTGTGTGAGTGTTTGTGAGAGTGTGTGAGGGTGTGTGAGGGCGAGTGAGGGAGTGTATGTGAGTGTGTGTGAGAGTGTGTAAGAGAGAGTGCGTGAGTGTGTGAGGCTGTGTGACAGTGTGTGAGGAAGTGTGAGAATGTGTGAGAGAGTGTGTGAGAGTGTGTGAGAGTGTGTGAGAGTGTGTGAGAGAGTGTGATGAGAGTGTGTGAGAGTATGTGAGAGTGTGTGAGAGTGTGTGAGAGTGTATATGAAAGTGTGTGAGAGTGTGAGAGAATGTGTGAGTGTGTAAGAGTGTGAGTGAGTGTGTGAGAGCATGTGAGAGTGTGTGAGAGAATGTGTGTTAGGTGTGTGAGAGAGTGTGAGAGAGTGTGTGTGAGAGAGTGTGAGAGTGTGTGAGAGAGTGTGCGTGCGAGAGTGTGAGAGTGTGTATGAGAGTGTTAGAGTGTGTGAGAGTGTGTGAGAGTGTGTGAGAGAGTGTGTGATAGAGTGTGTGTGAGAGTGTGTGAGAGAGTGTGAGAGAGTGTAAGATTGTGAGAGAGTGTGAGAGAGTGTGTGAGAGTGTGTGAGAGTGTGTGAGAGAGTGTGAGAGTGTGATGAGAGTGTGTGAGAGTATGTGAGGCTGTGTGAGAGTGTGTGAGAGTGTGTATGAAAGTGTGAGAGTTTGTGTGAGCGTGCAAGAGTGTGTGAGTGTTTGTGAGAGTGTGTGAGGGTGTGTGAGGGTGAGTGAGGGAGTGTATGTGAGTGTGTGTGAGAGTGTGTAAGAGAGAGTGCGTGAGTGTGTGAGGCTGTGTGACAGTGTGTGAGGAAGTGTGAGAATGTGTGAGAGAGTGTGTGAGAGTGTGTGAGAGTGTGTGAGAGAGTGTGATGAGAGTGTGTGAGAGTATGTGAGAGTGTGTGACAGTGTGTGAGAGTGTATATGAAAGTGTGTGAGAGTGTGAGAGAATGTGTGAGTGTGTAAGAGTGTGAGTGAGTGTGTGAGAGCATGTGAGAGTGTGTGAGAGAATGTGTGTTAGGTGTGTGAGAGAGTGTGAGAGAGTGTGTGTGAGAGAGTGTGAGAGAGTGTGAGAGTGTGCGTGCGAGAGTGTGAGAGTGTGTATGAGAGTGTTATAGTGTGTGAGAGTGTGTGAGAGTGTGTGAGAGAGTGTGTGAGAGAGTGTGTGTGAGAGAGTGTGAGAGAGTGTAAGATTGTGAGAGAGTGTGAGAGAGTGTGAGAGAGTGTGAGAGAGTATGAGAGAGTGCATGTGAGAGTGTGTATGTGTGTGATTATGTGAGACTGTGTGAGTGGTGGGCGTGGAGTGTGAGAGTGTGTGAGAGTTTGTGAGGGTGTGTGCTGGGTGTATGAGAGTGTGTGAGAGAGAGTGTGAGTGTGTGAGAGTGTGTGAGGGTGTGTGCTGGGTGTGTGAGAGAGAGTGTGAGTGTGCGAGAGTGTGTGAGAGAGAATTTGTGAGGCTGTGTGTGAGTGTGTGAGGCTGTGTGTGAGTGTGTGAGAGTTTGTGAGGGTGTGTGCTGGGTGTATGAGAGTGTGTGAGAGAGAGTGTGAGAATGTGTGAGAGTGTGTGAGGGTGTGTGCTGGGTTTGTGAGAGTGTGTGAGAGAGAGTGTGAGTGTGCGAGAGTGTGTGACAGAGAATTTGTGAGGCTGTGTGTGAGTGTGTGAGGCTGTGTGTGAGTGTGTGTGAGTTTGTGTGAGCGTGCAAGAGTGTGTGAGAGTGTGTGAGAGTGTGTGAGGGTGTGTGAGGGTGTGTGAGGGTGAGTGAGGGTGAGTGAGGGAGTGTATGTGAGTGTGTGTGAGAGTGTGTAAGAGAGAGTGCGTGAGTGGTGAGGCTGTGTGAGAGTGTGTGAGGAAGTGTGAGAATGTGTGAGAGAGTGTGTGAGAGTGTGTGAGAGAGTGTGATGAGAGTGTGTGAGAGAATGTGAGAGTGTGTGAGAGTGTGTGAGAGTGTGTATGAGAGTGTGTGAGAGTGTGAGAGAATGTGTGAGAGTGTGCTGGGCATGTGAGCATGTGAGAGTGTGTGAGAGAATGTGTGTTAGGTGTGTCAGAGAGTGTGTGAGAGTGTGTGGGAGAGTGTGAGAGAGTGTAAGATTGTGAGAGAGTGTGAGAGAATGTGAGAGAGTATGAGAGAGTGCATGTGAGAGTGTGTGACAGTGTGTGAGAGTGTATATGAAAGTGTGTGAGAGTGTGAGAGAATGTGTGAGTGTGTAAGAGTGTGAGTGAGTGTGTGAGAGCATGTGAGAGTGTGTGAGAGAATGTGTGTTAGGTGTGTGAGAGAGTGTGAGAGAGTGTGTGTGAGAGAGTGTGAGAGAGTGTGAGAGAGTGTGCGTGCAAGAGTGTGAGAGTGTGTATAAGAGTGTTATAGTGTGTGAGAGTGTGTGAGAGTGTGTGAGAGAGTGTGTGAGAGAGTGTGTGTGAGAGAGTGTGAGAGAGTGTAAGATTGTGAGAGAGTGTGAGAGAGTGTGAGAGAGTGTGAGAGAGTATGAGAGAGTGCATGTGAGAGTGTGTATGTGTGTGATTATGTGAGACTGTGTGAGTGGTGGGCGTGGAGTGTGAGAGTGTGTGAGAGTTTGTGAGGGTGTGTGCTGGGTGTATGAGAGTGTGTGAGAGAGAGTGTGAGTGTGTGAGAGTGTGTGAGGGTGTGTGTTGGGTGTGTGAGAGAGAGTGTGAGTGTGCGAGAGTGTGTGAGAGAGAATTTGTGAGGCTGTGTGTGAGTGTGTGAGGCTGTGTGTGAGTGTGTGAGAGTTTGTGAGGGTGTGTGCTGGGTGTATGAGAGTGTGTGAGAGAGAGTGTGAGAATGTGTGAGAGTGTGTGAGGGTGTGTGCTGGGTTTGTGAGAGTGTGTGAGAGAGAGTGTGAGTGTGCGAGAGTGTGTGACAGAGAATTTGTGAGGCTGTGTGTGAGTGTGTGAGGCTGTGTGTGAGTGTGTGTGAGTTTGTGTGAGCGTGCAAGAGTGTGTGAGAGTGTGTGAGAGTGTGTGAGGGTGTGTGAGGGTGAGTGAGGGTGAGTGAGGGAGTGTATGTGAGTGTGTGTGAGAGTGTGTAAGAGAGAGTGCGTGAGTGGTGAGGCTGTGTGAGAGTGTGTGAGGAAGTGTGAGAATGTGTGAGAGAGTGTGTGAGAGTGTGTGAGAGAGTGTGATGAGAGTGTGTGAGAGAATGTGAGAGTGTGTGAGAGTGTGTGAGAGTGTGTATGAGAGTGTGTGAGAGTGTGAGAGAATGTGTGAGAGTGTGCTGGGCATGTGAGCATGTGAGAGTGTGTGAGAGAATGTGTGTTAGGTGTGTCAGAGAGTGTGTGAGAGTGTGTGGGAGAGTGTGAGAGACTGTGGGAGAGTGTGGGAGAGAGTATGTGAGAGTGTGTGAGAGTGTGTGAGAGTATGAGAGAGTGTGAGAGAGTGTGATGAGAGTATGTGAGATTGTGAGAGTGTGTGAGAGTGTGTGAGAGTGTGTGAGAGTGTGTGTGAGTGTGTGAGAGTGTGAGAATGTGAGAGTGTGAGAGTGTGCGATTGTGTGTGAGAGTGTGCGATTGTGTGTGAGAGTGTGCGATTTTTTGTGAGAGTGTGCGAGAGTGTGTGAGAGTGTGATGAGAGTGCGTGAGATTGCGTGAGAGTGTGAGAAAGTATGTGAGTGAGTGTGTGAGGGAGTGTGAGAGAGTGTGAGAGAGTGTGAGAGAGTGTGAGATAGTGTGATGAGAGTGTGATGAGAGTGTGTGAGAGTGTGTGAGAGTGTGTATGAGAGTGTGTATGCGAGTGTGTGAGAGTGTGTGAGAGAGTGTGAGAGAGTGTAAGATTGTGAGAGAGTGTGAGAGAGTGTGTGAGAGTATGTGAGGCTGTGTGAGAGTGTGTGAGAGTGTGTATGAAAGTGTGAGAGTTTGTGTGAGCGTGCAAGAGTGTGTGAGTGTTTGTGAGAGTGTGTGAGGGTGTGTGAGGGTGAGTGAGGGAGTGTATGTGAGTGTGTGTGAGAGTGTGTAAGAGAGAGTGCGTGAGTGTGTGAGGCTGTGTGACAGTGTGTGAGGAAGTGTGAGAATGTGTGAGAGAGTGTGTGAGAGTGTGTGAGAGTGTGTGAGAGAGTGTGTGAGAGTGTGTGAGAGTATGTGAGAGTGTGTGACAGTGTGTGAGAGTGTATATGAAAGTGTGTGAGAGTGTGAGAGAATGTGTGAGTGTGTAAGAGTGTGAGTGAGTGTGTGAGAGCATGTGAGAGTGTGTGAGAGAATGTGTGTTAGGTGTGTGAGAGAGTGTGAGAGAGTGTGTGTGAGAGAGTGTGAGAGAGTGTGAGAGAGTGTGCGTGCGAGAGTGTGAGAGTGTGTATGAGAGTGTTATAGTGTGTGAGAGTGTGTGAGAGTGTGTGAGAGAGTGTGTGAGAGAGTGTGTGTGAGAGAGTGTGAGAGAGTGTAAGATTGTGAGAGAGTGTGAGAGAGTGTGAGAGAGTGTGAGAGAGTATGAGACAGTGCATGTGAGAGTGTGTATGTGTGTGATTATGTGAGACTGTGTGAGTGGTGGGCGTGGAGTGTGAGAGTGTGTGAGAGTTTGTGAGGGTGTGTGCTGGGTGTATGAGAGTGTGTGAGAGAGAGTGTGAGTGTGTGAGAGTGTGTGAGGGTGTGTGCTGGGTGTGTGAGAGAGAGTGTGAGTGTGCGAGAGTGTGTGAGAGAGAATTTGTGAGGCTGTGTGTGAGTGTGTGAGGCTGTGTGTGAGTGTGTGAGAGTTTGTGAGGGTGTGTGCTGGGTGTATGAGAGTGTGTGAGAGAGAGTGTGAGAATGTGTGAGAGTGTGTGAGGGTGTGTGCTGGGTTTGTGAGAGTGTGTGAGAGAGAGTGTGAGTGTGCGAGAGTGTGTGACAGAGAATTTGTGAGGCTGTGTGTGAGTGTGTGAGGCTGTGTGTGAGTGTGTGTGAGTTTGTGTGAGCGTGCAAGAGTGTGTGAGAGTGTGTGAGAGTGTGTGAGGGTGTGTGAGGGTGTGTGAGGGTGAGTGAGGGTGAGTGAGGGAGTGTATGTGAGTGTGTGAGAGTGTGTGAGGGTGTATGCTGTGTGTGTGAGAGTGTGTGAGAGGGAGTGTGAGTGTGCGAGAGTGTGTGAGAGTGTGTGAGAGAGAATTTGTGAGACTGTGTGTGAGTGTGTGAGGCTGTGTGTGAGTGTGTGAGAGTTTGTGTGAGCGTGCAAGAGTGTGTGAGTGTTTGTGAGAGTGTGTGAGGGTGTGTGAGGGCGAGTGAGGGAGTGTATGTGAGTGTGTGTGAGAGTGTGTAAGAGAGAGTGCGTGAGTGTGTGAGGCTGTGTGACAGTGTGTGAGGAAGTGTGAGAATGTGTGAGAGAGTGTGTGAGAGTGTGTGAGAGTGTGTGAGAGTGTGTGAGAGAGTGTGATGAGAGTGTGTGAGAGTATGTGAGAGTGTGTGAGAGTGTGTGAGAGTGTGTATGAAAGTGTGTGAGAGTGTGAGAGAATGTGTGAGTGTGTAAGAGTGTGAGTGAGCGTGTGAGAGCATGTGAGAGTGTGTGAGAGAATGTGTGTTAGGTGTGTGAGAGAGTGTGAGAGAGTGTGTGTGAGAGAGTGTGAGAGTGTGTGAGAGAGTGTGCGTGCGAGAGTGTGAGAGTGTGTATGAGAGTGTTAGAGTGTGTGAGAGTGTGTGAGAGTGTGTGAGAGTGTGTGGGAGAGTGTGTGGGAGAGTGTGTGAGAGTGTGTGAGAGTGTGTGAGTGAGTGTGAGTGAGTGTGAGAGGATGTGAGAGTGCATGAGAGTGTGTGAGTGAGTGTGTGTGAGTGTGAGAGAGAGTGTGAGTAAGTGTGTGAGAGCGGGTGAGAGTGGGTGAGAGTGTGTGAGAGTGTGTGTGAGTGTGTGAGAGTGTGAGAGTGTGCGATTGTGTGTGAGAGTGTGCGATTGTGTGTGAGAGTGTGAGAGTGTGCGATGTTTTGTGAGAGTGTGCGAGAGTGCGTGAGAGTGTGATGAGATTGCGTGAGAATGCGTGAGTGTGCGAGAAAGTATGTGAGTGAGTGTGTGAGAGAGTGTGAGAGAGTGTGAGAGAGTGTGAGAGACTGTGAGAGAGTGTGATGAGAGTGTGTGAGAGTCTGTGAGAGTGTGAGAGTGTGTGAGAGTGTGTGAGTGTGTGAGAGTGTGTATGAGAGTGTGTATGAGAGTGTGTGAGAAAGTGTGAGAGTATGTGAGAGTGCGTGAGAGTATGTGAGTGAGTGTGTGTGAGTGTGAGAGAGAGTGTGAGTGAGTGTGTGAGAGTGGGTGAGAGAGTGTGTGAGATTGTGTGAGATTGTGAGTGTGTGAGAGTGTGAGACAGTGTGAGAGAGTGTGTGCTAGGTGTGTCAGAAAGTGTGTGAGAGTGTGTGTGAGAGAGTGTGTGAGAGAGTGTGTGAGAGTGTGTGTGAGAGTGTGTGCGCGTGTGTGTGAGAGTGCGTGAAAGTGTGTGAGAGTATGTGTGAGTGTGTGTGAGTGTGAGAGAGAGTGTGAGTGAGTGTGTGAGAGTGGGTGAGAGTGTGTGAGAGAGTGTGATGAGAGTGTGATGAGAGTGTGATAGTATGAGAGTGTGAGAGTGTGAGAGTGCGTGAAAGTGTGTGAGAGTGTAATGAGAGTGTGTGAGAGTGCGAGACAGTGTGAGAGAGTGTGTGCTAGGTGTATCAGAAAGTGTGTGAGAGTTTGTGAGAAAATGTGTGAGAGTGTGTGAATGTGTGTGAATGTGTGTGAGAGTGTGAGAGTGTGCGATTGTTTGTGAGAGTGTGCGATTGAGTGTGCGATTGTGTGTGAGAGTGTGTGAGAGTGTGTGAGAGAGTGTGATGAGAGTGTGTGAGAGTATGTGAGAGTGTGTGAGAGTGTGTGAGAGAGTGTGTGAGAGTGTGTGGGAGAGTGTGTGTGAGAGTGTGTGAGAGTGTGTGAGTGAGTGTGAGAGCATGTGAGAGTGCAAGAGAGTATGTGAGTGAGTGTGTGTGAGTGTGAGAGAGAGTGTGAGTGAGTGTGTGAGAGTGAGTGAGAGTGGGTGAGAGAGTGTGTGAGAGTGTGATGAGAGTGTGTGAGATTGTGAGAGTGTGTGAGAGTATGAGACGGTGTGAGAGAGTGTGTGCTAGGTGTGTCAGAAAGTGTGTGAGAGTGTGTGTAAGAGAGTGTGTGAGAGAGTGTGTGAGAGAGTGTGTGAGAGTGTGTGTGAGAGAGTGTGTGAGAGTGTGTGCGCGTGTGTGTGAGAGTGCGTGAAAGTGTGTGAGAGTGTGTGTGTGAGTGTGTGTGAGTGTGAGAGAGAGTGTGAGTGAGTGTGTGAGAGAGTGTGAGAGAGTGTGATGAGAGTGTGATGAGAGTGTGAGAGTGTGAGAGTGTGAGAGTGCGTGAAAGTGTGTGAGAGTGTGATGAGAGTGTGTGAGAGTGTGAGACAGTGTGAGAGAGTGTGTGCTAGGTGTATCAGAAAGTGTGTGACAGTGTGTGAGAAAGTGTGTGAGAGTGTGTGAATTTGTGTGAATGTATGTGAGAGTGTGAGAGTGTGCGATTGTTTGTGAGAGTGTGCGATTGAGTGTGCGATTGTGTGTGAGAGTGTGTGAGAGTGAGTGAGAGAGTGTGATGAGAGTGTGTGAGAGTATGTTTGAGTGTGTGAGAGTGTGTGAGAGTGTGTATGAGAGTGTGTGAGAGTGTGAGAGAATGTGTGAGTGTGTAAGAGTGTGAGTGAGTGTGTGAGAGTATGTAAGATTTTGAGAGTGTGTGAGAGTGTGTGCGCGTGTGTGTGAGAGTGCGTGAAAGTGTGTGAGAGTATATGTGTGAGTGTGTGTGAGTGTGAGAGAGAGTGTGAGTGAGTGTGTGAGAGTGGGTGAGAGGGTGTGAGAGAGTGTGATGAGAGTGTGATGAGAGTGTGAGAGTGTGAGAGTGCGTGAAAGTGTGTGAGAGAGTGTGATGAGAGTGTGTGAGAGTGTGAGACAGTGTGAGAGAGTGTGTGCTAGGTGTATCAGAAAGTGTGTGACAGTGTGTGAGAAAGTGTGTGAGAGTGTGTGAATTTGTGTGAATGTGTGTGAGAGTGTGCGATTGTTTGTGAGAGTGTGCGATTGAATGTGCGATTGTGTGTGAGAGTGTGTGAGAGTATGTTTGAGTGTGTGAGAGTGTGTGAGAGTGTGTATGAGAGTGTGTGAGAGTGTGAGAGAATGTGTGAGTGTGTAAGAGTGTGAGTGAGTGTGTGAGAGTATGTAAGATTGTGAGAGTGTGTGAGGCTGTGTGTGAGTGTGTGAGAGTTTGTGTGAGCGTGCAAGAGTGTGTGAATGTTTGTGAGAGTGTGTGAGGGTGTGTGAGGGTGAGTGAGGGAGTGTATGTGAGTCTGTGTGAGAGTGTGTAAGAGAGAGTGCGTGAGTGTGTGAGGCTGTGTGACAGTGTGTGAGGAAGTGTGAGAATGTGTGAGAGAGTGTGTGAGAGTGTGTGAGAGTGTGTGAGAGAGTGTGATGAGAGTGTGTGAGAGAATGTGAGAATGTGTGAGAGTGTGTGAGAGTGTGTATGAGAGTGTGTGAGAGTGTGAGAGAATGTGTGAGAGTGTGCTGGGCATGTGAGCATGTGAGAGTGTGTGAGAGAATGTGTGTTAGGTGTGTCAGAGAGTGTGTGAGAGTGTGTGGGAGAGTGTGAGAGACTGTGGGAGAGTGTGGGAGAGAGTATGTGAGAGTGTGTGAGAGTGTGTGAGAGTATGTGAGAGTGTGTGAGAGTGTGTGAGAGTGTGTGAGAGTGTGAGAGAGTGTGAGAATGTGAGAGTGTGAGAGTGTGCGATTGTGTGTGAGAGTGTGCGATTGTGTGTGAGAGTGTGCGATTTTTTGTGAGAGTGTGCGAGAGTGTGTGAGTGTGTGATGAGAGTGCGTGAGATTGCGTTAGAGTGTGAGAAAGTATGTGAGTGAGTGTGTGAGAGAGTGTGAGAGAGTGTGAGATAGTGTGATGAGAGTGTGATGAGAGTGTGTGAGAGTGTGTGAGAGTGTGTATGAGAGTGTGTATGCGAGTGTGTGAGAGTGTGTGAGAGAGTGTGAGAGAGTGTAAGATTGTGAGAGAGTGTGAGAGAGTGTGAGAGAATGTGAGAGAGTATGAGAGAGTGCATGTTAGAGTGTGTATGTGTGTGATTATGTGAGACTGTGTGAGGAGTGGGCTTGGAGTGCGTGAGAGTTTGTGAGGGTGTGTGCTGGGTGTATGAGAGTGTGTGAGAGAGAGTGTGAGTGTGTGAGAGTGTGTGAGGGTGTATGCTGGGTGTGTGAGAGTGTGTGAGAGGGAGTGTGAGTGTGCGAGAGTGTGTGAGAGTGCGTGAGAGAGAATTTGTGAGGCTGTGTGTGAGTGTGTGAGGCTGTGTGTGAGAGTGTGAGAGTTTGTGTGAGCGTGCAAGAGTGTGTGAGTTTTTGTGAGAGTGTGTGAGGGTGTGTGAGGGTGTGTGAGGGTGAGTGAGGGTGAGTGAGGGAGTGTATGTGAGTGTGTGTGAGAGTGTGTAAGAGAGAGTGCGTGAGTGTGTGAGGCTGTGTGACAGTGTGTGAGGAAGTGTGAGAATGTGTGAGAGAGTGTGTGAGAGTGTGTGAGAGTGTGTGAGAGTGTGTGAGAGTGTGTGAGAGAGTGTGATGAGAGTGTGTGAGAGTATGTGAGAGTGTGTGAGAGTGTGTATGAGAGTGTGTGAGAGTGTGCTGGGCGTGTGAGCATGTGAGAGTGTGTGAGAGAGTGTGAGTAAGTGTGTGAGAGCGGGTGAGAGTGTGTGAGAGTGTGTGAGAGTGTGTGTGAGTGTGTGAGAGTGTGAGAGTGTGCGATTGTGTGTGAGAGTGTGCGATTGTGTGTGAGAGTGTGAGAGTGTGCGATGTTTTGTGAGAGTGTGCGAGAGTGCGTGAGAGTGTGATGAGATTGCGTGAGAATGCGTGAGTGTGCGAGAAAGTATGTGAGTGAGTGTGTGAGAGAGTGTGAGAGAGTGTGAGAGAGTGTGAGAGACTGTGAGAGAGTGTGATGAGAGTGTGTGAGAGTGTGTGAGAGTGTGAGAGTGTGTGAGAGTGTGTGAGAGTGTGTGAGAGTGTGTATGAGAGTGTGTATGAGAGTGTGTGAGAGAGTGTGAGAGTATGTGAGAGTGCGTGAGAGTATGTGAGTGAGTGTGTGTGAGTGTGAGAGAGAGTGTGAGTGAGTGTGTGAGAGTGGGTGAGAGAGTGTGTGAGATTGTGTGAGATTGTGAGTGTGTGAGAGTGTGAGACAGTGTGAGAGAGTGTGTGCTAGGTGTGTCAGAAAGTGTGTGAGAGTGTGTGTGAGAGAGTGTGTGAGAGAGTGTGTGAGAGTGTGTGTGAGAGTGTGTGCGCGTGTGTGTGAGAGTGCGTGAAAGTGTGTGAGAGTATGTGTGAGTGTGTGTGAGTGTGAGAGAGAGTGTGAGTGAGTGTGTGAGAGTGGGTGAGAGTGTGTGAGAGAGTGTGATGAGAGTGTGATGAGAGTGTGATAGTATGAGAGTGTGAGAGTGTGAGAGTGCGTGAAAGTGTGTGAGAGTGTAATGAGAGTGTGTGAGAGTGCGAGACAGTGTGAGAGAGTGTGTGCTAGGTGTATCAGAAAGTGTGTGAGAGTTTGTGAGAAAATGTGTGAGAGTGTGTGAATGTGTGTGAATGTGTGTGAGAGTGTGAGAGTGTGCGATTGTTTGTGAGAGTGTGCGATTGAGTGTGCGATTGTGTGTGAGAGTGTGTGAGAGTGTGTGAGAGTGTGTGAGAGAGTGTGATGAGAGTGTGTGAGAGTATGTGAGAGTGTGTGAGAGTGTGTGAGAGAGTGTGTGAGAGTGTGTGCGAGAGTGTGTGTGAGAGTGTGTGAGTGAGTGTGAGTGAGTGTGAGAGCATGTGAGAGTGCAAGAGAGTATGTGAGTGAGTGTGTGTGAGTGTGAGAGAGAGTGTGAGTGAGTGTGTGAGAGTGAGTGAGAGTGGGTGAGAGAGTGTGTGAGAGTGTGATGAGAGTGTGTGAGATTGTGAGAGTGTGTGAGAGTATGAGACGGTGTGAGAGAGTGTGTGCTAGGTGTGTCAGAAAGTGTGTGAGAGTGTGTGTAAGAGAGTGTGTGAGAGAGTGTGTGAGAGAGTGTGTGAGAGTGTGTGTGAGAGAGTGTGTGAGAGTGTGTGCGCGTGTGTGTGAGAGTGCGTGAAAGTGTGTGAGAGTATGTGTGTGAGTGTGTGTGAGTGTGAGAGAGAGTGTGAGTGAGTGTGTGAGAGGGTGTGAGAGAGTGTGATGAGAGTGTGATGAGAGTGTGAGAGTGTGAGAGTGTGAGAGTGCGTGAAAGTGTGTGAGAGTGTGATGAGAGTGTGTGAGAGTGTGAGACAGTGTGAGAGAGTGTGTGCTAGGTGTATCAGAAAGTGTGTGACAGTGTGTGAGAAAGTGTGTGAGAGTGTGTGAATTTGTGTGAATGTATGTGAGAGTGTGAGAGTGTGCGATTGTTTGTGAGAGTGTGCGATTGAGTGTGCGATTGTGTGTGAGAGTGTGTGAGAGTGAGTGAGAGTGTGTATGAGAGTGTGTATGAGAGTGTGTGAGAGAGTGTGAGAGTATGTGAGAGTGCGTGAGAGTATGTGAGTGAGTGTGTGTGAGTGTGAGAGAGAGTGTGAGTGAGTGTGTGAGAGTGGGTGAGAGAGTGTTTGAGATTGTGTGAGATTGTGAGTGTGTGAGAGTGTGAGACAGTGTGAGAGAGTGTGTGCTAGGTGTGTCAGAAAGTGTGTGAGAGTGTGTGTGAGAGAGTGTGTGAGAGAGTGTGTGAGAGAGTGTGTGAGAGTGTGTGTGAGAGTGTGTGCGCGTGTGTGTGAGAGTGCGTGAAAGTGTGTGAGAGTATGTGTGAGTGTGTGTGAGTGTGAGAGAGAGTGTGAGTGAGTGTGTGAGAGTGGGTGAGAGTGTGTGAGAGTGGGTGAGAGTGTGTGAGAGAGTGTGATGAGAGTGTGATGAGAGTGTGATAGTATGAGAGTGTGAGAGTGTGAGAGTGCGTGAAAGTGTGTGAGAGTGTAATGAGAGTGTGTGAGAGTGCGAGACAGTGTGAGAGAGTGTGTGCTAGGTGTATCAGAAAGTGTGTGAGAGTTTGTGAGAAAATGTGTGAGAGTGTGTGAATGTGTGTGAATGTGTGTGAGAGTGTGAGAGTGTGCGATTGTTTGTGAGAGTGTGCGATTGAGTGTGCGATTGTGTGTGAGAGTGTGTGAGAGTGTGTGAGAGAGTGTGATGAGAGTGTGTGAGAGTATGTGAGAGTGTGTGAGAGTGTGTGAGAGAGTGTGTGAGAGTGTGTGCGAGAGTGTGTGTGAGAGTGTGTGAGTGAGTGTGAGAGCATGTGAGAGTGCAAGAGAGTATGTGAGTGAGTGTGTGTGAGTGTGAGAGAGAGTGTGAGTGAGTGTGTGAGAGTGGGTGAGAGAGTGTGTGAGATTGTGTGAGATTGTGAGTGTGTGAGAGTGTGAGACAGTGTGAGAGAGTGTGTGCTAGGTGTGTCAGAAAGTGTGTGAGAGTGTGTGTGAGAGAGTGTGTGAGAGAGTGTGTGAGAGTGTGTGTGAGAGTGTGTGCGCGTGTGTGTGAGAGTGCGTGAAAGTGTGTGAGAGTATGTGTGAGTGTGTGTGAGTGTGAGAGAGAGTGTGAGTGAGTGTGTGAGAGTGGGTGAGAGTGTGTGAGAGTGGGTGAGAGTGTGTGAGAGAGTGTGATGAGAGTGTGATGAGAGTGTGATAGTATGAGAGTGTGAGAGTGTGAGAGTGCGTGAAAGTGTGTGAGAGTGTAATGAGAGTGTGTGAGAGTGCGAGACAGTGTGAGAGAGTGTGTGCTAGGTGTATCAGAAAGTGTGTGAGAGTTTGTGAGAAAATGTGTGAGAGTGTGTGAATGTGTGTGAATGTGTGTGAGAGTGTGAGAGTGTGCGATTGTTTGTGAGAGTGTGCGATTGAGTGTGCGATTGTGTGTGAGAGTGTGTGAGAGTGTGTGAGAGTGTGTGAGAGAGTGTGATGAGAGTGTGTGAGAGTATGTGAGAGTGTGTGAGAGTGTGTGAGAGAGTGTGTGAGAGTGTGTGCGAGAGTGTGTGTGAGAGTGTGTGAGTGAGTGTGAGTGAGTGTGAGAGCATGTGAGAGTGCAAGAGAGTATGTGAGTGAGTGTGTGTGAGTGTGAGAGAGAGTGTGAGTGAGTGTGTGAGAGTGAGTGAGAGTGGGTGAGAGAGTGTGTGAGAGTGTGATGAGAGTGTGTGAGATTGTGAGAGTGTGTGAGAGTATGAGACGGTGTGAGAGAGTGTGTGCTAGGTGTGTCAGAAAGTGTGTGAGAGTGTGTGTAAGAGAGTGTGTGAGAGAGTGTGTGAGAGAGTGTGTGAGAGTGTGTGTGAGAGAGTGTGTGAGAGTGTGTGCGCGTGTGTGTGAGAGTGCGTGAAAGTGTGTGAGAGTATGTGTGTGAGTGTGTGTGAGTGTGAGAGAGAGTGTGAGTGAGTGTGTGAGAGTGGGTGAGAGGGTGTGAGAGAGTGTGATGAGAGTGTGATGAGAGTGTGAGAGTGTGAGAGTGTGAGAGTGTGAGAGTGCGTGAAAGTGTGTGCGAGAGTGTGATGAGAGTTTGTGAGAGTGTGAGACAGTGTGAGAGAGTGTGTGCTAGGTGTATCAGAAAGTGTGTGACAGTGTGTGAGAAAGTGTGTGAGAGTGTGTGAATTTGTGTGAATGTGTGTTAGAGTGTGCGATTGTTTGTGAGAGTGTGCGATTGAATGTGTGATTGTGTGTGAGAGTGTGTGAGAGTGTGTGAGTGTGTGTGAGAGAGTGTAATGAGAGTGTGTGAGAGTATGTTTGAGTGTGTGAGAGTGTGTGAGAGTGTGTATGAGAGTGTGTGAGAGTGTGAGAGAATGTGTGAGTGTGTAAGAGTGTGAGTGAGTGTGTGAGAGTATGTAAGATTGTGAGAGTGTGTGAGGCTGTGTGTGAGTGTGTGAGAGTTTGTGTGAGCGTGCAAGAGTGTGTGAATGTTTGTGAGAGTGTGTGAGGGTGTGTGAGGGTGAGTGAGGGAGTGTATGTGAGTGTGTGTGAGAGTGTGTAAGAGAGAGTGCATGAGTGTGTGAGGCTGTGTGACAGTGTGTGAGGAAGTGTGAGAATGTGTGAGAGAGTGTGTGAGAGTGTGTGAGAGTGTGTGAGAGAGTGTGATGAGAGTGTGTGAGAGTATGTGAGAGTGTGTGAGAGTGTGTGAGAGTGTGTATGAGAGTGTGTGAGAGTGTGAGAGAATGTGTGAGTGTGTAAGAGTGTGAGTGAATGCGTGAGAGTGTGCTGGGCATGTGAGCATGTGAGAGTGTGTGAGAGAATGTGTGTTAGGTGTGTCAGAGAGTGTGTGAGAGTGTGAGAGACTGTGGGAGAGTGTGTGAGAGTATGTGAGAGTGTGTGAGAGTGTGTGAGAGTGTGTGAGAGTGTGAGAGTTTGTGTGAGTGTTTGTGAGATTGTGTTAGGGTGAGAGAGAGTGTGTGTGAGAGAGTGTGTGTGAGAGAGTGTGTGTGAGTGTGTGTGAATGTGTGTGTGAGTGTGTGCGTGAGAGTGTGTGCGGGTGTTTGTGAGTGTGTGTGAATGTGTGTGAGAGTGCGTGAGGGTGTGTGAGAGTGTGATGAGAGTGTGTGAGAGTGTGAGGAGAGTGTGTGAGAGTGTGAGACAGTGTGAGAGAGTGTGTGCTAGGTGTGTCAGAAAGTGTGAGAGTGTGTGAATGTGTGTGAGAGTGTGTGAGAGTGTGAGAGAGTGTGATGAGAGTATGTGAGATTGTGAGAGTGTGTGAGAGTGTGTGAGAGTGTGAAACAGTGTGAAAGAGTGTGTGCTAGGTGTGTCAGAGAGTGAGTGAGAGTGTGTGAGAGTGTGAGAGAGTGTGAGAGAGTGTGTGTATGAGAGTGTGTGAGTGTGTGGGAGAGTGTGGGAAAGTGTGGGAGAGTGTGTGAGAGTGTGTGAGAGTGTGTGTGAGAGTGTGTGCGAGTGTGTGAGAGTGTGTGAGAGTGTGTGTGAGTGTGTGTGAGTGTGTGAGAGAATGTGAGAGAGTGTGAGAGAGTGTGTGAGTGTGTGTGAGTGTGTGCGTGAGAGTGCGTGAGAGTGCGTGAGAGAAAGTATGTGAGTGAGTGTGTGAGAGTGTGTGAGAGAGTATGAGAGAGTGTGATGAGAGTATGTGAGATTGTGAGAGTGTGTGAGAGTGTGTGAGAGTGTGTGTGAGTGTGATGAGAGTATGTGAGAGTGTGTGAGAGTGCGTGAGAGTGTGTGAGAGTATGTGTGTGAGTGTGTGTGAGTGTGAGAGAGAGTGTGAGTGAGTGTGAGTGAGTGTGTGAGAGTGGGTGAGAGTGTGTGAGAGTGTGTGAGATTGTGAGAGTTTGTGAGAGTGTGTGAGAGTGAGTGTGTGTGAGTGTGTGCGCGTGTGTGTGAGAGTGCGTGAAATTGTGTGAGAGTGTGTGTGAGTCTCTGTGAGTGTGTGAGAGAGTGTGTGAGAGTGTGTGAGAGTGTGTGAGAGTGTGTGATGAGAGTGTGATGAGAGTGTGTGAGAGTGTGAGACAGTGTGAGAGAGTGTGTGCTAGGTGTGTCAGAAAGTGTGTGAGAGAGTGTGAGAAAGTGTGTGAGAGTGTGTGAATGTGTGTGAGTGTGAGAGTGTGTGATTGTTTGTGAGAGTGTGCGATTGTGTGTGAGAGTGTGTGAGAGTGTGTGAGAGTGTGAGACAATGTAAGAGTGTGTGTGCTAGGTGTGCCAATGTGTGTGTGAGAGAGTGTAAGAATGTGTGAGAGTGTGTGAGAGAGTGTGTGTGAGAGAGTCAGAGAGTGTGAGAGTGTGTGGGAGTGTGTGAGAGTGTATGAGAGTGTGTGAGATTGTGAGAGTGTGTTAGAGAGTGTGAGAGTGTGTTAGAGTGTGTTAGAGAGTGTGAGAGTGTGTTAGAGAGTGTGAGAGAGTGTGAGAGAGTGTGATGAGAGTGAGTGAGAGTGTGAGAGAGTGTGTGAGAGTGTGTGAGAGTGTGAGAGAGAGTGTGTGAAAGTGTGTGAGAGAGAGTGTGTGTGTGAGAGTGTTTGTGAGAGTCCGTGAGAGTGTGTGAGAGTGCATGAGAATGGGAAAATATGTGAGTGAGTGTGTGAGTGTGTGTCAGAGAGTGAGTGAGAGTGTGAGAGAGTGTGAGAGAGTGTGATGAGAGTATGTGAGATTGTGAGAGTGTGTGAGAGTGTGTGAGAGTGTGAAACAGTGTGAGAGAGCGTGTGCTAAGTGTGTCAGAGAGTGAGTGAGAGTGTGTGAGAGTGTGAGAGAGTGTGAGAGAGTGTGTGAGAGTGTGTGAGAGTGTGTGAGAGTGTGTGAGAGTGTGTGAGATTGTGTGAGAGTGTGTGAGAGTGTGTGAGAGAGTCCGTGTGAGATTGTGAGAGTGTGTGAGAGTGGGAGACAGTGTGAGAGTGTGTGCTAGGTGTGCCAATGATTGTGTGAGAGTGTGTGAGAGTGTGTGAGAATGTGTGAGAGTGTGTGAGAGAGTGTGTGTGAGAGAGTCAGAGAGTGTGAGAGTGTGTATGAGTGTGTGAGTGTGTGTGAGTGTGTGAGAGTGTGTGAGAGTGTGTGAGAGTGTGAGAGTGTCAGAGTGTCAGAGAGTGTCAGAGTGTGAGAGAATGTGAGAATGCGTGAGTGTGTGTGAGAGTGTGTGAGAGTTTGTGTGAGTGTGAGAGAGAGTGTGTTGTGTCTGAGAGAGAGTGTGTGAGTGTCTGAGAGTGTGTGAGAGTGTGAGAGATTGTGTGAAAGTATGTGGGAGAGAGTGTGCGAGAGAGTGTGCGAGAGAGTGTGCGAGAGAGGGTGCGTGAGAGTGTGTGAGAGTGCGTGAGAGTGTGTGTGTGAGAGTGAGAAAATATGTGAGTGAGTGTGTGAGTGTGTGTGAGAGAGTGTGAGAGAGTGTGAGAGTGTGAAACAGTGTGAGAGAGTGTGTGCTAGGTCTGTCATAGAGTGTGTATGAGAATGTGTGAGAGTGTGTGAAAGTGTGTGAGTGTGCGATAGTGTTTGTTAGGTGTGTCAGAGAGTGAGTGAGAGTGTGTGAGAGTGTGAGAGAGTGTGTGTATGAGAGTGTGTTAGAGTGTGTATGAGAGTGTGTGAGAGTGTGAGAGAATGTGTGAGTGTGTAAGAGTGTGTGTGAGTGTGTGAGAGTGTGCTGGGCATGTGAGCATGTGAGAGTGTGTGAGAGAATGTGTGTTCGGTGTGTGAGAGAGTGTGGGAAAGTGTGGGAGAGAGTGTGTGAGAGTGTGTGAGAGTGTGTGAGAGTATGTGAGAGTGTGTGAGAGTGTGTGAGAGAGTGCGTGTGAGATTGTGAGAGTGTGTGAGAGTGTGAGACAGTGTGAGAGTGCATGTGCTAGGTGTGTCAATGAGTGTGTGTGAGAGTGTGTGAGAGTGTGTGAGAATGTGTGAGAGTGTGCGATAGTGTGTGAGAGTGTGTGTGAGAGAGTGTGTGTGAGAGAGTCAGAGTGCGTGAGAGTGCATGTGTGAGTGTGAGAAAGTATGTGAGTCAGTGTGTGGGAGTGTGTGAGAGTGTGTGAGAGTGTGAGAGAGTGTGAGAGAGTGTGAGAGAGTGTGATGAGAGTATGTGAGATTGTGAGAGTGTGTGAGAGTGTGAAACAGTGTGAGAGAGTGTGTGCTGGGTGTGTCAGAGAGTGAGTGAGAGTGTGAGAGTGTGTGTAAGAGTGTGTGTGAGAGTGTGAGAGAATGTGTGAGTGTGTGTGAGCGTGTGTGAGTGTGTGAGAGTGTGCTGGGCATGTGAGAGTGTGTGAGAGAATGTGTGTGAGAGAGTGTGAGAGAGTGTGAGAGAGTGTGAGAGAGTGAGTGTGAGAGAGTGAGTGTGTGAGAGTGTGAGAGTGTGTATGAGAGTGTGTGAGATTGTGAGAGTGTGAGACAGTGTGAGAGAGTGTGTGGTTGGTGTGTCAGAAAGTGTGTGAGAGTGTGTGAGAGTGTGTGAGAGTGTGAGAGTGTGAGATTGTTTGTGAGAGTGTGTGAGAGTGTGTGAGTGTGTGTGAGAGTGTGTGAGAGAGTGTGAGTGAGTGTGTGAGAGTGTGCGAGAGTGTGAGAGTGTGAGAGTGTGAGATTGTTTGTGAGAGTGTGTGAGAGTGTGTGAGAGTGTGTGAGTGTGTGTGAGTGAGTGTGTGAGAGTGTGTGAGAGTGTGTGAGAGTGTGAAACAGTGTGAGAGAGCGTGTGCTAAGTGTGTCAGAGAGTGAGTGAGAGTGTGTGAGAGTGTGAGAGAGTGTGAGAGAGTGTGTGAGAGTGTGTGAGAGTGTGTGAGAGTGTGTGAGAGTGTGTGAGATTGTGTGAGAGTGTGTGAGAGTGTGTGAGAGAGTCCGTGTGAGATTGTGAGAGTGTGTGAGAGTGGGAGACAGTGTGAGAGTGTGTGCTAGGTGTGCCAATGATTGTGTGAGAGTGTGTGAGAGTGTGTGAGAATGTGTGAGAGTGTGTGAGAGAGTGTGTGTGAGAGAGTCAGAGAGTGTGAGAGTGTGTATGAGTGTGTGAGTGTGTGTGAGTGTGTGAGAGTGTGTGAGAGTGTGTGAGAGTGTGAGAGTGTGAGAGTGTCAGAGAGTGTCAGAGTGTGAGAGAATGTGAGAATGCGTGAGTGTGTGTGAGAGTGTGTGAGAGTTTGTGTGAGTGTGTGAGAGAGAGTGTGTTGTGTCTGAGAGAGAGTGTGTGAGTGTCTGAGAGTGTGTGAGAGTGTGAGAGATTGTGTGAAAGTATGTGGGAGAGAGTGTGCGAGAGAGTGTGCGAGAGAGTGTGCGAGAGAGGGTGCGTGAGAGTGTGTGAGAGTGCGTGAGAGTGTGTGTGTGAGAGTGAGAAAATATGTGAGTGAGTGTGTGAGTGTGTGTGAGAGAGTGTGAGAGAGTGTGAGAGTGTGAAACAGTGTGAGAGAGTGTGTGCTAGGTCTGTCATAGAGTGTGTATGAGAATGTGTGAGAGTGTGTGAAAGTGTGTGAGTGTGCGATAGTGTTTGTTAGGTGTGTCAGAGAGTGAGTGAGAGTGTGTGAGAGTGTGAGAGAGAGTGTGTATGAGAGTGTGTTAGAGTGTGTATGAGAGTGTGTGAGAGTGTGAGAGAATGTGTGAGTGTGTAAGAGTGTGTGTGAGTGTGTGAGAGTGTGCTGGGCATGTGAGCATGTGAGAGTGTGTGAGAGAATGTGTGTTCGGTGTGTGAGAGAGTGTGGGAAAGTGTGGGAGAGAGTGTGTGAGAGTGTGTGAGAGTGTGTGAGAGTATGTGAGAGTGTGTGAGAGTGTGTGAGAGAGTGCGTGTGAGATTGTGAGAGTGTGTGAGAGTGTGAGACAGTGTGAGAGTGCATGTGCTAGGTGTGTCAATGAGTGTGTGTGAGAGTGTGTGAGAGTGTGTGAGAATGTGTGAGAGTGTGCGATAGTGTGTGAGAGTGTGTGTGAGAGAGTGTGTGTGAGAGAGTCAGAGTGCGTGAGAGTGCATGTGTGAGTGTGAGAAAGTATGTGAGTCAGTGTGTGGGAGTGTGTGAGAGTGTGTGAGAGTGTGAGAGAGTGTGAGAGAGTGTGAGAGAGTGTGATGAGAGTATGTGAGATTGTGAGAGTGTGTGAGAGTGTGAAACAGTGTGAGAGAGTGTGTGCTGGGTGTGTCAGAGAGTGAGTGAGAGTGTGAGAGTGTGTGTAAGAGTGTGTGTGAAAGTGTGAGAGAATGTGTGAGTGTGTGTGAGCGTGTGTGAGTGTGTGAGAGTGTGCTGGGCATGTGAGAGTGTGTGAGAGAATGTGTGTGAGAGAGTGTGAGAGAGTGTGAGAGAGTGTGAGAGAGTGAGTGTGAGAGAGTGAGTGTGTGAGAGTGTGAGAGTGTGTATGAGAGTGTGTGAGATTGTGAGAGTGTGAGACAGTGTGAGAGAGTGTGTGGTTGGTGTGTCAGAAAGTGTGTGAGAGTGTGTGAGAGTGTGTGAGAGTGTGAGAGTGTGAGATTGTTTGTGAGAGTGTGTGAGAGTGTGTGAGTGTGTGTGAGAGTGTGTGAGAGAGTGTGAGTGAGTGTGTGAGAGTGTGCGAGAGTGTGAGAGTGTGAGAGTGTGAGATTGTTTGTGAGAGTGTGTGAGAGTGTGTGAGAGTGTGTGAGTGTGTGTGAGTGAGTGTGTGAGAGTGTGTGAGAGTGTGTGAGAGTGTGTGAGAGAGTGTGAGAGAATGTGTGAGTGTGTAAGAGTGTGTGTGAGTGTGTGAGAGTGTGTTGGGCATGTGAGCATGTGAGAGTGTGTGAGAGAATGTGTGTTAGGTATGTCAGAGAGTGTGAGAGTGTGTGGGAGAGTGTGAGAGACTGTGGGAGAGTGTGGGAGAGAGTGTGAGAGACTGTGGGAGAGTGTGTGAGAGTGTGTGAGGGTGTGTGAGGGTGTGTGAGTGTGTGTGAGTGTGTGCGTGAGTGTGTGTGCGGGTGTTTGAATGTGTGTGAGAGTGCGTGAGAATATGTGTGTGTGAGTGTGAGAGAGTGTGTGAGAGTGTGTGTGAGAGTGTGTGAGAGTGTGTGAGAGTGTGTGAGAGTGTGTGAGAGTGTGTGTGAGAGTGTGAGAGTGTGTGTGAGAAAGTGTGAGAGAGAGTGTGAGAGAGAGAGTGTGAGAGAGAATGTGAGTGAGTGTGTGAGAGTGTGTGAGAGTGTGTGAGAGAGTGTGAGAGAATGTGTGAGTGTCTAAGAGTGTGTGTGAGTATGTGAGAGTGTGCTGGGCATGTGAGCATGTGAGAGTGTGTGAGAGAATGTGTGTTAGGTGTGTCAGAGAGTGTGAGAGTGTGTGTGAGAGTGTGAGAGACTGTGGGAGAGTGTGGGAGAGAGTGTGAGAGACTGTGGGAGAGTGTGGGAGAGTGTGTGAGAGTATGTGAGAGTGTGTGAGAGTGTGTGAGAATGTGTGAGGGTATGTGAGGGTGTGTGAGAGTGTGTGAGAGAGAGAGTGTGTGTGAGTGTGTGTGAGTGTGTGCATGAGTGTGTGTGCGGGTGTTTGAATGTGTGTGAGAGTATGTGTGTGTGAGTGTGAGAGAGTGTGTGACAGTGTGTGTGAAAGTATGTGAGTGTGTGAGAATGTGTGAGAGTGTGTGAGAGTGTGTGTGAGTGTGTGTGAGGTGAGTGAGAGAGTGTGTGTGAGAGTGTCTGAGAGAGTGTGTGAGAGTGTCTGTGTGTGTGAGAGTGTGAGAGAGAGTGTGTGAGAGTGTGTGAGAGAGAGTGTGTGTGAGTGTGTGCGAGAGAATGTTTGTGAGAGTGTTTATGAGAGTGTTTGTGAGAGTGTGTGAGAGTGTGTGAGAGTGCGTGAGAGTGCGAGAAAGTGTGTGAGAGTGTGTGAGAGTGTGATGAGTGTATGTGAGATTGTGAGAGTGTGTGAGAGTGAGTGGGAGTGTGAGAGAGTGTGTGAGAGTGTGATGAGAGTATGTGAGATTGTGAGAGAGTGTGAAACAGTGTGAGAGAGTGTGTGCTAGGTGTGTCAGAGAGTGAGTGAGAGTGTGTGAGAGTGTGTGAGAGAGTGTGAGAGTGTATGTGAGATTGTGAGATTGTGTGAGAGCGTGTGAGACTGTGTGAGAGTGTGTGAGAGTGTGTGAGGGTGTGTGAGGGTGTGTGAGAGTGTGTGAGAGAGAGAGTGTGTGTGAGTGTGTGTGTGAGAGTGTGTGAGAGAGTGTGAGAGAGTGTGAGAGAGTGTGAGAGAGTATGAGAGAGTGCATGTGAGAGTGTGTATGTGTGTGATTATGTGAGACTGTGTGAGGGGTGGGCTTGGAGTGTGAGAGTGTGTGAGAGTTTGTGAGGGTGTGTGCTGTGTGTATGAGAGTGTGTGAGAGAGAGTGTGAGTATGTGAGAGTGTGTGAGGGTGTGTGCTGGGTGTGTGAGAGTGTGTGAGAGAGAGTGTGAGTGTGCGAGAGTGTGTGAGAGAGAATTTGTGAGGCTGTGTGTGAGTGTGTGAGGCTGTGTGTGAGTGTGTGAGAGTTTGTGTGAATGTGCAAGAGTGTGTGAGTGTTTGTGAGAGTGTGTGAGGGTGTGTGAGGGTGAGTGAGGGAGTGTATGTGAGTATGTGTGAGAGTGTGTAAGAGAGAGAGCGTGAGTGTGTGAGGCTGTGTGACAGTGTGTGAGCAAGTGTGAGAATGTGTGAGAGAGTGTGTGAGAGTGTGTGAGAGTGTGTGAGAGTGTGTGAGAGTGTGCTAAGAGTGTGTGAGAGTATGTGAGAGTGTGTGAGAGTGTGTGAGAGTGTGTATGAGAGTGTGTGAGAGTTTGATAGAATGTGTGAGTGTGTAAGAGTGTGAGTGAGTGTGTGAGAGTGTGCTGGGCGTGTGAGCATGTGAGAGTGTGTGAGAGTGTGTGGGAGAGTGTGTGGGAGAGTGTGTGGGAGAGTGTGTGAGAGTGTGTGAGAGTGTGTGAGTGAGTGTGAGTGAGTGTGAGAGCATGTGAGAGTGCATGAGAGCATGTGAGTGAGTGTGTGTGAGTGTGAGAGAGAGTGTAAGTGTGTGAGAGTGGGTGAGAGTGGGTGAGAGTGTGTGAGAGTGTGTGTGAGTGTGTGAGAGTGTGAGAGTGTGCGATTGTGTGTGAGAGTGTGCGATTGTGTGTGAGAGTGTGAGAGTGTGCGATGTTTTGTGAGAGTGTGCGAGAGTGCGTGAGAGTGTGATGAGATTGCGTGAGAATGCGTGAGTGTGCGAGAAAGTATGTGAGTGAGTGTGTGAGAGAGTGTGAGAGAGTGTGAGAGAGTGTGAGAGACTGTGAGAGAGTGTGATGAGAGTGTGATGAGTGTGTGAGAGTGTATGAGAGTGTGAGAGTGTGTGAGAGTGTGTGAGAGTGTGTATGAGAGTGTGTATGAGAGTGTGTGAGAGTGTGTGGGAGAGTGGATGGGAGAGTGTGTGAGAGTGTGTGAGAGTGTGTGAGAGAGTGTGAGAGTATGTGAGAGTGCGTGAGAGTATGTGAGTGAGTGTGTGTGAGTGAGTGTGTGAGAGTGGGTGAGAGTGGGTGAGAGAGTGTGTGAGATTGTGTGAGATTGTGAGTGTGTGAGAGTGTGAGACAGTGTGAGAGAGTGTGTGCTAGGTGTGTCAGAAAGTGTGTGAGAGTGTGTGTGAGAGAGTGAGAGAGTGTGTGAGAGAGTGTGTGAGAGTGTGTGTGAGAGTGTGTGCGCGCGTGTGTGAGGGTGCGTGAAAGTGTGTGAGAGTTATGTGAGAGTTATGTGTGAGTGTGTGTGAGTGTGAGAGAGAGTGTGAGTGAGTGTGTGAGAGTGGGTGAGAGTGTGTGAGAGAGTGTGATGAGAGTGTGATGAGAGTGTGATAGTATGAGAGTGTGAGAGTGTGAGAGTGCGTGAAAGTGTGTGAGAGTGTAATGAGAGTGTGTGAAAGTGCGAGACAGTGTGAGAGAGTGTGTGCTAGGTGTATCAGAAAGTGTGTGAGAGTTTGTGAGAAAATGTGTGAGAGTGTGTGAATGTGTGTGAATGTGTGTGAGAGTGTGAGAGTGTGCGATTGTTTGTGAGAGTGTGCGATTGAGTGTGCGATTGTGTGTGAGAGTGTGTGAGAGTGTGTGAGAGAGTGTGATGAGAGTGTGTGAGAGTATGTGAGAGTGTGTGAGAGTGTGTGAGAGAGTGTGTGAGAGTGTGTGGGAGAGTGTGTGTGAGAGTGTGTGAGTGAGTGTGAGAGCATGTGAGAGTGCATGAGAGTATGTGAGTGAGTGTGTGTGAGTGTGAGAGAGAGTGTGAGTGAGTGTGTGAGAGTGAGTGAGAGTGCGTGAGAGAGTGTGTGAGAGTGTGATGAGAGTGTGTGAGATTGTGAGAGTGTGTGAGAGTATGAGACGGTGTGAGAGAGTGTGTGCTAGGTGTGTCAGAAAGTGTGTGAGAGTGTGTGTAAGAGAGTGTGTGAGAGAGTGTGTGAGAGTGTGTGTGAGAGAGTGTGTGAGAGTGTGTGCGCGTGTGTGTGAGAGTGCGTGAAAGTGTGTGAGAGTATGTGTGTGAGTGTGTGTGAGTGTGAGAGAGAGTGTGAGTGAGTGTGTGAGAGTGGGTGAGAGGGTGTGAGAGAGTGTGATGAGAGTGTGATGAGAGTGTGAGAGTGTGAGAGTGTGAGAGTGTGAGAGTGCGTGAAAGTGTGAGAGTGTGATGAGAGTGTGTGAGAGTGTGAGACAGTGTGAGAGAGTGTGTGCTAGGTGTATCAGAAAGTGTGTGACAGTGTGTGAGAAAGTGTGTGAGAGTGTGTGAATTTGTGTGAATGTGTGTGAGAGTGTGAGAGTGTGCGATTGTTTGTGAGAGTGTGCGATTGAGTGTGCGATTGTGTGTGAGAGTGTGTGAGAGTGTGTGAGAGTGAGTGAGAGAGTGTGATGAGAGTGTGTGAGAGTATGTTTGAGTGTGTGAGAGTGTGTGAGAGTGTGTATGAGAGTGTGTGAGAGTGGGAGAGAATGTGTGAGTGTGTAAGAGTGTGAGTGAGTGTGTGAGAATATGTAAGATTGTGAGAGTGTGTGAGAGTGTGTGCGCGTGTGTGTGAGAGTGCGTGAAAGTGTGTGAGAGTATGTGTGTGAGTGTGTGTGAGTGTGTGTGAGTGTGAGAGAGAGTGTGAGTGAGTGTGTGAGAGTGGGTGAGAGGGTGTGAGAGAGTGTGATGAGAGTGTGATGAGAGTGTGAGAGTGTGAGAGTGTGAGAGTGTGAGAGTGCGTGAAAGTGTGTGAGAGTGTGATGAGAGTGTGTGAGAGTGTGAGACAGTGTGAGAGAGTGTGTGCTAGGTGTATCAGAAAGTGTGTGACAGTGTGTGAGAAAGTGTGTGAGAGTGTGTGAATTTGTGTGAATGTGTGTGAGAGTGTGAGAGTGTGCGATTGTTTGTGAGAGTGTGCGATTGAGTGTGCGATTGTGTGTGAGAGTATGTTTGAGTGTGTGAGAGTGTGTGAGAGTGTGTATGAGAGTGTGTGAGAGTGTGAGAGAATGTGTGAGTGTGTAAGAGTGTGAGTGAGTTTGTGAGAGTATGTAAGATTGTGAGAGTGTGTGAGGCTGTGTGTGAGTGTGTGAGAGTTTGTGTGAGCGTGCAAGAGTGTGTGAGTGTTTGTGAGAGTGTGTGAGGGTGTGTGAGGGTGAGTGAGGGAGTGTATGTGAGTGTGTATGAGAGTGTGTAAGAGAGAGTGCGTGAGTGTGTGAGGCTGTGTGACAGTGTGTGAGGAAGTGTGAGAATGTGTGAGAGAGTGTGTGAGAGTGTGTGAGAGTGTGTGAGAGTGTGTATGAGAGTGTGTGAGAGTGTGAGAGAATGTGTGAGTATGTAAGAGTGTGAGTGAATGTGTGAGAGTGTGCTGGGCATGTGAGCATGTGAGAGTGTGTGAAAGAATGTGTGTTAGGTGTGTCAGAGAGTGTGTGAGAGTGTGAGAGATTGTGGGAGAGTGTGGGAGAGAGTGTGTGAGAGTGTGTGAGAGTGTGTGAGAGTATGTGAGAGTTTGTGCGAGTGTTTGTGAGATTGTGTTAGGGTGAGAGAGTGTGTGTGTGAGAGAGTGTGTGTGAGAGAGTGTGTGTGAGTGTGTGTGAATGTGTGTGTGAGTGTGTGCGTCAGAGTGTGTGCGGGTGTTTGTGAGTGTGTGTGAATGTGTGTGAGAGTGCGTGAGGGTGTGTGAGAGTGTGATGAGAGTGTGTGAGAGTGTGAGGAGAGTGTGTGAGAGTGTGAGACAATGTGAGAGAGTGTGTGCTAGGTGTGTCAGAAAGTGTGAGAGTGTGTGAATGTGTGTGAGAGTGTGTGAGAGTGTGAGAGAGTGTGATGAGAGTATGTGAGATTGTGAGAGTGTGTGAGAGTGTGTGAGAGTGTGAAACAGTGTGAGAGAGTGTGTGCTAGGTGTGTCAGAGAGTGAGTGAGAGTGTGAGAGAGTGTGAGAGAGTGTGAGTGTGTATGGGAGTGTGTGAGTGTGTGGGAGAGTGTGGGAGAGTGTGTGAGAGTATGCGAGAGTGTGTGAGAGTGTGTGAGAGTGTGTGAGAGTGTGTGAGAGTGTGTGAGAGTGTGTGTGAGAGTGTGTGTGAGTGTGTGAGAGTGTGTGAGAGTGTGTGAGAGTGTGTGTGAGTGTGTGTGAGTGTGTGAGAGAATGTGAGAGAGTGTGAGAGAGTGTATGAGTGTGTGTGAGTGTGTGCGTGAGAGTGCGTGAGAGTGCGTGAGAGTGCGTGTGAGAAAGTGTGTGAGAGAGTGTGAGAGAGTGTGATGAGAGTATGTGAGATTGTGAGAGTGTGTGAGAGTGTGTGTGAGTGTGATGAGAGTATGTGAGAGTGTGTGAGAGTGCGTGAGAGTGTGTGAGAGTATGTGTGTGAGTGTGTGTGAGTGTGAGAGAGAGTGTGAGTGAGTGTGAGTGAGTGTGTGAGAGTGGGTGAGAGAGTGTGTGAGAGTGTGATGAGAGTGTGTGAGATTGTGAGAGTGTGTGAGAGTGTGTGAGAGTGAGTGTGTGTGAGTGTGTGTGAGTGTGTGTGAGTGTGTGCGCGTGTGTGTGAGAGTGCGTGAAAGTGTGTGAGAGTATGTGTGTGAGTCTCTGTGAGTGTGAGAGAGAGTGTGTGAGAGTGTGTGAGATTGAGTGAGAGAGTGTGATGAGAGTGTGATGAGAGTGTGTGAGAGTGTGAGACAGTGTGAGAGAGTGTGTGCTAGGTGTGTCAGAAAGTGTGTGAGAGAGTGTGAGAAAGTGTGTGAGAGTGTGTGAATGTGTGTGAGTGTGAGAGTGTGTGATTGTTTGTGAGAGTGTGCGATTGTGTGTGAGAGTGTGTGAGAGTGTGTGAGAGAGTGCGTGTGAGATTGTGAGAGTGTGTGACAGTGTGAGACAGTGTGAGAGTGTGTGTGCTACGTGTGCCAATGAGTGTGTGAGAGAGTGTGAGAATGTGTGAGAGTGTGTGAGAGAGTGTGTGTGAGAGAGTCAGAGAGTGTGAGAGTGTGTGGGAGTGTGTGAGAGTGTATGAGAGTGTGTGAGATTGTGAGAGTGTGTTAGAGAGTGTGAGAGTGTGTTAGAGTGTGTTAGAGAGTGTGAGAGTGTGTTAGAGAGTGTGAGAGAGTGTGAGAGAGTGTGATGAGAGTGAGTGAGAGTGTGAGAGAGTGTGTGAGAGTGTGTGAGAGTGTGTGAGAGTGTAAGAGAGAGTGTGTGAAAGTGTGTGAGAGAGAGTGTGTGTGTGAGAGTGTTTGTGAGAGTCCGTGAGAGTGTGTGAGAGTGCATGAGAATGGGAAAATATGTGAGTGAGTGTGTGAGTGTGTGTCAGAGAGTGAGTGAGAGTGTGAGAGAGTGTGAGAGAGTGTGAGAGAGTGTGATGAGAGTATGTGAGATTGTGAGAGTGTGTGAGAGTGTGAAACAGTGTGAGAGAGCGTGTGCTAAGTGTGTCAGAGAGTGAGTGAGAGTGTGTGAGAGTGTGAGAGAGTGTGTGAGAGTGTGTGAGAGTGTGTGAGATTGTGTGAGAGTGTGTGAGAGTATGTGAGAGAGTCCGTGTGAGATTGTGAGAGTGTGTGAGAGTGGGAGACAGTGTGAGAGTGTGTGCTAGGTGTGCCAATGATTGTGTGAGAGTGTGTGAGAGTGTGTGAGAATGTGTGAGAGTGTGTGAGAGAGTGTGTGTGAGAGAGTCAGAGAGTGTGAGAGTGTGTATGAGTGTGTGAGTGTGTGTGAGTGTGTGAGAGTGTGTGAGAGTGTGTGAGAGTGTGTGAGAGTGTGAGAGTGTCAGAGAGTGTCAGAGTGTGAGAGAATGTGAGAATGCGTGAGTGTGTGTGAGAGTGTGTGAGAGTTTGTGTGTGTGTGAGAGAGAGTGTGTTGTGTCTGAGAGAGAGTGTGTGAGTGTCTGAGAGTGTGTGAGAGTGTGAGAGATTGTGTGAAAGTATGTGGGAGAGAGTGTGCGAGAGAGTGTGCGAGAGAGTGTGCGAGAGAGGGTGCGTGAGAGTGTGTGAGAGTGCGTGAGAGTGTGTGTGTGAGAGTGAGAAAATATGTGAGTGAGTGTGTGAGTGTGTGTGAGAGAGTGTGAGAGAGTGTGAGAGTGTGAAACAGTGTGAGAGAGTGTGTGCTAGGTCTGTCATAGAGTGTGTATGAGAATGTGTGAGAGTGTGTGAAAGTGTGTGAGTGTGTGATAGTGTTTGTTTGGTGTGTCAGAGAGTGAGTGAGAGTGTGTGAGAGTGTGAGAGAGAGTGTGTATGAGAGTGTGTTAGAGTGTGTATGAGAGTGTGTGAGAGTGTGAGAGAATGTGTGAGTGTGTAAGAGTGTGTGTGAGTGTGTGAGAGTGTGCTGGGCATGTGAGCATGTGAGAGTGTGTGAGAGAATGTGTGTTAGGTGTGTGAGAGAGTGTGAGAGAGTGTGGGAAAGTGTGGGAGAGAGTGTGTGAGAGTGTGTGAGAGTGTGTGAGAGTATGTGAGAGTGTGTGAGAGTGTGTGAGAGAGTGCGTGTGAGATTGTGAGAGTGTGTGTGAGAGTGTGAGACAGTGTGAGAGTGTATGTGCTAGGTGTGTCAATGAGTGTGTGTGAGAGTGTGTGAGAGTGTGTGAGAATGTGTGAGAGTGTGCGATAGTGTGTGAGAGTGTGTGTGAGAGAGTGTGTGTGAGAGAGTCAGAGTGCGTGAGAGTGCGTGTGTGAGTGTGAGAAAGTATGTGAGTCAGTGTGTGGGAGTGTGTGAGAGTGTGTGAGAGTGTGAGAGAGTGTGAGAGAGTGTGAGAGAGTGTGAGAGAGTGTGATGAGAGTATGTGAGATTGTGAGAGTGTGTGAGAGTGTGAAACAGTGTGAGAGAGTGTGTGCTGGGTGTGTCAGAGAGTGAGTGAGAGTGTGTGTGAGAGTGTGTGTGAGAGTGTGAGAGAATGTGTGAGTGTGTGTGAGCGTGTGTGAGTGTGTGAGAGTGTGCTGGTCATGTGAGAGTGTGTGAGAGAATGTGTGTGAGAGAGTGTGAGAGAGTGAGTGTGAGAGAGTGAGTGTGTGAGAGTGTGAGAGTGTGTATGGGAGTGTGTGAGATTGTGAGAGAGTGTGAGAGAGTGTGATGAGAGTATGTGAGATTGTGAGAGAGTGTGAGTGTGAGATTGTTTGTGAGAGTGTGTGAGAGTGTGTGAGAGTGTGTGAGTGAGAGTGTGAGAGAGAGAGTGTGAGAGAGAGTGTGAGTGAGTGTGTGAGAGTGTGTGAGAGAGTGTGAGAGAATGTGTGAGTGTCTAAGAGTGTGTGTGAGTATGTGAGAGTGTGCTGGGCATGTGAGCATGTGAGAGTGTGTGAGAGAATGTGTGTTAGGTGTGTCAGAGAGTGTGAGAGTGTGTGTGAGAGTGTGAGAGACTGTGGGAGAGTGTGGGAGAGAGTGTGAGAGACTGTGGGAGAGTGTGGGAGAGTGTGTGAGAGTATGTGAGAGTGTGATGAGAGTGTGTGAGAATGTGTGAGGGTATGTGAGGGTGTGTGAGAGTGTGTGAGAGTGTGTGAGAGAGAGAGTGTGTGTGAGTGTGTGTGAGTGTGTGCATGAGTGTGTGTGCGGGTGTTTGAATGTGTGTGAGAGTATGTGTGTGTGAGTGTGAGAGAGTGTGTGACAGTGTGTGTGAAAGTATGTGAGTGTGTGAGAATGTGTGAGAGTGTGTGAGAGTGTGTGTGAGTGTGTGTGAGGTGAGTGAGAGAGTGTGTGTGAGAGTGTCTGAGAGAGTGTGTGAGAGTGTCTGTGTGTGTGAGAGTGTGAGAGAGAGTGTGTGAGAGTGTGTGAGAGAGAGTGTGTGTGAGTGTGTGCGAGAGAATGTTTGTGAGAGTGTTTGTGAGAGTGTTTGTGAGAGTGTGTGAGAGTGTGTGAGAGTGTGTGAGAGTGCGAGAAAGTGTGTGAGAGTGTGTGAGAGTGTGATGAGTGTATGTGAGATTGTGAGAGTGTGTGAGAGTGAGTGGGAGTGTGAGAGAGTGTGTGAGAGTGTGATGAGAGTATGTGAGATTGTGAGAGAGTGTGAAACAGTGTGAGAGAGTGTGTGCTAGGTGTGTCAGAGAGTGCGTGAGAGTGTGTGAGAGTGTGTGAGAGAGTGTGAGAGTGTATGTGAGATTGTGAGATTGTGTGAGAGTGTGTGAGAGTGTGTGAGAGTGTGTGAGGGTGTGTGAGGGTGTGTGAGAGTGTGTGAGAGAGAGAGTGTGTGTGAGTGTGTGTGTGAGAGTGTGTGAGAGAGTGTGAGAGAGTGTGAGAGAGTGTGAGAGAGTGTGAGAGAGTATGAGAGAGTGCATGTGAGAGTGTGTATGTGTGTGATTATGTGAGACTGTGTGAGGGGTGGGCTTGGAGTGTGAGAGTGTGTGAGAGTTTGTGAGGGTGTGTGCTGTGTGTATGAGAGTGTGTGAGAGAGAGTGTGAGTATGTGAGAGTGTGTGAGGGTGTGTGCTGGGTGTGTGAGAGTGTGTGAGAGAGAGTGTGAGTGTGCGAGAGTGTGTGAGAGAGAATTTGTGAGGCTGTGTGTGAGTGTGTGAGGCTGTGTGTGAGTGTGTGAGAGTTTGTGTGAATGTGCAAGAGTGTGTGAGTGTTTGTGAGAGTGTGTGAGGGTGTGTGAGGGTGAGTGAGGGAGTGTATGTGAGTGTGTGTGAGAGTGTGTAAGAGAGAGAGCGTGAGTGTGTGAGGCTGTGTGACAGTGTGTGAGGAAGTGTGAGAATGTGTGAGAGAGTGTGTGAGAGTGTGTGAGAGTGTGTGAGAGTGTGTGAGTGTGTAAGAGTGTGAGTACGTGTGTGAGACTGTGCTGGGCATGTGAGCATGTGAGAGTGTGTGAGAGAATGTGTGTTAGGTGTGTCAGAGAGTGTGTGAGAGTGTGAGAGACTGTGGGAGAGTGTGGGAGAGAGTGTGTGAGAGTGTGTGAGAGTGTGTGAGAGTATGTGAGAGTGTGTGAGAGTGTGTGAGAGTGTGAGAGAGTGTGATGAGAGTATGTGAGATTGTGAGAGAGTGTGAGTGTGAGATTGTTTGTGAGAGTGTGTGAGAGTGTGTGAGTGTGTGTGAGAGTGTGTGAGAGAGTGTGAGAGTGTGTGTGAGAGAGTGTGAGAGAGAGTGTGAGAGAGAGAGTGTGAGAGAGAGTGTGAGTGAGTGTGTGAGAGTGTGTGAGAGTGTGTGAGAGAGTGTGAGAGAATGTGTGAGTGTGTAAGAGTGTGTGTGAGTGTGTGAGAGTGTGCTGGGCATGTGAGCATGTGAGAGTGTGTGAGAGAATGTGTGTTAGGTATGTCAGAGAGTGTGAGAGTGTGTGTGAGAGTTTGAGAGACTGTGGGAGAGTGTGGGAGAGAGTGTGAGAGACTGTGGGAGAGTGTGGGAGAGTGTGTGAGAGTATGTGAGAGTGTGTGAGAGTGTGTGAGAATGTGTGAGGGTATGTGAGGGTGTGTGAGAGTGTGTGAGAGAGAGAGTGTGTGTGAGTGTGTGTGTGTGTGTGAGTGTGTGTGCGGGTGTTTGAATGTGTGTGAGAGTATGTGTGTGTGAGTGTGAGAGAGTGTGTGAGAGTGTGTGTGAAAGTGTGTGAGTGTGTGAGAATGTGTGAGAGTGTGTGAGAGTGTGTGTGAGTGTGTGAGTGTGTGTAAGGTGAGTGAGAGAGTGTGTGTGAGAGTGTCTGAGAGAGTGTGTAAGAGTGTCTGAGTGTGTGAGGTGTGAGAGAGAGTGTGTGAGAGAGAGTGTGTGTGAGTGTGTGCGAGAGAGTGTTTGTGAGAGTGTTTGTGAGAGTGTTTGAGATTGTGTGAGAGTGTGTGAGAGTGCGTGAGAGTGCGAGAAAGTGTGTGAGAGTGTGTGAGAGTGTGATGAGTGTATGTGAGATTGTGAGAGTGTGTGAGAGTGTGTGAGAGTGTGAAACAGTGTGAGAGAGTGTGTGCTAGGTGTGTCAGAGAGTGAGTGGGAGTGTGTGAGAGTGTGTGAGAGTAGAGGAGTGTATGTGAGATTGTGAGATTGTGTGAGAGTGTGTGAGAGTGTGTGAGAGTGTGTGTGATTATGTGAGACTGTGTGAGGGGTGGGCTTGGAGTGTGAGAGTGTGTGAGAGTTTGTGAGAGTGTGTGCTGTGTGTATGAGAGTGTGTGAGAGAGAGTGTGAGTGTGTGAGAGTGTGTGAGGGTGTGTGCTGGGTGTGTGAGAGTGTGTGAGAGAGAGTGTGAGTGTGCGAGAGTGTGTGAGAGAGAATTTGTGAGGCTGTGTGTGAGTGTGTGAGGCTGTGTGTGAGTGTGTGAGAGTTTGTGTGAGCGTGCAAGAATGTGTGAGTGTTTGTGAGAGTGTGTGAGGGTGTGTGAGGGTGAGTGAGGGAGTGTATGTGAGTGTGTGTGAGAGTGTGTAAGAGAGAGAGCGTGAGTGTGTGAGGCTGTGTGACAGTGTGTGAGGAAGTGTGAGAATGTGTGAGAGAGTGTGTGAGAGTGTGTGAGAGTGTGTGAGAGTATGTGAGAGTGTGTGAGAGTGTGTGAGAGTGTGTATGAGAGTGTGTGAGATTGTGAGAGAATGTGTGAGTGTGTAAGAGTGTGAGCGAGTGTGTGAGACTGTGCTGGGCATGTGAGAGTGTGTGAGAGAATGTGTGTTAGGTGTGTCAGAGAGTGTGTGAGAGTGTGAGAGACTGTGGGAGAGAGTGTGTGAGAGTGTGTGAGAGTATGCGAGAGCGTGTGAGAGTGTGTGAGAGTGTGAGAGAGTGTGAGAGAGTGTGATGAGAGTATGTGAGATTGTGAGAGTGTGTGAGTGTGAGATTGTTTGTGAGAGTGTGTGAGAGTGTGTGAGTGTGTGTGAGAGTGTGTGAGAGTGTGTGAGAGAGTGTGAGAGTGTGTGTGAGAGAGTGTGAGAGAGAGTGTGAGAGAGTGTGAGAGAGAGTGTGAGTGAGTGTGTGAGATTGTGTGAGAGTGTGTGAGAGTGTGTGAGAGAGTGTGAGAGAATGTGTGAGTGTGTAAGAGTGTGTGTGAGTGTGTGAGAGTGTGCTGGGCATGTGAGCATGTGAGAGTGTGTGAGAGAATGTGTGTTAGGTGTGTCAGAGAGTGTGAGAGTGTGTGGGAGAGTGTGAGAGACTGTAGGAGAGTGTGGGAGAGAGTGTGAGAGACTGTGGGAGAGTGTGGGAGAGTGTGTGAGAGTTGTGAGAATATGTGAGAGTGTGTGAAAGTGTGTGAGAGTGTGTGAGAGTGTGTGAGGGTGTGTGAGGGTGTGTGAGAGTGTGTGAGAGAGAGAGTGTGTGTGAGTGTGTGTGTGTGTGTGAGTGTGTGTGAGTGTGTGTGTGAGTGTGTGTGAGTGTGTGCGTGAGTGTGTGTGCGGGTGTTTGTATGTGTGAGAGTATGTATGTGTGAGTGTGAGAGAGTGTGTGAGAGTGTGTGTGAGTGTGTGAGAGTGTGTGAGAGTGTGTGTGAGTGTGTGTGTGAGTGTGTGTGAGGTGAGTGAAAGAGTGTGTGTGAGAGTGTCTGAGAGAGAGTGTGTGAGAGTGTCTGAGTGTGTGAGAGTGTGAGAGAGAGTGTGTGAGAGAGAGTATGTGTGAGTGTGTGCGAGAGAGTGTTTGTGAGAGTGTTTGTGAGAGTGTTTGTGAGAGAGTGTGAGAGTGTGTGAGAGTGTGATGAGTGTATGTGAGATTGTGAGAGTGTGTTAGAGTGTGTGAGAGTGTGAAACAGTGTGAGAGAGGTGTACTAGGTGTGTCAGAGAGTGAGTGGGAGTGTGTGAGAGTGTGTGAGAGTGTGTGAGAGTGTGATGAGAGTATGTGAGATTGTGAGAGAGTGTGAAACAGTGTGAGAGAGTGTGTGCTAGGTGTGTCAGAGAGTGAGTGAGAGTGTGTGAGAGTGTGAAACAGTGTGAGAGAGTGTGTGCTAGGTGTGTCAGAGAGTGAGTGAGAGTGTGTGAGAGTGTGTGAGAGTGTGTGAGAGTGTGATGAGAGTATGTGAGATTGTGAGAGTGTGTGAGAGTGTGAAACAGTGTGAGAGAGTGTGTGCTAGGTGTGTCAGAGAGTGAGTGAGAGTGTGTGAGTGTGTGAGAGAGTGTGAGAGTGTGTTAGAGTGTGTATGAGAGTGTGTGAGTGCGTGGGAGAGTGTGGGAGAGTGTGTGAGAATATGTGAGAGTGTGTGAGAGTGTGTGAGAGTGTGTGTGAGAGTGTGTGTGAGTGTGTGAGAGTGTGTGAGAGTGTGTGAATGTGTGTGAGAGTGTGTGTGAGTGTGAGAGAGTGTGAGAGTGTGTGAGAGTGTGTGTGAGTGTGTGAGTGAGTGTGAGTGAGTATTGTGAGAGTGTGTGAGAGAGTGTGAGAGAGTGTGATAAGAGTATGTGAGATTGTGAGAGTGTGTGAGAGTGCGTGTGAGTGTGATGAGAGTATGTGGGATTGTGAGAGTGTGTGAGAGTGCGTGAGAGTGTGTGAGAGTGTGTGAGAGTGTGTGAGAGTGCGTGAGAGTGTGTGAGAGTGCGTGAGAGTGTGTGAGAGTATGTGTGTGAGTGTGTGTGAGTGTGAGAGAGAGTGTGAGTGAGTGTGAGTGAGTGTGTGAGAGTGTGTGAGAGAGTGTCTGAGAGTGTGATGAGAGTGTGTGAGATTGTGAGAGTGTGTGAAAGTGTGTGAGAGTGAGTGTGTGTGAGTGTGTGCGCGTGTGTGTGAATGTGTGTGAGAGTGTGTGTGTGAGTGTGTGTGAGTGTGAGAGACAGTGTGTGAGAGTGTGTGAGAGTGTGTGATGAGAGTGTGATGAGAGTGTGTGAGAGTGTGAGACAGTGTGAGAGAGTGTGTGAATGTGTGTGAATGTGTGTGAGAGAGGGAGAGTATGCGATTGTTTGTGAGAGTGTGTGAGAGTGTGTGAGACAGTGCGTGTGAGATTGTGAGAGCGTGTGAGAGTGTGAGACAGTGTGAGAGTGTGTGTGCTAGATATGCCAATGAGTGTGTGAGAGAGTGTGTGAGAGTGTGTAAGAATGTGTGAGAGTGTGTGAGAGAGTGTGTGTGAGAGAGTCAGAGAGTGTGAGAGTGTGTGGGAGTATGTGAGAGTGTGTGAGTGTGTGAGAGTGTGTGAGAGTGTGTGAGAGTGTATGAGAGTGTGTGTGATTGTGAGAGTGTGTTAGAGAGTGTGAGAGTGTGTTAGAGAGTGTGTTAGAGAGTGTGAGTGTGTGTTAGAGAGTGTGAGAGAGTGTGATGAGAGTATGCGAGAGTGGGTGAGAGAGTGTGTGAGAGTGTGATGAGAGTGTGTGAGATTGTGAGAGTGTGTGAAAGTGTGTGAGAGTGAGTGTGTGTGAGTGTGTGCGCGTGTGTGTGAAAGTGTGTGAGAGTATGTGTGTGAGTGTGTGTGAGTGTGAGAGACAGTGTGTGAGAGTGTGTGAGGGTGTGTGAGGGTGTGTGAGGGTGTGTGAGAGTGTGTGAGAGTGTGTGTGTGTGTGAGAGTGTGTGAGAGAGTGTGAGAGAGTGTAAGATTGTGAGAGAGTGTGAGAGAGTGTGAGAGAGTGTGAGAGAGTATGAGAGAGTGCATGTGAGAGTGTGTATGTGTGTGATTATGTGAGACTGTGTGAGGGGTGGGCTTGGAGTGTGAGAGTGTGTGAGAGTTTGTGAGAGTGTGTGCTGTGTGTATGAGAGTGTGTGAGAGAGAGTGTGAGTGTGTGAGAGTGTGTGAGGGTGTGTGCTGGGTGTGTGAGAGTGTGTGAGAGAGAGTGTGAGTGTGCGAGAGTGTGTGAGAGAGAATTTGTGAGGCTGTGTGTGAGTGTGTGAGGCTGTGTGTGAGTGTGTGAGAGTTTGTGTGAGCGTGCAAGAATGTGTGAGTGTTTGTGAGAGTGTGTGAGGGTGTGTGAGGGTGAGTGAGGGAGTGTATGTGAGTGTGTGTGAGAGTGTGTAAGAGAGAGAGCGTGAGTGTGTGAGGCTGTGTGACAGTGTGTGAGGAAGTGTGAGAATGTGTGAGAGAGTGTGTGAGAGTGTGTGAGAGTGTGTGAGAGTATGTGAGAGTGTGTGAGAGTGTGTGAGAGTGTGTATGAGAGTGTGTGAGAGTGTGAGAGAATGTGTGAGTGTGTAAGAGTGTGAGCGAGTGTGTGAGACTGTGCTGGGCATGTGAGAGTGTGTGAGAGAATGTGTGTTAGGTGTGTCAGAGAGTGTGTGAGAGTGTGAGAGACTGTGGGAGAGAGTGTGTGAGAGTGTGTGAGAGTATGCGAGAGCGTGTGAGAGTGTGTGAGAGTGTGAGAGAGTGTGAGAGAGTGTGATGAGAGTATGTGAGATTGTGAGAGTGTGTGAGTGTGAGATTGTTTGTGAGAGTGTGTGAGAGTGTGTGAGTGTGTGTGAGAGTGTGTGAGAGTGTGTGAGAGAGTGTGAGAGTGTGTGTGAGAGAGTGTGAGAGAGAGTGTGAGAGAGTGTGAGAGAGAGTGTGAGTGAGTGTGTGAGATTGTGTGAGAGTGTGTGAGAGTGTGTGAGAGAGTGTGAGAGAATGTGTGAGTGTGTAAGAGTGTGTGTGAGTGTGTGAGAGTGTGCTGGGCATGTGAGCATGTGAGAGTGTGTGAGAGAATGTGTGTTAGGTGTGTCAGAGAGTGTGAGAGTGTGTGGGAGAGTGTGAGAGACTGTAGGAGAGTGTGGGAGAGAGTGTGAGAGACTGTGGGAGAGTGTGGGAGAGTGTGTGAGAGTTGTGAGAATATGTGAGAGTGTGTGAAAGTGTGTGAGAGTGTGTGAGAGTGTGTGAGGGTGTGTGAGGGTGTGTGAGAGTGTGTGAGAGAGAGAGTGTGTGTGAGTGTGTGTGTGTGTGTGAGTGTGTGTGAGTGTGTGTGTGAGTGTGTGTGAGTGTGTGCGTGAGTGTGTGTGCGGGTGTTTGTATGTGTGAGAGTATGTATGTGTGAGTGTGAGAGAGTGTGTGAGAGTGTGTGTGAGTGTGTGAGAGTGTGTGAGAGTGTGTGTGAGTGTGTGTGTGAGTGTGTGTGAGGTGAGTGAAAGAGTGTGTGTGAGAGTGTCTGAGAGAGAGTGTGTGAGAGTGTCTGAGTGTGTGAGAGTGTGAGAGAGAGTGTGTGAGAGAGAGTATGTGTGAGTGTGTGCGAGAGAGTGTTTGTGAGAGTGTTTGTGAGAGTGTTTGTGAGAGAGTGTGAGAGTGTGTGAGAGTGTGATGAGTGTATGTGAGATTGTGAGAGTGTGTTAGAGTGTGTGAGAGTGTGAAACAGTGTGAGAGAGGTGTACTAGGTGTGTCAGAGAGTGAGTGGGAGTGTGTGAGAGTGTGTGAGAGTGTGTGAGAGTGTGATGAGAGTATGTGAGATTGTGAGAGAGTGTGAAACAGTGTGTGAAAGTGTGTGCTAGGTGTGTCAGAGAGTGAGTGAGAGTGTGTGAGAGTGTGAAACAGTGTGAGAGAGTGTGTGCTAGGTGTGTCAGAGAGTGAGTGAGAGTGTGTGAGAGTGTGTGAGAGTGTGTGAGAGTGTGATGAGAGTATGTGAGATTGTGAGAGTGTGTGAGAGTGTGAAACAGTGTGAGAGAGTGTGTGCTAGGTGTGTCAGAGAGTGAGTGAGAGTGTGTGAGTGTGTGAGAGAGTGTGAGAGTGTGTTAGAGTGTGTATGAGAGTGTGTGAGTGCGTGGGAGAGTGTGGGAGAGTGTGTGAGAATATGTGAGAGTGTGTGAGAGTGTGTGAGAGTGTGTGTGAGAGTGTGTGTGAGTGTGTGAGAGTGTGTGAGAGTGTGTGAATGTGTGTGAGAGTGTGTGTGAGTGTGAGAGAGTGTGAGAGTGTGTGAGAGTGTGTGTGAGTGTGTGAGTGAGTGTGAGTGAGTATTGTGAGAGTGTGTGAGAGAGTGTGAGAGAGTGTGATAAGAGTATGTGAGATTGTGAGAGTGTGTGAGAGTGCGTGTGAGTGTGATGAGAGTATGTGGGATTGTGAGAGTGTGTGAGAGTGCGTGAGAGTGTGTGAGAGTATGTGTGTGAGTGTGTGTGAGTGTGAGAGAGAGTGTGAGTGAGTGTGAGTGAGTGTGTGAGAGTGTGTGAGAGAGTGTCCGAGAGTGTGATGAGAGTGTGTGAGATTGTGAGAGTGTGTGAAAGTGTGTGAGAGTGAGTGTGTGTGAGTGTGTGCGCGTGTGTGTGAAAGTGTGTGAGAGTGTGTGTGTGAGTGTGTGTGAGTGTGAGAGACAGTGTGTGAGAGTGTGTGAGAGTGTGTGATGAGAGTGTGATGAGAGTGTGTGAGAGTGTGAGACAGTGTGAGAGAGTGTGTGAATGTGTGTGAATGTGTGTGAGAGAGGGAGAGTATGCGATTGTTTGTGAGAGTGTGTGAGAGTGTGTGAGACAGTGCGTGTGAGATTGTGAGAGCGTGTGAGAGTGTGAGACAGTGTGAGAGTGTGTGTGCTAGATATGCCAATGAGTGTGTGAGAGAGTGTGTGAGAGTGTGTAAGAATGTGTGAGAGTGTGTGAGAGAGTGTGTGTGAGAGAGTCAGAGAGTGTGAGAGTGTGTGGGAGTATGTGAGAGTGTGTGAGTGTGTGAGAGTGTGTGAGAGTGTGTGAGAGTGTATGAGAGTGTGTGTGATTGTGAGAGTGTGTTAGAGAGTGTGAGAGTGTGTTAGAGAGTGTGTTAGAGAGTGTGAGTGTGTGTTAGAGAGTGTGAGAGAGTGTGATGAGAGTATGCGAGAGTGGGTGAGAGAGTGTGTGAGAGTGTGATGAGAGTGTGTGAGATTGTGAGAGTGTGTGAAAGTGTGTGAGAGTGAGTGTGTGTGAGTGTGTGCGCGTGTGTGTGAAAGTGTGTGAGAGTATGTGTGTGAGTGTGTGTGAGTGTGAGAGACAGTGTGTGAGAGTGTGTGAGGGTGTGTGAGGGTGTGTGAGGGTGTGTGAGAGTGTTTGTGAGAGTCCGTGAGAGTGTGTAAATATGTGAGTGAGTGTGTGAGTGTGTGTCAGAGAGTGAGTGAGAGTGTGAGAGAGTGTGAGAGTTTGAGAGAGTGTGATGAGAGTATATGAGATTGTGAGAGTGTGTGAGAGTGTGTGAGTGTGAAACAGTGTGAGAGAGTGTGTGCTAGGTGTGTCAGAGAGTGAGTGAGAGTGTGTGAGTGTGTGAGAGAGTGTGAGAGTGTGTTAGAGTGTGTATGAGAGTGTGTGAGTGCGTGGGAGAGTGTGGGAGAGTGTGTGAGAATATGTGAGAGTGTGTGAGAGTGTGTGAGAGTGTGTGTGAGAGTGTGTGTGAGTGTGTGAGAGTGTGTGAGAGTGTGTGAATGTGTGTGAGAGTGTGTGTGAGTGTGAGAGAGTGTGAGAGTGTGTGAGAGTGTGTGTGAGTGTGTGAGTGAGTGTGAGTGAGTATTGTGAGAGTGTGTGAGAGAGTGTGAGAGAGTGTGATAAGAGTATGTGAGATTGTGAGAGTGTGTGAGAGTGCGTGTGAGTGTGATGAGAGTATGTGGGATTGTGAGAGTGTGTGAGAGTGCGTGAGAGTGTGTGAGAGTATGTGTGTGAGTGTGTGTGAGTGTGAGAGAGAGTGTGAGTGAGTGTGAGTGAGTGTGTGAGAGTGTGTGAGAGAGTGTCCGAGAGTGTGATGAGAGTGTGTGAGATTGTGAGAGTGTGTGAAAGTGTGTGAGAGTGAGTGTGTGTGAGTGTGTGCGCGTGTGTGTGAAAGTGTGTGAGAGTGTGTGTGTGAGTGTGTGTGAGTGTGAGAGACAGTGTGTGAGAGTGTGTGAGAGTGTGTGATGAGAGTGTGATGAGAGTGTGTGAGAGTGTGAGACAGTGTGAGAGAGTGTGTGAATGTGTGTGAATGTGTGTGAGAGAGGGAGAGTATGCGATTGTTTGTGAGAGTGTGTGAGAGTGTGTGAGACAGTGCGTGTGAGATTGTGAGAGCGTGTGAGAGTGTGAGACAGTGTGAGAGTGTGTGTGCTAGATATGCCAATGAGTGTGTGAGAGAGTGTGTGAGAGTGTGTAAGAATGTGTGAGAGTGTGTGAGAGAGTGTGTGTGAGAGAGTCAGAGAGTGTGAGAGTGTGTGGGAGTATGTGAGAGTGTGTGAGTGTGTGAGAGTGTGTGAGAGTGTGTGAGAGTGTATGAGAGTGTGTGTGATTGTGAGAGTGTGTTAGAGAGTGTGAGAGTGTGTTAGAGAGTGTGTTAGAGAGTGTGAGTGTGTGTTAGAGAGTGTGAGAGAGTGTGATGAGAGTATGCGAGAGTGGGTGAGAGAGTGTGTGAGAGTGTGATGAGAGTGTGTGAGATTGTGAGAGTGTGTGAAAGTGTGTGAGAGTGAGTGTGTGTGAGTGTGTGCGCGTGTGTGTGAAAGTGTGTGAGAGTATGTGTGTGAGTGTGTGTGAGTGTGAGAGACAGTGTGTGAGAGTGTGTGAGGGTGTGTGAGGGTGTGTGAGGGTGTGTGAGAGTGTTTGTGAGAGTCCGTGAGAGTGTGTAAATATGTGAGTGAGTGTGTGAGTGTGTGTCAGAGAGTGAGTGAGAGTGTGAGAGAGTGTGAGAGTTTGAGAGAGTGTGATGAGAGTATATGAGATTGTGAGAGTGTGTGAGAGTGTGTGAGTGTGAAACAGTGTGAGAGAGTGTGTGCTAGGTGTGTCAGAGAGTGTGTGAGAGTGTGTGAGAGTGTGTGAGATTGTGTGAGAGTGTGTGAGAGTGTGTGAGAGAGTGCGTGTGAGATTGTGAGAGTGTGTGAGAGTGGTAGACAGTGTGAGAGTGTGTGCTAGGTGTGCCAATGATTGTGTGAGAGTGTGTGAGAGTGTGTGAGAATGTGTGAGAGTGTGTGAGAGAGTGTGTGTGAGAGAGTCAGAGAGTGTGAGAGTGTGTGGGAGTGTGTGAGTGTGTGTGAGTGTGTGTGTGAGTGTATGAGAGTGTGTGAGAGTGTGTGAGAGTATGTGAGAGTGTGTGTGAGTGTGTGAGAGAGAGTGTGTTGTGAGTTTCTGAGAGAGAGTGTGTGAGTGTCTGAGAGTGTGTGAGAGTATGTGAGAGTGTGAGAGAGTGTGTGAAAGTGTGTGGGAGAGAGTGTGCGAGAGAGAATGCGAGAGAGTGTGCGTGAGAGTGTATGTGAGAGTGTGTGAGAGTGTGTGAAAGTGCGTGAGAGTGTGTGTGTGAGAGTGAGAAAATATGTGAGTGAGTGTGTGAGAGAGAGTGTGAGAGAGTGTGAGAGTGTGAAACAGTGTGAGAGAGTGTGTGCTAGGTGTGTCATAGAGTGTGTATGAGAATGTGTGAGAGTGTGTGAAAGTGTGTGAGTGTGCGATAGTGTGTGTTATGTGTGTCAGAGAGTGAGTGAGAGTGTGTGAGAGTGTGAGAGAGAGTGTGTATGAGAGTGTGTTAGAGTGTGTATGAGAGTGTGTGAGAGTGTGTGAGAGTGTAAGAGAATGTGTGAGTGTGTAAGAGTGTGATGTGAGTGTGTGAGAGTGTGCTGGGCATGTGAGCATGTGAGAGTGTGTGAGAGAATGTGTGTTAGGTGTGTCAGAGAGTGTGTGAGAGTGTGGGAGAGTGTGGGAGAGAGTGTGTGAGAGTGTGTGAGAGTATGTGAGAGTATGTGAGAGTGTGTGAGAGTGTGTGAGAGTATGTGAGAGTGTGTGAGAGTGTGTGAGAGTGTGTGAGAGTATGTGAGAGTGTGTGAGAGTGTGTGAGAGTGTGAGAGTTTGTGTGAGTGTTTGTGAGATTGTGTGAGGGTGAGAGAGAGTGTGTGTGAGAGAGTGTGTGTGAGAGAGTGTGTGTGACTGTGTGTGAATGTGTGTGTGAGTGTGTGCGTGAGAGTGTGTGCGGGTGTTTGTGAGTGTGTGTGAATGTGTGTGAGAGTGCGTGAGAGTGTGTGAGAGTGTGATGAGAGTGTGTGAGAGTGTGAGGAGAGTGTGTGAGAGTGTGAGACAGTGTGAGAGAGTGTGTGCTAGGTGTGTCAGAAAGTGTGTGAGAGTGTGTGAGAGAGTGTGTGTGAATGTGTGTGAGAGTGTGAGATTGTTTGTGAGAGTGTACGATTGTGTGCGATTGTGTGTGAGAGTGTGTGAGAGTGTGTGCGAGTGTGTGAGAGAGTGTGTGAGAGTGTGTGAGAGTGTGTGAGAGTGTGTGTGCGAGTGTGTGAGAGTGTGAGAGTGTGTGTGAGAGAGTCAGAGATTGTGGGAGTGTGTGAGTGTGTGTGAGTTTGTGTGAGTGTGTGAGTTTGTGTGAGTGTGTGAGAGAGTGTGAGAGAGTGTGAGAGAATTTGTGAGAGTGCATGTGAGAGTGTGTGTGTGTGTGTGAGTATGTGAGACTGTGTGAGGGGTGGGCTTGGTGTGTGAGAGTGTGTGAGAGTTTGTGAGGGTGTGTGCTGGGTGTATGAGAGTGTGTGAGAGAAGTGTGAGTGTGTGAGAGTGTGTGAGGGTGTGTGCTGGGTGTGTGAGAGTTTGTGAGAGAGAGTGTGAGTGTGCGAGAGTGTGTGAGAGTGTGTGAGAGAGAATTTGTGAGAATGTTGAGAGTGTGTGAGGCTGTGTGGCAATGTGTGAGAGTTTGTGTGAGCATGCAAGTGTGTGTGAGTGTTTGTGAGAGTGTGTGAGGGTGTGTGAGGGAGTGTATGTGAGGGTGTGTGAGAGTGTGTAAGAGAGAGTGCGTGAGTGTGTGAGGCTGTGTGAGTGTGTGTGAGAGTGTTTAAGAGAGAGTATGTGAGAGTGTGAGGATGTGTGAGAATGTGTGAGAGTGTGTGAGAGTGTGTGAGAGTGTGTGTGAGAGTGTGTGAGAGTGTGTGAGAGTGTATGAGAGTGTGTGGGATTGTGAGAGTGTGTTAGAGAGTGTGTTAGAGAGTGTGAGAGTGTGTTAGAGAGTGTGAGAGAGTGTGAGAGAGTGTGATGAGAGTATGTGAGAGTGTGTGAGAGTGTCTGAGAGAGAGTGTGTGAGAGTGTGTTAGTGTGTGTGAGAGTGTGAGAGTGTGTGAAAGTGTGTGAGAGAGAGTGTGTGTGTGAGAGTGTTTGTGAGAGTCCGTGAGAGTGTGTGAGAGTGCGTGAGAATGAGAAAATATGTGAGTGAGTGTGTGAATGTGTGTCAGAGAGTGAGTGAGAGTGTGAGAGAGTGTGAGAGAGTGTGATGAGAGTATATGAGATTGTGAGAGTGTGTGAGAGTGTGAAACAGTGTGAGAGAGTGTGTGCTAGGTGTGTCAGAGAGTGTGTGAGAGTGTGTGAGAGTGTGTGAGAGTGTGTGAGATTGTGTGAGAGTGTGTGAGAGAGTGCGTGTGAGATTGTGAGAGTGTGTGAGAGTGGGAGACAGTGTGAGAGTGTGTGCTAGGTGTGCCAATGATTGTGTGAGAGTGTGTGAGAATGTGTGAGAGTGTGTGAGAGAGTGTGTGTGAGAGAGTCAGAGAGTGTGAGAGTGTGTGTGAGTGTGTGCGTGTGTGTTTGTGTGTGAGTGTGTGAGTGTGTGTGAGTGTGTGAGTGTGTGAGTGTGTGAATGTGTGTGTGAGTGTGTATGTGAGAGTAAGTGTGTGTGTGTGTGTGTGAGTGTGTGAGTGTGTGTGTGAGTGTGTGAGTGTGTATGTGAGAGTGAGTGTGTGTGTGTGTGTGTGTGAGTGTGTGAGTGTGTATGAGAGAGTGTGTGAGTGTGTGTGTGAGTATGTGAGAGTGTATGAGTGTGTGAGTGTGTATGAGAGAGTGTGTGAGTGTGTGAGTGTGTGTGTGAGTATGTGAGAGTGTATGAGAGTGTGTGTGAGTGTGTGAGTGTACGCTGTGTGCCATACTGCCAGCCTACCTGCCCCTGGGAGGATGTTCATGACGCCCTTCGGAAATCCCGCCATGGCTGTCAGCTCCGCGAATTTTAGCGCCGTCAGGGGAGTAACCTTTGGGAATGAATCAGACGAGCCCTGCGTCATTAAACATCCCTGAGGTGCCTCACACACCCTGCACACCCCACCCACCGGCCACAACCCAAGGGCCAAATCACCTACACACCCAGCCTGCCCACTGGCTTCAGACAAAACCCGCACCTTATCCCCAGACCTTGCCCAGAGGCCTCACCCTCGGGCCTCATCCAGTCTGGTAATCTGGGCCCCTCACCCCAAATCCTCAGTCAGCCACGTTGCCAGCGAACATCACCCAGATGCCCTGACAAGCTGTGTACCCAGCTGTGGCACACCGTGACCCCCCAGCAAGGAAAGCCGCCTGTGATTAAGCCCGCTCACTTCGAAGGAAATTTGGGGACAATCTGTCATAAATCTGTGTCCACTTTTCAGCCTCTATGTGGCCAATTGGAACGCTTCAATGATCCTTATGGGGAACGGTAGCACAGCTTATGTTACGAGACCAGTAATCCAGAGGCCTAGACTAATGATCCAGAGACACAAGTTCAAATCCCACCACAGCAACTGGGCAATAATTAAATTACTCTGGAATAAAAAGCTCGTGTCAGTAACGGTGACGGTGAAACTGGATTGTCGGAAAAACTCAACTGGTTCACTGGTGTCCTTTAGGGAAGGAAATCTGCCGTCCTTACCCGGTCCGGGCCTATATGTGCCTCCAGACCCACAGCAATGTGGTTGACCCTTAACTGCCCTCTGAAATGGCCCAGCAAACCTATGGCAGAGTCAGCACTGTGGGAGCACCTTCACCACACGGACTGCAACGGTTTAAGAAGGCAGCTCACCACCATCTTCTCAAGGGGGATTAGGGGATGGGCAATAAATGCTGGCCTTGCCAGTGACACCCACATCCCATGCATGAATAAATTAAATAAAAAACTACTGGGCCCCGTTACCTCACTGAGAGCTGGGCTCAGGAACAACACCCTTTCACTCATATATTGGAGGTTCTGAAGTCAATTGTCTCCACAGTGCCAGAGATTCAACCCTGTGGCCTTTGGGGGCATTTCCAAGCCAGTTATTCCATATCCCATGTTGGTCATTGGCTGTCTGTTCTTACAGGGCAGTAACAGCAAGTCTGCCGTGTGTTTGTAAAGTTGTCAGGTGGAAGGTTTACACACTTTCACAAAAGGCACAGGAAGAGGCCATGAACTAAAAATGGTTTAAAACAAACTTTTGGGACTGCCTGAGCGGGAAAATGGGCGCCAGCCTGGGGCAGGTGGTGACTCATCACCGATTAAAAACAATCTCTGCGGTCAGGAGCTAGACATGGTTATACATCGAGACAAAGGGATTGATACAATCTAGCAGAAGAGCCCCTGGATTGATTGGCCAGAGGGGGAAACAAGTTCCCTATGGAGATTACAAGTCTACGAGAAACCAGGACAACAAAGGATCCCACAAGGCGTTATCTTTTGCCCTGTCGACTCCGAGTGCAAATTGTGATTATCCAAACTGATCACCACAGCCATCTGTAAAGTCCTGTCCCCTCAGTACAGATTCACACGAGGCATGTAGTGAAGTCAAGGTCACTCTGGACCTGCACCTTTATTTCACAGCTCTGGAATGCTGCACTTGCCTGAGACCTGTCCTTGTATACCTGTCTCTTGCAAGTGCACCCCTGGTGGTAAGGTATGCTGGTGATTACAGGTCATATCTTATTACAGTCATGTATAGCATGTTAGGATACAGTTATATATAATAATGTAAGATACATGACATCACCCTCCCCCAAGGTCTTATTGTCTTTATAGGTTCAGTCTCTCAGGTGATCTACGCTCTCGCGTGGAGCGTCTGAGTTGTGGTTCAGTTGTTTGCCTTGGTGTCTGTTTTTCTTTGGGTGTGGTTGCTGGTATCTCGCCTGGGCTGTTTGTTTCGATTGGTGTGATTGTTGTTGACTCGCCTGGGCTGTCTGTTGGGATTGCCCTTTCCTCAGGTTGTTCCCTCTGTCTGTCCACAAGGTGTGGTGCGAGTTCCACATTGTAGTCTGCCTCTGATTCCGCAGTGTTTTTGGTAAATCTGCTTTTGACTTGGTCTACATGCCTCCGGCAGGTTTTGCCATTGTCCATTTGTACTACCAGTAGCCTGTTTCCTTCCTTGCCCGTTACTGTCCCTGCAAGCCATTTGGGACCCCTGCCATAGTTTAATACAAACACTTTGTCCCTATCTCATTCCATCTCCCCCTCGAATTTCTGTCATGGTACTCAGTCAGCTTACGGCGCGTTGCCTCAATGATTTTGTGCATGTCTGGGAGGATTAATGAGAGCCTTGTTTTTAAAGTCCTTTTCATCAACAGTTGCTTGGGGGGGGATCCCAGTCAATGAGTGCGGATGAGATCTGTATGACAGCAGCAGTCACGACAGGCGACCCTGCAACGTGGGACCTTGGATTTTAAGCATGCCTTGTTTAATGATTTGCACTGCTCTCTCCACCTGGCCGTTGGAGGTCAGCTTGAACGGTGCCATCTTGACGTGATTTATGCCGTGGTCAATTATAAAGTCTTGGAATTCTGCGCTGGTGAAGCACGGACCATTGTCTCTGACCAATATGTCAGGGATTCCGTGCGTTGCAAAAATGGTTGCGAGGCTCTCCATAGTGGTGGAGGTTGTGCTCGAGTTTAAAATGGTGCATTCGATCCACTTTGAAAATGCATCTACAACTACGAGGAACATTTTGCCCATGAATGGGCCCGCATAGTCTACGTGCACCCGCGACCACGGTTTGGTAGGCCAGGGCCAGGGGTTCAGTGGAGCCTCCCTGGGGGCATTGCTGAGTTGGGCACAAATGGTGCACCTTCGGACACAGAGCTCCAAGTCCGCGTCAATACCAGGCCACCAGATGTGGGATCTGGCTATGGCCTTCATGAGAACGATCCCCGGGTGCTCGCGGTGGAGCTCCCGGACAAATGCCTCTCTGCCTCGCAGAGGCAGGACTACTCAGCTGCCCCACATCAGGCAGTCTGCTTGTAGTGATAGCTCATGCATGCGCCTGTGAAAGGGTTTTAATTCCTCGGGGCAGGCATCGCGAGCCTCTGCCCAGTCACCGATTAGGGCACACCTTTTTACTGAGGATAACGTGGGGTCGCTGGCCGTCCAGGCTCTGATTTGGCGAGCCGTCATGGGCGAACCTGTGGACTCAAAGGCATTGATTGTCATGACTATCTCACAGTCGTATTCGTCAGACCCTTCCGTGGTCGCCAGGGGTAGCCTGCTGAGCGCGTCGGCACAGTTGTCTGTGCCTGGTCTGTGCCTTATGGTATAGTCGTAGGACGCCAGCATGAGTGCCCACCGTTGAATTCGCGCCGAGGCGTTGCCGTTTATTGCCTTGCTCTCGGATAGGAGAGACGTGAGGGGCTTGTGGTCGGTTTCTAACGCGAACTTGGCCCCAAAAAGGTATTGGTGCATATTTTTGACACCGTACACACACGCGAGTGCCTCCTTCTCTACCATTCCGTACCCGCGCTCCGCCCGCGAAAGTGACCTGGAGGCATAAGCTATGGGTTGTAATTTGCTCGCACTATTGACATGTTGTAAAACGCACCCGACCCCATACGCTGACGCATCGCATGTGAGAACTAGCTTTTTACCTGGGTCAAAGAAAGTCAAAACACTGTTGGAACATAGAAGGTTGCATGCCTTATTGAAGTCACGTTCCTGGGCGTCTCCCCAAAACCAATCGCACCCCTTTCTGAGTAGCACGTGGAGAGGCTCCGGCAGCGTGCTTAAGTTCTGCATAAAGTTCCCAAAGTAATTGAGTAGCCTGAGAAAGGCACGCAGTTCTAAGACATTCCGGGGCCTGGGTGCCAGGCGAATTGCTTCTGTTTTGGACTCTGTTGGGCGGAATCCATCAGCGGCAATCCTTCTGCCCAAAAATTCAACCTTCGATGCGAGAAACAGGCACTTGAATTTCTTGACTCGTAGGCCTACCCGATCCAACCGCTTTAGTACTTCCTCCAAATTACGGAGATGGGAGTCGGTGTCCCTGCCCGTGATAAGTATGTCGTCTTGAAATACAACCGTCCCCGGGATGGACTTGAGCAGACTCTCCATGTTGCGCTGGAATATGGCAGCTGCCGACCTGATGCCGAATGGGCATCGATTGTACATGAAAAGGCCTCGATGTGTGTTAATGGTGGTGAGTAGCTCGGATTCCTCGGTCAATTCTTGCGTCATATACGCAGATGTGAGGTCTAATTTTGAGAAAAGTTTACCTCCAGCCAATGTGGGCAAATAAGTCCTTTGCTGGGCAGCGGGTACTGGTCCTGTAGGGAGACTCTGTTTATGGTAGATTTGTAATCCCCACAGATTCATACGGTCCATCAGGCTTCATGACTGGGACGATGGGACTTGCCCAGTCGCTAAATTCCACAGGTGATATAATGCCTTCCCGCAGAAGCCTGTCTAGTTCGTGTTCAATCTTTTCCCTCATCACATAGGGTACAGCTCTGGCCTTGTGATGGACCGGTCTAGCATCCTGTGTGATGTAGATTTTGACTTTGGCCCCTTTGAAAGTGCCCACACCTGGCTGAAAGAGATGTTCAAATCGCTTTATAACTGTTGAGCAGGAGGTCCGTTCCTCTAATGACATGGCATGGACATCATCCCATTTCCAGCTTACTTTTGCCAGCCAGCTTCTCCCCAGCAGTGCTGGGGGGTCTCCGGGGACAATCCACAGGGGAAGTCGGTTCACTGTCCCTTTGTGTGTGACAGAGAGCATGGCGCTGCCGAGGACTGGTACGATTTCTTTGGTATAGGTCCTTAGAGTTTTGGTCTGTCTCTTTTATGCGGCCACAGTTGTTCAAATTGTTGAGCGCCTATGAGAGATTGACTCGCTCCCGTATCCAGCTCCATGTTGACAGATGTCCCGGGTACTGTCCCCACCATCTTCTGGTCCGCTTTCCGATCCATCCAATTCGTATACCAGCCGAGCTGCCATTTTTTTGCACATGCGGGCCAAATGCCCTGTATATTCACAATTTCTGCAAACAGCCTGCTGAAATTGACATACCCTTGCCGAGTGCCCACCCCCACACCTCCAGCACAGACCTGTTCCATTGTTCAAAGAGTTTCCAAAGAATGAGCTGCGTCTGGCTGATCTCTCTTGAGCTTCTCTCAGTTTGTAGTTGATTGATCGCATTGTGGGTTGATGAGGTGTGAATGGCCGTTCCTGTGGCCCTTGATGGCTTCTGCCTGCTGTTGAGAACCTGTTCTCCCGGTTTTGTCTGTGTGTGGGGGTAGCAGCTTGTTTAGTGCTGTGAACTTCTTGTTCCAATATTTCGTTAGTTGTCGTATCTGCATTGTAAATCAACCTCGTTTCTTCTTCCCCTGCCAAGAATGTCTGTGCAACTCGTGCTGCTGCCTCTAAGGTCAGGTTCTTGGTCTCTATGAGCTTTCGGAATATGCCTGCGTGGCCTATTCCTTCAATGAAAAAGTCTCTCAGCATTTCTCTCCTCAGTTCATCGGAGAACTCACATAAACTAGCCAACCTCCGAAGTTCCGCCACGAAGTCGGGTATGCTCTGGCCCACACAGCGTCTGTTGTTGTAGAACCTGTGTCTGGCCATGTGTAAGCTGCTCGCTGGCTTCAGGTGGTCTCTCACCAGTGTGCTCAATTCTTCAAACGACTTGCTTGCTGGTTTCTCGGGTGCCAACAGATCCTTCATTAAAGCGTATGTTTTCGAGCCACAGCTGGTCAAGAGATGGGCTCTTCCTCTTGTCTGCCGTATTGTCGCCTAACCAGTCTTTGGTTACAAAGCTTTGCTGGAGTCTTTCTATAAAGTCCTCCCAATTGTCTCCCGCATTGAACTTTTCATCTGATCCGTTGTTCGCCATTCTGTGGATTCTGTAATCCCGTAACCCGTTGCCACTGTAAAGTCCTGTCCCCTCAGTACAGATTCACACGAGGCATGTAGTGAAGTCAAGGTCACTCTGGACCTGCACCTTTATTTCACAGCTCTGGAATGCTGCACTTGCCTGAGACCTGTCCTTATATACCTGTCTCTTGCAAGTGCACCCCTGGTGGTAAGGTATGCTGGTGGTTACAGGTCATATCTTATTACAGTCATGTATAGCATGTTAGGATACAGTTATATATAATAATGTAAGATACATGACACCATCCAAACTGATCACCACAAAACATCGAGACCGATCCAGACGCGTTAACGGAAAACCCAGCCCAGCAGGAGATATACTCATGAAACGGATATATATGTACGAGCTGAGAACAGCAGCTCAACGGGACAGAAGGAAGAAAACAACGGAACGAGAAGAACAGAGCAGACCATCAGGATGAGAAGGAGGGAACATCGGAGAGGAACAACCGGTCAAGGAACCATCGACCACGAGCCTACAATCGACAACAACAGCAACTAACTGGACGGGTGATTGTATGTCTTCGGTCAATTCTCTCAGAAGTCATGTCCTGTAATTTTTAATTGGCTTTTGTGCAATAAAAGTAACAGTTGGGTTATACCTAAACTTTGCGATATGTGGAGTCCTTTCCTGTAATTCCCGAGGTCTATGACTCAAAGTAGAGTTGAAAACGAACACCCTACAGAGGTGGCCAACTTGCCTGTGCCGGTTTCAGAACCACGGTGTTACCAGCAGCGAGACAGGCTGCGGTCTTCCACGCCAACATCATCAACGGGTAGTTCCACGGGATCACAATGCCGCACACCCTGTTTCAATAGAAAGCCAAGAGTGTATCACAGCTCTGTATCATTGTACAAATCTCACAATTAACCAATATAAACTTCAGTGTCAGCCGTGCCTCAGAGGGTAGCACACTCACCTTGGAGTCAGAAGGCCGTGGGCTCAAGCCCCACCCCAGAGACTTGAGCCCCATAATCCAGACCAACACTCCCAGTACAGTGCTGAGGGAGCGCCGCACTGTCAGAGGGGCAGTACTGAGGGAGTGCTGCACTGTCGGAGGGGCAGTACTGAGGGAGCACTGCACTGTCGAAGGGGCAGTGCTGAGGGAGCACTGCACTGTCGGAGGGACAGTACTGAGGGAGCGTTGCACTGTCAGAGGGGCAGTACTGAGGGAGCACTGCACTGTCAGAGGGGCAGTACTGAGGGAGTGCTGCACCATCGGAGGGGCAGTGCTGAGGGAGCGCCACACTGTCGGAGGGGCAGTGCTGAGGGAGCGCTGCACTGTCGGAGGGGCAGTTCTGAGGGAGCGCTGCACTGTCGGAGGGGCAGTACTGAGGGAGTGCTGCACTGTCGGAGGGGCAGTACTGAGGGAGCGGCGCACTATCGGAGGGGCAGTATTGAGGGAGCGCGGCACTGTCGGAGGGACAGTACTGAGGGAGTACTGCACTGTCGGAGGGGCAGTACTGAGGAAGCACTGCACTATCGGAAGGGCAGTATTGAGGGAGCGCTGCACTGTCGGAGGGGCAGTACTGAGGGAAAGCTGCTCTTTTGGGAGGGAGGGGGCCTACCTTCGGATGAGATGTTAAACGTATGCATTTTCAGGTGGACATAAAAAGTCCCATGGCAACATTTCGAAGAAGAGCAGGGGAGTTCTCCCCGGTGTCCTGGTCAATATTGATCGCTCAATCAACATCACTAAAACAGATTCTCTGGTCATTATCACATTGCTGTGTGTGGGAGCTTGCGGCCGCGTTTCCTACTTTACAACTGTAACTAAAGTTCTAAAATACTTAATTGGCTGTGAAGTGCTTTTGGATGTCCAGAGGTCGCTAGATACAAAACAAAACTTTCTTCTTTCTTTCAGTATATATAGTGGGCGATGTTCGTGTAGTGGTTCTGTCACTGGATGAGTGATCCAGAGGCTCGGAATTATAATTCAGAGAACGTACATTGCAACATACACAATTCTTACAGGGCTTGACAGGGTAGATGCAGGGCGGATGTTTCCCCCTGGCTGGGGAGTCGAGAACCAGGGGTCACAGTCCCAGGATAAGGGATTGGCCATTTAGGACTGGGATGAGGAGAAACTTCTTCGCTCAGAGGGTGGTGAATCTTTGGAATTCTCTGTCCCAGAGGGCTGTGGAGGTTCAGTCTGAGTATATTCAAGATAATAGATCGATAGATTTTTGGATATTAAAGGAATCAAGGGATATGGGGATAGTGCAGGAAAGTGGAGTTGAGATCGAAGATCAGCCATGATCTCACTGAATGGCGGAGCAGGCTCGAGGGGCCGAATGGCCGACTCCTGCTCCAAATTCTTAAATCCCAAGTACAGTTTGAAAATTTGAATCATTTCAATAAAAACCTGGTATCAGTAAAAGTGAGATTATCAGATTGTCGTTAGAAACCCAAGGGGTTTATATTGGAGTTATGTGTAGGCCCAAACCAGGTAAGGCCAGCTGGTTCCCTTCCCTGAAGGACATCAGTGAACCAGTTGGGTTTTGCCTCAGTTTCATGGCTATTTACCTGATGCCAGGAATTTATTGAATTCACTTTAACAATTTACTGCAGTGGGATTTGAACTCATGACCTCTAAGCTACTGGGGATCGGACGGAAAGTGGAGTTGAGGTCGAAGATCAGCCATGATCTCATTGAATGGCGGAGTAGGCTCGAAGGGCCGAATGGCCGACTCCTGCTCCCAGTACTTATGTTCTTATGTACTATAGTACCAATGAGGTAGAGAGTTGGTAGAGGGGAGAGTTCAAGGGGGAGGGCTTGCTGCCTTCATGATCAGCCAGCATTAATCAGTTTGGCATAGATTGCGGGTTTTTGTGAACCCCTGTTCACTGTGCATTGTGTTCTGGGCCCCTTCACTGCCCATTGCTACAGCGGCACTGGGCTGAAGTTACACACTAGGCCGCACATTTCTCCTCCCCATGAAAATAAAAAATCAATGTTCAAGTGTAGGTCAAACTCTTACCCAATCGGCTCCCTCTTAGTAAAGGTTAAGTTGCGATTAGGCCGAGCTTGGTTAATGGGGATGGTGCAGCCCTACAGAGAGAGGGATAGGCAGCATTAGTGAGTCAACAAACCCTTTCCCTTCACATAGTGGGATAGGTGTACAGGTGTGTGCAAGTGTACAGGTGTTTGCAGGTACACAGGTGTGTGCTGGTGCACAGATGTTTGCAGGGGTACAGGTTTGTGCATGTGTATCGGTGTGTGCAGGTGTACAGGAGTGTCCAGGTGTACGGGGTGTACAGGCGTGTGCATGTGTACAGGTATGTGCAGGTGTACAGGTGTGTGCAGGTGTACAGGGGTGTACAGGCGTGTGCATATGTACAGGTGTGTGCAGGTGTACATGTATGTGCAGGTGTACAGGTGTGTGCAGGTGTACAGGTGTGTGCAGGTGTATGCAGGTATACAGGCATGTGCAGGTGTACAGGCGTGTGCATGTGTACAGGTGTATGCAGGTGTACAGACATGTGCATGTGTTCGGTGTGTGTATGTGTACAGCGTGTACAGGTATGCACATGTGTACAGGTATGTGCAGGTGTACAGGGGTGTACAGGCGTGTGCATTTGTACAGGTATGTGCAGGTGTACAGGTGTGTGCATGTGTACAGGACTGTGCAAGTGTACAGGTGTGTGCTGGTGTACAGGGGTGTACAGGTGTGTGCATGTGTACAGGTGTGTGCAGGTGTACAAATGTGTACAGGTGTGTACAGGCATGTGCATCAGTCCAGGTGTGTGCATGTGTACAGGTGTGTACAGGTGTACAGGGGTGTACAGGTGTGTGCATGTGTACAGGTATGTACAGAGGTGTACAGGTGTATGCAGGTGTTTTGTGAACCATGCGTGGGTCTGCAGAAGGTGGTTGAGGAGCTGCCGGTGAAGACTGCCACAAACCTGAATCTTGTCGCACCATCCGGCGAAGTAGCGGAATGTCTGGATGGACATGCCCACGTGGGTTTTCAGCGCCAGTGTGTAAACGGCTCCCGAGTCGATGGCTTCAATTGTCGCCAGTTCCTCCTGGTGCTGCTCCATCAGGTCCGCCAGCCTACAGGCCCCAAGAATTCAGATCCCACAATCAATCTAAATTCAATTCAGGCAGCGAGCTCCATCCGAGAGTGCAGGATTTAACACACTGCTTGAAATAACATGCGTCTACATCTCAAAACACCTGGGCCGAGCTAATCGATGCCGCCTTGACGCGGGTTTTCCCACTCGCCAGCTTCCTCCTGTCCTCTCCTCTCCCGCGGAGTATAGCCGCTCTCGGACGCCCGACCCGAGGGACCATTCTCCAATTCTAAGTTTGGACACTAAGAATGCCTTAGCACTTCCCTGTGCTCGCGGACCTACAGTGGCTCCCAATCCGACAACACTTCGAATTTAACATTTTCATCTTTGTTTTCAAATCCTCTGCCTCTCCCTATCTCTGTAGCCTCCTCCAGCCCCACAAACCTCTTGCCCATCCCTGATTTTAATCGCTCCACGATTGGCGGCCATTCCTTCAGTTCCCTGGGTCCCAACTCTGGAATTCCCTCCCTAAACCTCTCCACCTCTCCACCTCTCTCTCCTCCTTTAAGACGCTCCTTAAAACCAACTCCTTTGACCAAGCTTTTGGTCTCCTGATTTAATATCTCCTTAAATGGCTTGGTGTCAAATTTTGATTGATAATCGCTCCTGTGAAGCATATTGGGCCATTTTATTCTGTTAAAGGTGCTATATAAATGCAAGGTGCTGTTGTTTTGTCGCTGTATCTAACCCCGTGCTGTACCTGCCCTGGGAGTGTTTGATGGGACAGTGTAGAGGGAGCTTTACTCTGTATCTAACCCGTGCTGTACCTGCCCTGGGAGTGTTTGATGGGGCAATGTAGAGGGAGCTTTACTCTGTATCTAACCCGTGCTGTACTTGCCCTGGGAGTGTTTGATGGGACAGTGTAGAGGGAGCTTTACTCTGTATCTCAGCCATGCTGTACCTGCCCTGGGAGTGTTTGATGGGACAGTGTAGAGGGAGCTTTACTCTGTATCTAACCTGTGCTGTACCTGCCCTGAGAGTGTTTGATGGGACAGTGTAGAGGGAGCTTTACTCTGGGAGTGACTGATTCTGATTGATGTTCGATTCTCCAATATTTCCATCCCCCCGCAAGGGGACTATATGGGATATTCCTGAGCCTATTTCTATAGTATTGCAGAACCTTGCGTACTGTATCCATTGGAAGCGACAGTCTGTTGGTACTTCGAGCTGTGATTGAAGCCAGTCTCTAGTTTTTGTCTGTGTTTATTATTGATGCGAGGTGCTGATTCTGTCTCTTTAAACGGACGATGTATTCTTGCTTCAGTACTGACCTGTAGATCAGTCGGCCTCGGTCCCTGGGGTTCATCCTCCCCCATTCCCCGGTCTCAAACGCCTCCTTCGCTGCTGCCACAGCCCTGTCCACGTCAGATACCTGGGCCAAGGACACACGGCAGATCACCTGGGAGAGGAAACAGTGAGAGAGTGAGGGGGAGAGAGGGAACCAGGGAGTGAGAGAGAGAGGGGGAAAGGGGAGGGGGAGAGAGAGAGAGAGAGCGAGAGAGAGAGAGAGAGGGGGCGGAGAGAGAGAGGGGGAGAAAAGAGAGAGGGAGGGAGAGAGAGAGAGAGAGCGAGAGAGAGAGAGAGAGAGAGGGGGTGGAGAGAGAGAGAGGGAGGGAGAGAGAGAGAGAGAGAGGAAGAGGGGGGGAGAGAGATAGATAGAGAGGGGGAGAAAGGGGGGAGGAGAGAGAGAGATAGATAGATAAAGAGAGAGAGACAGAGAGAGGGGGGAGAGAGAGAGAGAGGGGGAGAGAGAGAGAGGGGGGAAAGGGGAGAGAGAGAGAGAGAGAGGGGGGGAGAGAGAGGGGGAGAGAGAGAGAGAGATAGATAGAGAGAGAGAAAGATAGAGAGAGGGGGGAGAGAGAGAGAGGGAGAGAGAGAGGGGGGAGAGAGAGTGAGGGAGGGGGAGAGGGAGAAATAGAGAGAGAGAGAGAAGGGGGGACGGGGGGGAGAGAGAACCAGGGAATGAAAGACAGTGTGGGAGAGAGAGATAGATAGAGAGAGAGAGGGAGAGAGAGAGAGAGAGAGAGGGAACCAGGGAGTGAGAGAGAATGTGAGTGTGAGAGAGAGAGAGATAGAGGCCCAGGGAATGAGAGAGTGAGTGAGAGAGGAGAGCGAGAGAAAGAAGAGATAGAGGCCCAGGAAATGAGAATGAGAGAGAGAGAGAGTGGGAGACCCAGGGAATGAGTGAGAGAGAGAGAGTCAGAGAGAGAGAGGGAGTGTGTGTATGAGAGAGAGAGAGAGAGAGAGAGACGGAATGTGTGTGTGTAAGAGAGAAGAGAGAGAGAGAGGCAGGCCCAGGGAATGAGAGAGAGAGAGTAGGAGGGGCAAGGAATGAGGGAGAGAGAAAGAGAGAGAGAGAGTGAGTGTGAGAGGGAGAGAGAGAGAGATAAAGGCGCAGGGAATGAGAGAGCGAGTGAGAGTAAGAGAAATGGAGAGATAGACTGAGGGAGAGAGGGATAGAGCGAGGGAAAGAGTGAGAGAGAGAATGAGACAGTGAGCGAGAGATAGGTGCAGGGAATGAGAGAGCGTCAGGGAACATCGCTCTCTCACTAGAAGCGGTTTCACTGGAGATCGTGCACCAAACATAAGCAGAACTCACGGAGCCATCTGTTGGGTTGATGGAGTTATACCACTTCCCTCCTTCCGCATCTACAAACTGCCCGTTGATGAAGGCTTGGTGTGGCATTCGGAGACTCAGGTTATTGACGTTCATCTCAAACTGTAATGTAATTCAAAAAACAGGAGCCATTTTCAGTCAAAGCTGATCATCCTGGAACATGGAAAAAGATAGCAAACATGTGTTTGGTTAGTTGGGTGTCCAACAGGAGAGTGGGATTAGACTGGGTGGGATAATAAAGGGTGCGGGGAGTGAGGGGCAGAGTGGGATTAGACTGGGTGGGATATTAAAGGGTGCGGGGAGTGAGGGGCAGAGTGGGATTAGACTGGGTGGGATATTAAAGGGTACGGGGAGTGAGGGGGAGAGTGGGATTAGACTGGGTGGGATATTAAAGGATGCGGGGAGTGAGGGGCAGAGTGGGATTAGACTGGGTGTGATCTTAAAGAGTGCGGGGAGTGAGGGGGAGAGTGGGATTAGACTGGGGAATATTAAAGGGTGCGGGGAGTGAGGGGGAGAGTGGGATTCGGACAGAGAGAGTCACAAACTGGCTGAGACAGTGATCTTATCTTGTTTTGTTCTTATGTTCTGGAGGTAATTCTACTTTTAGAAATGAGGTTAATCTTTCATGTTTAATGTATGGATTATCAATGCAAAATCTGCATACATAGTCTATCACCAGCTCCTCTTCCTCATCTTCCCCTCGAAGTTTTCTCACGAGCATCTGAATGAAGTCCTCGAATGTGGTGGCCATGTAGACATCTTCATTCTGCAGCTGAAGACCAGCACACTTCAGCTTGATCTCTTCCACCAGTCTGCGGGCAACAACAACACAGAAGGTACCGACATTTTTCTGGCGATCTTGAAGCCTGGAGTCGGACGCCCGATTTACAGCCCCCCTCCCCTCCCCCCCCCCACCCCGATTTTACAACTCGCTGAAGTCAATGAAGAGTAAAATCAAGCTCATCCGCTGCTGAAACCCTCATCCATGTCTCTGTTACCTCCAGACTTGACTATTCCAACGCACTCCTGGCTGGCCTCCCACATTCTACCCTGTGTAAATGAAAGGTGATCCAAAACTCGGCTGGCAGTGTCCTAACTCGCACCAAGTCCCGCTCACCCATCACCCCCTGTGCTCACTGACCTACATTGGCCTCCAGTTAAGCAACGCCTCGATTTCAAAATTCTCATCCTTATTTTCAAATCCCTCCATGGCCTTGCCCCTCCCTATCTCTGTAATCTCCTCCAAACCCACAACCCCGCCCCAACCGCAGAGATGTCTGCGCTCCTCTAATTCTGCCGTCTTGAGAATCCCTGATTATAATCGCTCAACCATTGGTGGCCAAGCCTTCTGTTGCCTCGGCCCCAAGCTCTGGAACTCCCGACCTAAACCTCTCCACCTCTCTACCTCTCTTTTCTCTTTCAAGACGCTCCTTAAAACCTATCACTCACCTGCGCTAATTTCTACTTCTGTGGCTCGATGTCAAATTTTTATCGCATAATACTCCTGTGAAGCGCCTTGGGACATTTGGTTACACTAAAGGTGCGATATAAATACAAGTTGTTGTTGTTATTGAGTTAAATAAGCGTCCAACTCAAAACTGTCACAATCCCGTCGAGTGGGTTGTTAAAATGGGTCGGGGGCAGTGGAGGGGGACGCTTACTATCTGTCTCGGTTTGGAACAAGAGGAATGCACAATGGCTCCTTCTTTCTATTGTGCTTGTGTTCAACTCCCTCCATGGCCTCGCCCCTCCCTATCTCTGTAATCTCCTCCAGCCCCACAGCCCTCCGAGATCTCGGCACTCCTCCAATTCTGCCCTCTTGCCTGTCCCCGATTTCCATCACTCCACCATTGGTGGCCGTGCCTCCAGCTGCTGAGGCCCCAAGCTCTGGAACTCCCTCCCTAAACCTTTCTGCCTCTCTACCTCTCTCTCCTCCTTTAAGATGCCGCTTAAAACCTCCCTCTTTGCCTGCCCTAATATCTCCTTATGTGGCTCGGTGTCAAATTCAGCCTGATTTATGCTGCTGTGAAGCGCCTTGGGATGTTTTACTATGTTAAAGGCGCTATATAAATGCAGGGTGTTGTTGTGCGTTGAACACCAGTTCAAGGACTCTCAGAACTGCACTCGAGCCAAGAATGTGTTTCACTGCATTCCTCTACTGACGGTGCAGTTGATGGTTCAGATTATAATTAACCAGTAAACGTAAGACTCCGATCAATGATTCAGCAAGGAGCAAAGGAGCTGTTAACCTTACTGTTTATAACTCTCCTGTATCAGTGTTGCATCTTTCGATTCCGTGTGTCTGAGAGTTGTACTTCACCACGCTCGATGTTGGGAATCTCCTTCCAGCTATAATTGGTCCATTATACTTTATTCATTTGGTGGTGAGCTTTGCTGGCAAGCCCAGCATTTATTCCCCATCCCTGAGTTGCCCTGAGCAGGTGGGGGTGGGCCTTCTTCTTCAACCGCTGGTAGCGGGTTTGATACAGTCTCACTTGGCCACTTCAGAGGGCAGTTCAAAGAAGGTGAGCAGCACCCTCACCTCTGAGTCAGAAGGTCGTGGGTTCAAGTCCCACTCCAGCACAAAAATCTCGGCTGACACACCCAGTGCAGTACTGAGGGGGCGCTGCACTGTCGGAGGGGCAGTACTGAGGGAGCGCGGCACTGTCGGAGGGGCAGTACTGAGGGAGCGCGGCACTGTCGGAGGGGCAGTACTGAGGGAGCACTGCTCTGTCGGAGGGGCAGTACTGAGGGAACGCGGCACTGTCGGAGGGGCAGTACTGAGGGAGCACTGCTCTGTCGGAGGGGCAGTACTGAGGGAGCGCTGCACTGTTGAAGGGGCAGTACTGAGGGAGTGCTGCACTGTTGGAGAGGCAGTACTGAGGGAGCGCTGCACAGTCGGAGGGGCAGTACTGAGGGAGTGCTGCACTGTCAGAGGGGCAGTGCTGAGGGAGTGCTGCACTGTTGGAGGGGCAGTATTGAGGGAGCACTGCACTGTCAGAGGGGCAGTACTGAGGAAGCGGTGCTCTGTTGGAGGGGCAGTACTGAGGGAGCGCTGCACTGTCGGAGGGGCAGTACTGAGGGAGTGCGGCACTGTCAGACGGGTAGTACTGAGGGAGTGCTGCACTGTTGGATGGACAGTACTGAGGGAGCACTGCTCTGTCGGAGGGGCAGTACTGAGGGAGCGCTGCACTGTTGAAGGGGCAGTACTGAGGGAGTGCTGCACTGTTGGAGAGGCAGTACTGAGGGAGCGCTGCACAGTCGGAGGGGCAGTACTGAGGGAGTGCTGCACTGTCAGAGGGGCAGTGCTGAGGGAGTGCTGCACTGTTGGAGGGGCAGTATTGAGGGAGCACTGCACTGTCGGAGGGGCAGTACTGAGGGAGCGGTGCTCTGTTGGAGGGGCAGTACTGAGGGAGTGCTGCACTGTCGGAGGGGCAGTACTGAGGGAGCGCGGCACTGTCAGAGGGGCAGTACTGAGGGAGCGCTGCTCTGTTGGAGGGGCAGTACTGAGGGAGCGCTGCACTGTTGAAGGGGCAGTACTGAGGGAGTGCTGCACTGTTGGAGAGGCAGTACTGAGGGAGCGCTGCACTGTCGGAGGGGCAGTACTGAGGGAGTGCTGCACTGTCAGAGGGGCAGTGCTGAGGGAGTGCTGCACTGTTGGAGGGGCAGTTTTGAGGGAGTACCGCACTGTCGGAGGGGCAGTACTGAGGGAGCGGTGCTCTGTTGGAGGGGCAGTACTGAGGGAGTGCTGCACTGTCGGAGGGGCAGTACTGAGGGAGTGCTGCACTATCGAAGGGGCAGTACTGAGGGAGTGCTGCACTGTCAGAAGTGCCGTCTTTTGGATGAGATGTTAAACCGAGACCCCGTCTGCTCTCTCAGATGGATGTAAAAGATCCCAGTGTTACTATTTCAAAGAAATAGTGGGGCCAATATTTATTCCTCAATCAACATCACTAAAACTGATTATTTGGTCATAATCACATTGCTGTTTGAGGGAGCTTGCTGTGCGCTAATTGTCTGCCGCGTTTCCCACCTTACAACAGTGACTACACTTCAAAGGTAGTTCATTGGCTGTAAAGCGCTTTGGGACGGCCCGAGGCCATGAAAGTCTTTCTTTCTTTAACCAAACTCTACCTACAATGGTGAGCCCATGGTCCAGGTTCTCTCCTAAACCTGAAGAGTGTATTTGCCCCGGTTCGCACAGCTGTGCTTTGTTTCAATGCAAACTGCGGCACTTTATGTTTAAAGTCGACATGCCCTGCTCAATGCAACCGCGGTGACATTACTCAATGTACCAGAGCTGAACAGGACAGGAACATCTAACAACACAACTGCTGCTGGTGGCTGTGATTACATCGAGTGTACGGCACAGAAACAGTCCATTCGGCCTATCGGGTCCGTGCCGGTGTTTATGCTCCACACCAGCCTCTTCCCACCCCTCTTCATTTCACTTTATCACCATATCCTTCTATTCCTTTCTCCCTCGTGTGTTTATCCAGCTTCCCCTTAAACACATCGCTGCTATTGGCCTCAACCACTCCCTGTGGCAGCGAGTTCTACATTCTCACCACTCTCTGGGTAAAGAAGTTTCTCCTGAATTCTCAATTGGTGATGGTCTTATATTGATCGCCCCTAGTTCTGCTCTCGTCCACAAGTGGAAAGATCTTCTCTACGTCTATCCTATCGAATCTTTTCATTATCTTAAAGACCTCCATCAGGTCACCCCTGAGCCTTCTCCTTTCCAGAGAAAAGTGCCCCAGCCGGTTCAGTGTTTCCTGATAGTTAGACCCTCTCATTGCTGGTATCATTTTAGTATTGGGCCACCAGTTTTGGCAAAGGAGTTTTGCACCAGGAGCCATTTGTAAAATTGTTTCCCCACAACTCTGAGTCTTGGAGGAGTGCAAAGGTCACCGAACACCTGCAGTAACTCTGGGGCAGGGATATTACCTGACCACATCCATCGAAGCTGCTCCTGACTTGAAAAAATCAGTTGATGCCACAATTTCTGCGACGTTGGAGAGGATGCTCTTCCAGACAGCCTGGTCCAATCAAAACATACAACACATTAAAGGCTGGGAGGAGATACAGAACGCAGCATCAACCAGCAGCAGAGTGATCAACCAGCAGAATTTTCTCACTGATCGAGCTGAATTTCGAACATATTTTTAACTCTTTTGCTTAATTTTGTGCCTTTGACATTAGGATTTCAGTGCTGGGAATCGGAGGTAACCAGTGCACTTCACTGTCCCATCAAACACTCCCAGGGCAGGTACAGCACGGGTTAGATACAGAGTAAAGCTCCCTCTACACTGTCCCATCAAACACTCCCAGGCAGGTATGGTATGAGGTTAGATACAGAGTAAAGTGCCCTCTACACTGCCCCATCAAACACTCCCAGGGCAAGTACGGTACGGGGTTAGATACAGAGTAAAGCTCCCTCTATACTATCCCATCAAACACTCCCAGGGTATAAAAACATAAGAAATAGGACAGGAGTAGGACATTTGTCCCCTTGAGCCTGCTCCGCATTCAATAAGATCATGGCTGATCTGATCTTGAGCTCAGCTCCAACTCCCTGTCCACTTCCCATAACCCTTGAGTCCCCTGTCTACGTCCGCCTTAAATATTCAATGACCCAGCCTCCCCATCTCTCTGGGGCAGTGAATTCCAAAGATTTACAACCTTCTGAAAGAAGAAATTCCTCCTCATCTCAGTTTTAAATGGATGACCCCTTATTCTGAAACGATGCCCTCTAATTTTAGATTCCCCCACGAGGGAAAATATCTTCTCTGCATTGATCCTGTCGGGCCCCCTCAGTATCATATATGTTTCAAAAAGACCACCTCTCATTCTTCTGAGCTCCAATGTGTATCAGCCCAATCTGCTCAACCTTTCGCTTTAAGACAACCCCCTAATCTCTGGAATCAACCTCATGAACCTTCTCTAAACTGTCTCCAATGCAAGTATATCTCTCCTTAAATAAGGCGAACAAAACTGTCCACAGTACTCTCGATGTGGCCTCACCAATACCCTGTACAGTTGTAGCAGGACTTCTCTGCTTTTATACTCTATCCCCCTTGCAATAAAGGCCAACATTCCATTTGCCTTCCTGATTACTTGCTGTACCTGCATACTAAATATTTGTGTTTCATGCACAAGGACCCCCAGGTCCCTCTTTTCTGCAGCATCTTGTAATTTCTCTCCATTTAAATAATAATTTGCTTTTTTATTTTTCCTGATAAAGTGGATAACCTCACACTTTCCCACATTATACTCCATGTGCCAGATGTTTGCCCACTCACTTAGCCTGTATCCCTTTGCAGATTTTTTGTGTCCTCCTCACAATTTGCTTTCCCACCCATCTTTATAACATCAGCAAACTTGGCTACATTACACTCAGTCCCTTCATCTAAGTCATTAATATAGATTGTAAATAGTTGAAGCCCCAGCACCGACCTCTGTGGCACCCCACTAGTTACAGTTTACCAACTGAAAAATGACCCATTTATCTCTGTTTTCTGTTAGTTAGCCAATCCTCTATCCATGCTAATATATTACCCCCAACCCCGTGAACTTTTATCTTGTGCAGTAACTTTTTTTGTGGCACCTTATCGAATGCCTTCTGCAAATCCAAATACACCACACCCACTGGTTTCCCCCTCGTTACATCCTCAAAGAACTCCAGCAAATTTGTCAAACATGATTTCCCTTTCATAAAACCATGTTGACTCTGCTTGATTGAGTCATGCTTTTCCAAATGTCCCACTACTGCTTCCTTAATAATGGACTCCAGCATTTTCCCAACGACAGATGTTAGGCTAACTGGTCTATAGTTTCCTGCTTTTTGTCTGCCTCCTTTTTAAAATAGGGACATTACATTTGCAGTTTTCCAATCCGCTGGAACTGCTCCTGAATCCAGGGAATTTTGGTTGATTACAACCAATGCATTCACTATCTCTGTAGCCACTTCTTTTAAGACCCTAGGATGTAAGCCATCAGGTCCAGGGGATTTATCCACCTTTAATCCTATTATATTACGGAGTACTACTTCATTAGTGATAGTGATTGTATTAAGTTCCTCAATCCCTATTGCCCCTTGATTATCCATTATTGGGATGTTTTTTGTGTCTTCTACTGTGAAGACCGATACAAAATATTTGTTCAACGTCTCTGCCATCTCCCTGTTCCCCATTATTAATTCCCCAGTCTCATCCTCCAGGGGACCAACATTTACTTTAGCCACTCTTATCATCTGTTTTTATATTTTGTGCTAGTTTACTGTCATAATCTATCTTCCCTCCCTTTATCATTTTTTTAGTAATTCTTTGCTGGCTTTTAAAAGTTTCCCAATCCCCTGGCCTCCCACTAGCCTTGGCCACATTGTATGCCTTTGTTTTCAATTTGATACCATCCCTTATTTCCTTAGTTAGCCACAGATGGTTATCCCTTCCCTTACAGTTTTTCCTTCTCATTGGGATATATTTATGTTGCGAATTATGGAATATCTCCTTAAATATCTCCCACTGCTCATCAACTGTCCCATACTTTAATCTATTTTCCCAGTCCACTTTAGCCAATTCTGCCCTCATACCTTTGTAGTCTCCTTTATTTAAGCTTAGGACACTGGTTTGAGAACCAACTTTCTCACCCTCCAGCTGAATTTGAAATTCAACCATATTATGGTCACTCATTGCTAGAGGATTCTTTACTCGGAGATTGTTTATTAATCCTGTCTCATTACCCAAGACTAGATCTAAGATAGACTGCTCCCTGGTTGGTTCCACAACGTACTGTTCAAGGAAACTATCCCGGATACACTCTATGAACTCTTCCTCAAGGCTGCCCTGGCCAATTTGCTTTGTCCAATCAATATGAAGGTTAAAATCGCCCATGATTATTGCCGTTCCTTTATTACAAGACTCCATTATTTCTTGATTTATACTGCGTCCAACAGTGTAGCTACTGGTGGGGGCCTATAGACTACACCCACCAGCAATTTTTTCCCCTTAATATTCCTTATCTCCACCCAAACTGATTCAATATCTTGTTCTTCTGAGCCAATATCATTTCTCACTAAGGCACTGATCCCATCCTTTATTAACAGTGCTTCCGAATTGTCAAATACCCCTGAATATTTACTTCCCAGTCATGGTCACCTTGCAACCACATCTCTGTAATGGCTATCAGATCAAACCCATTTGTATCTATTTGTGCCGTCAACTCACCTATTTTGTTATGAATGCTACGTGCATTCAGATAAAGAGCTTTCCAATGTGTTTTTTTACAATTTTTTCCTGTTTTGACCCTACTTCCTGATTCATCTTTATGCTTATACACTCTGTCCCTTCCTGTCACACTTTGGTTTTCATTTCCCCCAGTGCTACCCAGATCTATTGCCTTCTCCTTGTCATTTGACTTTTTAAATTTTCGCTCAGCTGAATCCTCACCCTATTAATTAGTTTAAAGCCCTCTCGATGGGCTCAATTTTCCCCAGTATTTGCGCCGTTTTTTTTGGAGCAGGCTGCTTTTTCTGTCCTAACTTAAAAATCCCTCATTTCCCCAATCAATTTGCACCAGCATAACTCAGTTAGTTACAAATTTTTTTAATCAGTTTTTTTTCAGCCAAAGGGGGCGTAACCAGCCACCTACGCCACTTCTGGCCATTTAGGGAAGTTTGGCCAGCTGAGAGTTACTCCAGTTCTGATTTGGCCAGCGTATGTGGCCTGTCCTGAAAAACCTTCCCTAGAGTTAAGGAAATCGGTGGAGGCAAGAAAAGTGGCGCAGCAGATGCCTGGACACACGGAAAGAATTGAAAAACACAGAGCAGCAATTTACCTCCAACCCCGCCCAAAGGCTGTCCGGTCCCAGGTTCACACACACAGTCCGGTCCCATTCTCAGTCCCAGGTTCACACACACAGTCCGGTCCCATTCTCAGTCCCAGGTTCACACACACAGTCCGGTCCCATTCTCAGTCCCCGGTTCACACACACAGTCCGTTCCATTCTCAGTCCCAGGTTCACACACACAGTCCGGTCCCATTCTCAGTCCCAGGTTCACACACACAGTCCGGTCCCATTCTCAGTTCCAGGTTCACACACACAGTCCGGTCCCATTCTCAGTTTCCGGTTCACACACACAGTCCGGTCCCATTCTCAGTCCCCGGTTCACACACACAGTCCGGTCCCATTCTCAGTCCCCGGTTCACACACACAGTCCGGTCCCATTCTCGGACCCCGGTTCACACACACAGTCCGGTCCCATTCTCAGTCCCAGGTTCACACACACAGTCCGGTCCCATTCTCAGTCCCCGGTTCACACACACAGTCTGGTCCCATTCTCAGTCCCCGGTTCACACCCACAGTCCGGTCCCATTCTCAGTCTCCGGTTCACACACACAGTCTGGTCCCATTCTCAGTCCCCGGTTCACACACACAGTCCGGTCCCATTCTCAGTCTCCGGTTCACACACACAGTCCGGTCCCATTCTCAGTCCCCGGTTCACACACACAGTCCGGTCCCATTCTCGGACCCCGGTTCACACACACAGTCCGGTCCCATTCTCAGTCCCCGGTTCACACACACAGTCCGGTCCCATTCTCAGTCCCCGGTTCACACACACAGTCCGGTCCCATTCTCGGACCCCGGTTCACACACACAGTCCGGTCCCATTCTCAGTCCCCGGTTCACACACACAGTCCGGTCCCATTCTCAGTCCCTGGTTCACACACACAGTCCAGTCCTATTTTCGGTCCCAGGTTCACGGAGAGAGAAAGAGAGAGAGAGAGAGAGAGAGAGAAACCGGTGACCGAGAAGCCCGAACAGCCTTCAGTGGGGTTGGCGGTAAGTTGGTGCTATGTATTTTTCAATTATTTTAATGTGTTGGGAGGTGGCTGTATGTTTCACCTTGCAGCCTCAGCTCGCATTGTGTCCCTGGTTACCATGGTAGCCTGATCTTTTTGGTGCAGATCAAGACTCCACCCGCCTCGAGTTAGGCCACGCCAATATGAAGAGATGCAATGGGGAAACTTACAACACTTTTTTTTTGGTGTACTTGGGCCCCAAAAAATCGGACGTAATTCTTCAAGTCCACCAAAAAAAAGTTTTGGGGAAAATTGAGCCCTACAGCCCTAATTATTTGATTCGCCAGAACCCTAGTCCCAGCACGGTCCCATTGGAGCCCATCCCAACGGAACAGCTCCCTCTTACCCCAGTATTGGTGCCAGTGTCCCACGAACCAAAACCCACATCAGTCTTTGAGCCACATGTTTAACTCTCTGATCTTATTTACCCTATGCAAATTTGTTTGTGGCTCGAGTAGTAATCCAGAGATTATTACCTTTGTGGTTCTGCTTTTTAATTTGGCCCCTAGCTGCTCATACTCTCTCAGCAGAACCTTCTTGACTGTCCTATCTATGTCGTTGGTACACACATAGACCATTACAACTGGATCTTCCCCCTCACACTCCAAGTTCCTCTGCAGCCCTAAGGAGATGCCCTTAACCCTGGCACCGGGCAGGTAAAACAGCCTTTAGGACTCACGCTCTCGGCTGCAGAGAACTGTATCTATCCCCAGAATGATACTGTCCCCTACCACTACAAAGTAAAGCTCCCTCTACACTGTCCCATTAAACACACCCAGAGCAGGTACAGCACGGGGTTAGATACAGAGTAAAGCTCCCTCTACACTATCCCATTAAACACACCCAGAGCAGGGACAGCACGGGGTTAGATACAGAGTAAAGATCCCTCGACACTGTCCCATCAAACACTCCCAGGGCAGATACAGCACGGGGTTAGATACAGAGTAAAGCTCCCTCTACACTGTCCCATCAATCACTCCCAGGGCAGGTACAGCACGGGTTAGATACAGAGTAAAGCTCCCTCTACACTGTCCCATCAAACACTCCCAGGGCAGGTACAGCACGGGTTAGATACAGAGGAAAGCTCCCTCTACACTGTCCCATCAAACACTCCCAGGGCAGGTACAGCACGGGGTTAGATACAGAGTAAAGCTCCCTCTATACTGTCCCATCAAACACTCCCAGGGCAGGTACAGTACGGGTTAGATACAGAGGAAAGCTCCCTCTACACTGTCCCATCAAACACTCCCAGGGCAGGTACAGCACGGGGTTAGATACAGAGTAAAGCTCCCTCTATACTGTCCCATCAAACACTCCCAGGGCAGGTACAGTACGGGTTAGATACAGCTTCCCCTTAAATGTATCTCTGCTATTGGCCTCAGCCACTCCCTGTGGCAGCGAGTTCCACATTCTCACCACTCTCTGGGTAAAGAGGTTTCTCTGAATTCCCTGTTGGACATGATGCTACTTAGGGGGAGAAACTGCATAGCGCCCCATTTGAGGGACACTAAATATGAACGCGCGGGAAATCAAGCGCGACCAGTTCCCTCGGAGCACTAAAGCCGGCAGGAGGGGCGGTCGCGGTACAACGTTACAAAATTTCCCGAGCAGCGCTGCCGGGATCGGAGTCTCCCACCCTCCCGTAAAGGGAAGGGCCATGGCTGCAGGTTCTGCAATGAAAAGCTGTCCCTCGTTGGCAATGGCAACCGCGAGCCCCCACGATCAGCCGAGTGCAGGGCTGATCGATGGCGGCCATCACGCCCTTTATACAGCGCTCCCTGAGCGCCCGGCCTCCATAGCAATGCCTCCCTAGCAACGCCTCGGTGTTGTCGCCCGGCGATGCTGCAGGGGGCGGAACCCAAGCTCGGGTCCGAGGCGAGGTGCAGCACGATGACATCACGATCTCCGGGCGCAGGGGATGGGGAGCTCGGGGTTACCGGCACCGTAAACCTCGACGGGAAGTCCGCGGGCGTCGGTACTCTCGCCGCGCCCGGTCGCGGAGCCCATAGCGCCCCGTCATCGCCCCCCGGAGGCACTGACGGGAGGCGCAAAGGAGGCAAATTTCTAGCCCTGAATCACTTACTCTGACTTCCTCTTTGACTTTCTTCTCCTCTTCGGTCAACTCCAAAGAAGAACTTTCAGAGGAAGAGAAGTACTTGGAGGCTGGGATCATTTTGCCGTCTTCAAACTGGACATTCTTCACCAAAACCTGAAAGGAAAGCACACGCTTTGAGGAATCATCACCCCAATATGATATTGGAGGGAAATAGAAACATAGAAACATAGAAAAATAGTTGCAGGAGTAGGCCATTTGGCCCTTCGAGCCTGCACCACCATTCAATAAGATCATGGCTGATCATTCACCTCAGTACTCCTTTCCTGCTTTCTCTCCATACCCCTTGATCCCTTTAGCCGTAAGGGCCATATCTAACTCCCTCTTGAATATATCCAATAAACTGTTATCAACAACTCTCTGTGGCAGAGAATTCCACAGGTTAACAACTCTCTGAGTGAAGATGTTTCTCCTCATCTCAGTCCTAAATGGCCTATCCCTTATCCTAAGACTATGTCCCCTGGTTCTGGACTTCCCCAACATCGGGAACATTCTTCCCGCATTCAACCTGTCCAGTCCCGTCAGAATCTTATATGGTTCTATGAGATCCCCTCTCATCCTTCTAAACTCCAGTGTATAAAGGCCCAGTTGACCCAGTCTCTCCTCACATGTCAGTCCCGCCATCCCGGGAATCAGTCTGGTGAACCTTCGCTGCACTCCCTCAATAGCAAGAACGTCCTTCCTCAGACTCGGAGACCAAAACTGTACACAATATTCCAGGTGAGGCCTCACTAAGGTGCAACATGGGCGGGGACACAATACTCGCGATATCATTTTATCCGCCCGTTATACACCTCGCCCGATTATTGATTTCCACTGAGTAGATTGGGCCTATGCTTTCTGGAGTTTAGAAGAATGAGAGGTGATCTCATTGAAACATAAGATTCTGAGGGGGATTGACAGGGTAGATGCTGAGAGGTTGATACCCTCTGACTGGAGAGTCTAGAATTAGGGAGCACAGTCTCAGGATAAGGGGTCGGCCATTTAGGACTGAGATGAGGAGGAACTTCTTCACTCAGAGGGTTGTGAATCTTTGGAATTCTGTGCCCCAGAGGGCTGTGGATGCTGAGTCATGTTGAAGACTGGACGCGGGGGGAATCGAGGGATATGGGGATCGGGCGGAAAAGTGAAGTTGAGGTCAAAGATCAGCCATGATCTGATTGAATGGCAGAGCAGGCCCGAGGGGCCATATGGCCGACTCTTGCTCCTAATTCTTATGTTCTTATGAATTTTATCCCTAGTGTGTAACATTTATAGTTCTTCTTGCCTTAATCAGACAATGCAGCAGAGAGGTTTCCGATAACGCAGAATTCAGTGTTTGCATCAAAGGTTTGTTACCGTTTTACCATCATTCCCAAACAGGACCAGGCCATTTCTGCCAACGATGGCGGGTGTGTGAGCACCAGGAATGTCCAGGGTCTTCCCCTGGGGAGGAGGGCTCTCCGTTAGCGTCGAGCCAAAAAACGTCAGCTTCTGAAATAAAGGTGAAAAGATGACGTCATGTTTTGCTGCATATCCCTCCTCCCGACTACCCGTCACTGCTGATTGGTGCAGGCCTCCCTCGTCAGTTGGTGTCACTCTCCCCGTGAATCAGAAGGTTGTGGGTTCAAGCCCCACTTCAGCCTGTAACCCAGACTAACACTGAGGGAGCGCAGCACTGTCAGAGGTTGCTGTATCCTTCAGATGAAACATATAAATTCAGGCCCCGTATAAATGTCCAGGTGGATGTTAAAGGTCCCACGGGCATTATTGGAAGAAGAGCAGGGGAGTTCTCCTGGTGTCCTGGGGCCTCAACCAACATCACTCAAAGCAGATCATCTACTGATGAATTTCATGAACTTGTGGGATCTTGCTGTGTGCAAATTGTCTGCCATGATTGCCGGCAAAACAAGTGAGCACACTTCAAAAGTAATTGGTTGGTTGTGAAGTGTTTAGGGACGTCCTGGGGATAAGTGAGAGGTTTTATTTCCTCCATCAACCATTTTGATTCCCTTCCTCTTAAAATGATGGTTGAGTGACGATCTCCTTAAAGAGCAAGGGAGCCCAGTACAGTGCTCCCATTGCCCACCGACCCGCTCCCGGTCACCCATGAGTTGGATTATTACCATTGCTGTTATTCCGCTCAACACTTACTTGTCCATTGACCTCTGACCAGGCTCCAGGGACGTTATCGTTGCCTCGGATCCAGTTGTGAATGGCCTCCGCTGGTTGATCCCAGTTAATCTGAACAGCAATGCAATGAATCAGTCAGTTGTCCGCGGGGCGGCTAATCGCCCTCACCCACCCGTGTCCCAACTCGCACCGAGTCCCGCTCACCCATCACCCCCTGTGTCCTCACTTGCACTGAGTCCCGCTCACCCATCACCCCCCGTGTCCCAACTCACACCAAGTCCCGCTCACCCATCACCCCCCGTGTCCCAACTCGCACTGAGTCCCGCTCACCCATCACCCCCCGTGTCCCAACTCACACCAAGTCCCGCTCACCCATCACCCCCCGTGTCCCAACTCACACTGAGTCCCGCTCACCCATCACCCCCCGTGTCCCAACTCACACTGAGTCCCACTCACCCATCACCCCCTGTGTCCCAACTCACACTGAGTCCCGCTCACCCATCACCCCCCGTGTCCCAACTCACACTGAGTCCCACTCACCCATCACCCGCCCGTGTACTAACTTGCACCGAGTCCCACTCACCCATCACCCGCCCGTATCCGAACTTGCACTGAGTCCCGCTCACCAATCACCCCCTGTGTCCCAACTCGCACCAAGTCCCGCTCACACATCACCCCCTGTGTCCCAACTCGCACCGAGTCCCGCTCACCAATCACCCCCTGTGTCCTCACTTGCACTGAGTCCCGCTCACCCATCACCCCCTGTGTACCCACTCGCACCAAGTCCCGCTCACACATCACCCCCTGTGTCCCAACTCACACTGAGTCCCGCTCACCAATCACCCCCTGTGTCCTCACTTGCACTGAGTCCCGCTCACCCATCACCCCCTGTGTCCCAACTCGCACCAAGTCCCACTCACACATCACCCCCTGTGTCCCAACTCACACTGAGTCCCGCTCACCAATCACTCCCTGTGTCCTCACTTGCACTGAGTCCCGCTCACCCATCACCCCCTGTGTCCCAACTCGCATCGAGTCCCGTTCACCTATCACACCCCGTGTCCTAACTCGCATTGAGTCCCGCTCACACATCACCCCCTGTGTCCCAACTCGCACTGAGTCCCGCTCACCCATCATCCCCTGTGTCCCAACTCACACTGAGTCCCGCTCACCCATCACCCCCTGTGTCCTAACTCGCACTGAGTCCCGCTCAACCATCACACCCCGTGTCCTAACTCGCACTGAGTCCCGCTCACACATCACCCACCGAGTCTTGCTCACCCATCATCCCCTGTGTTCGCTGACTGACATTGGTTAAGCAATGCCTCGATTTCAAAATACCCATTCTTATTTTCAAACCCCTCCATGGCCTCGCCCCTCCCTATCTCTGTAATCTCCTCCAGCCCCACAACCTCCCAAGATGTCTGCGCTCCTCTAATTCTGCCCTCTTGAGCATCCCTGATTATAATCACTCAACCATTGGTGGCTGTGCCTTCTGTTGCCGAGACCCCAAGCTCTGGAACTCCCTCCCTAAACCTCTCCGTCTCTCTACCTCTCTTTCCTCCTTCAAAACGTTTCATAAAACCTATCTCATCACGTGCGCTAATTTCTACTTATGCAGCTCGGTGTCAAATTTTTCATCTCATAACACTCCTGTGATGCACCTTGGGATGTTTTACCACGTTAAAGGCGCTATATAAATACAAGTTGTTGTTGCGTCACTGACTGCATCTCTACTGATTTTAATCCAGCTCCCTCACACTGTCACTCAGCAAACCCTCTCCCCCAGCGCCCTGTGTTATTGACTATATCTCTACTGATTTTAATCCAGCTCCCTCACACTGTCACTCAGCAAACCCTCTCCCCCAGCGCCCTGTGTTATTGACTGTATCTCTACTGATTTTAATCCAGCTCCCTCACACTGTCACTCAGTAACCCCTCTCCCCCAGCACACTGTGTTACTGACTGTATCTCTACTGATTTTAATCCAGTTCCCTCACACTGTCACTCAGTAACCCCTCTCCCCCAGCGCCCTGTGTTATTGACTGTATCTCTACTGATTTTAATCCAGCTCCCTCACAGTCACTCAGTAGCCCCTTCCCCCAGCGCCCTGTGTTACTGACTATCTCTACTGATTTTAATCCAGCTCCCTCACACTGTCACTCAGCAAACCCTCTCCCCAGCACCCTGTGTTATTGACTATATCTCTACTGATTTTAATCCAGCTCCCTCACACTGTCACTCAGCAAACCCTCTCCCCCAGCGCCCTGTGTTATTGACTATATCTCTACTGATTTTAATCCAGCTCCCTCACACTGTCACTCAGTAACCCCCCCCCCCAGCACACTGTGTTACTGACTGTATCTCTACTGATTTTAATCCAGTTCCCTCACACTGTCACTCAGCAAACCCTCTCCCCAGCACCCTGTGTTACTGACTATCTCTACTGATTTTAATCCAGCTCCCTCACACTGTCACTCAGCAACCCCTCTCCCCCAGCACCCTGTGTTATTGACTGCATCTCTACTGATTTTAATCCAGCTCCCTCACACTGTCACTCAGTAGCCCCTCCCCCCAGCGCCCTGTGTTATTGACTGTATCTCTACTGATTTTAATCCAGCTCCCTCACAGTCACTCAGTAGCCCCTCCCCCCAGCACACTGTGTTACTGACTGTATCTCTACTGATTTTAATCCAGCTCCCTCACACTGTCACTCAGTAACCCTTCCCAGTCAGTTTTCTCGAATGATTTCAGCGCTAGCAGTTTTTCCAACACAAAAGAAAACAAGGGAAAATAACACAATTGGGCTTTAACAGTTTCTAACTAAAAAGGATTCATTACCTTTGCATTTTCTTTCTTCTGAATTCCCTCGTATGTGACTCCGTCTGTTGGCTGTGTGATTCTTGTGGCTTTCCCAGCGGCGATGAGCTGCACAGATTCCACCTGTGAGCCAGTCAAACACAGGTTACATATTGTCCATGCCAACTATCGGACTAATGCTGATACCCTCTGTCTCAGGACAGCCAAGGTCAACCCTAGGTGTCTGCCTGGCTCAGTGGGTAGCACTCTCGCCTCTGCGTCAGAAGGACAAAGGAATATAGGAACAGGAGGAGGCCATTCAGCCCCTCGAGCATATTCCGCCATTCAATGAGTTCATGGCTGAACATGCAACTTCAGTACCCCATTCCTGCTTTCTCACCATACACCTTGATCCCCTTAGTAGTAAGGACTACATCTAACTCCTTTTTGAATATATTAAGTGAATTGGCCTCAACAACATCCTGTGGTAGAGAATTCCACAGGTTCACCACTCTCTGGGTGAAGAAGTTTCTCCTCATCTCAGTCCTAAATGGATTACCCCTTATCCTTAGACTGTGACCCCTGGTTCTGGACTTCCCCAACATTGGGAACATTCTTCCTGCATCTAACCTGTCTAAACCCATCAGAATTTTAAATGTTTCTATGAGATCCCCTCTCATTCTTCTGAATTCCAGTGAATACAAGCCCAGTTGATCCAGTCTTTCTTGATATGTCAGTCCCACCATCCCGGGAATCAGTCTGGTGAACCTTAGCTGCACTCCCTCAATAGCAAGAATGTCCTTCCTCAAGCTACAAGACCAAAACTGTACACAATACTCCAGGTGAGCCCTCACCAAGGCCCTGTACAACTGCAGTAACACCTCCCTGCCCCTGTACTCAAATCCCCTTGCTATGAAGGCCAACATGCCATTTGCTTTCTTAACTGCCTGCTGTACCTGCATGCCAACCTTCAATGACTGATGTACCATGACACCCAGGTCTCGTTGCACCTCCCCTTTTCCTAATCTGTCACCATTCAGATAATAGTCTGTCTCTCTGTTTTTACCACCAAAGTGGATAACCTCACATTTATCCACATTATACTTCATCTGCCATGCATTTGCCCACTCACCTAACCTATCCAAATCACTCTGCATCTTCCTCGCAGCTCACACTGCCACCCAACTTAGTGTCATCCGCAAATTTGGAGATATTACATTTAATCCCCTCATCTAAATCACTAATGTACAATGTAAACAGCTGGGGCCCCAGCACAGAACCTTGCGGTACCCCACTAGTCACTGCCTGCCATTCTGAAAAGTCCCCATTTACTCATACTCTTTGCTTCCTGTCTGCCAACCAGTTCTCAATCCACGTCAGCACACTACCCCCAATCCCATGTGCTTTAACTTTGCACATTAATCTCTTATGTGGGACTTTGTCGAAAGCCTTCTGAAAGTCCAAATATACCACATCAATTGGTTCGCCCTTGTCCACTCTAGTGGAAACATCCTCAAAAAATTCCAAAAGATTTGTCAAGCATGATTTCCCTTTCAGAAATCCATGCTGACTTGGACCTATCATGTCACCTCTTTCCAAATGCGCTGCTATGACATCCTTAATAATTGATTCCACCATTTTACCCACTACCGATGTCAGGCTGACCTATTTTCTCTCTCTCTCCTGGAGTAGTTCTCAGAAGGGGACAATTGGGAAGCCTTCGTGGAGAGACTTGACCAATAATTCGTGGCCAACGAGCTGGAAGGGGACGAGAACGCTGCCAAGCGACCCTCCCTACCGTCTGCGGGGCAACAACCTATGGCCTCATGAAGAATCTTCTAGCTCCGGTAAAACCAACAACTAAATCCTATGAAGAATTGTGTATGCTGGTCCGGGAGCACCTAAATCCTAAGGAAAGCGTTTTGATGGTGAGCTATCGGTTCTACACGTGTCAATGGTCGGAGGGCCAGGAAATGGCGAGCTACATCGCCAAACTAAGGCGCCTCGCAGGACATTGTGAATTTGATGGATTCCTAGAACAAATGCTCAGAGAATTTTTTGTGCTTGGCTATTGAAACTCCGAATCTGAGCAAAGCCATAACGATAGCCCAGGCATTATGTCCAGCAGCGACAACACCAAACAAATTTTGCAGCATAAAGAGGTTTCGGCCAGTACTGTGCACAAAGCAACGTCATTTTCAAGCAGAAATATACACGACAGACTGGCTGCTGCATGACCTCAGATGCCCCAGAGTCCGCCATCAATCGTTAATGCGAGGCAGTTAACACCCGGTTGGCGTTGTGGAGGTGATCATCGGGCCCATCAATGCCGCTTCAAACACTATACATGCAGCGGCTGCAGAACAATGGGACACCTCCAACGAATGTGCAGGCGAGCTGCAAACCCTGGAAACCCTGCAAACCACCACCACGTTGCAGAGGAAGATCGATCTGTGGATCAGACTGAATCGTAGACTCGAACCAAGGAGGCAGAAGTGTACGGTGTACACATCTTCACCACGAAATGTCCACCAATAATGTTAAAAGTTGAACTGAACAGAATTCTAGTATCCATGGAACTGGACACGGATGTGAGTCAGTCCAAAATGAGCAAAAAGGCCTTCGACAGGCTGTGGTGCAACAAGGCACACAGGCCCAAGCTCAGCCCCATTCACACCAAACTAAGAACGAACACCAAGGAACTGATCTCTGTAATTGGCGGTGCAGAAGTCAAAATCTCCTATGATGGAGCAGTGCACGAACTCCCACTGTGGATTGTGCCAGGGGATGGCCCCACACTGTTCGGCAGAAGCTGGCTGGGAAAAATCCGCTGGAACTGGGACGACATCCGAGCGCTTTCGTCTGTCGACGACGCCTCATGTGCCCAGGTTCTGAGCAGATTTCCATCGTTGTTCAAGCCAGACATTGGGAGCTTCTCGGGGGCGAAAGTGAAGATCTATTTGGTTCCGGTTACGTGACCCATCCACCACAAGGCACGGGCAGTATCATATATGATGCGAGAGAAAGTCGAGATTGAGCTGGACGCCTGCAGCTAGAAGGCATCATCACGCCGGTGGAATTCAACAAGTGGGTCAGTCCGATTGTCTCAGTACTTAAAGGTGACGGCACGGTCAGAATTTGTAGGGATTATAAAGTAACGATTAACCGTTTTTCGTTACAGGACCAGTACCCGCTACCCAAGGCAGACGACCTATTTGCGACCCTGGCTGGAGGGAAGACATTCACCAAGTTGGACCTGACTTCGGCCTACATGACGCAGGAGCTGGAGGAATCTTCAAAAGGCCTCACCTGCATCAACACACACAAAGGTCTGTTCATCTATAACAGATGCCCGTTCGGGATTCGGCCGGCCGCAGCAATCTTCCAACGGAACATGGAGAGCCTGCCAAAGTCGGTCCCTCGCACCGTGGTCTTCCAGGAGGACATACTAGTCACAGGTTAGGACACCATTGAGCTCTTGAAGAATCTGGAAGATTCTTAGACAGTTGGATCGCGTGGGGCTCAGGTTGAAATGCTCGAAGTGTGTTTTCCTTGTTCCAGAGTTCGAGTTCTTGGGAAGAAGAATCGCAGCAAAAGCCATCAAAACAGAGGCCATCAAGAACGTGCCGAGACCACAGAACGTGACTGCGGTCTTTCCTGGGACTCCTCAACTATTTCGGTAATTTCCTACCCGAGTTAAGCACCTTGCTAGAACCCCTACATGTGCTGCTACACAAGGGAGATGACTGGGTATGGGGGAATTCACAAGAGACTGTCTTTGGGAAAGCCAGAAATCCATTCTGTTCAAACAAACTGCTTGTCCTGTATAACCCATGTAAACAATTAGTGCTAGCTTGCGATGCGTCGTCATACGGGGTCAGGTGTGTGTTACAACAGACTAGCGAATCGGAGATTTTTCAACCGGTCGCTTATGCATCCAGGAGTCTGTCCAAGGCCGAAAGGGCCTTCAGCATGATTGAAAAAGAGTCTCTGGCGTGCGTTTACGGGGTGAAAAAAATGCACCTGTACTTGTTTGGCCTCAAGTTTGAGCTGGAAACTGACCACAAGTCGCTCATATCGCTATTCTGAGAGCAAAGGGATTAACACCAATGCCTCTGCCCGCATCCAAAGGGCGTCACGCTGTCGGCATACTATGTAATCTGCCACAGACTGGGCACAGAGAACTGTGCTGATGCCCTCAGTCGGCTACCATTGCCCATCACCGGGGTGGAAATGGCACAGCCTGTGGACTTGCTCACGGTAATGGATGCAGTCGAAAATGAAAAGTTACCCTTTACGGCCCGCCAGATCAGACCCTGGACCAGCCAGGATCCTTTACTGTCCTTGGTAAAAAAAACTGTGTCCTCCATGGGAGCTGGTCCAGTTTTGTGGTCCCATATTCCTGGAAAATGGAAGGATCTTGCCCATGCACAAGCCCATGCAGATTCACAGATGAGGTCATGTTGCATGAAGTGAGGGAAAGGAAGGCTGTTCTGTTTGGCACTGAAGAGCACCCTCCCCAGAAAGGAGTGGTCCAACAAGCCTAGCAGCAAATACCTGACATGGTGGGCCCAGTGGAGATGCAGGAGGCAATTAAGCCGTTTCATAGGCACAAAGACGAAATGTCCTTGCAGGCGGACTGTCTGTTGTGGGGTAATCGTGTGGTCTTGCCCAAGAAAGGCAGAGAAACATTAATTTGTGATCTACACAGCACCCACCCAGGCATTGTAATGATGAAAGCCATTGTCAGATCCCCTGTGTGGTGACTGGCATCGACTCATGTGTGCGCCAGTGCAACACTTGCACTCAGCTGAGCAATGCACCCAGAGAGGCACCGCTAAGTTTGTGGTCGTGGCCCTCCAAACTGTGGTCGAGGATCCACGTGGACTCTGTGGGCTTTTTTCTAGGCAAAATGTTCTTGGTTGTCATGGATGCTTACTCAAAATGGATTGAGTGTGTAATAATGTCTGTAAGCACATCCACTGCCACCATCGAAAGCCTACGAGCCATGTTTGCCACACACGGCCTGCCTGATGTCCTAGTCAGCGACAATGGGCCGTGTTTCACCAGTGCTGATTTCAAGGAATTCATGACCGCAATGGGATCAAGCACATCACATCTGCCCCGTTCAAGCCTGCATCCAACGGCCAGGCAGAACGGGCAGTTCAGACCATCAAGCAAAGTTTGAAACGCATGTCAGAAGGCTCCCTGCAGACCCGGCTGTCCTGAGTACTGCCCAGCTACCGCACCAGACCCCACTCGCTCACCGGGGTTTCCCCAGCCGAGCTGCTCATGAAAAGGGTGCTCAAAACAAGGCTCTCTCTTGTCCACCCTGATCTCCATGATCACGTCTAGGGCAGGCGGCATCAACAAAGTATGTACCATGACTGCGCAAATTTGTCACGCGATATTGAGGTCAATGATCCTGTGTTTGTACTCAATTATGGACATGGTCCCAAATGGCTCGCTGGCATGGTCATAGCCAAAGAAGGGAGTAGGGTATTTTAGGTCAAATTGGCCAATGGACTAACATGCAGAAAACATTTGGACCAAATCAAATTGCGATTCACCAACAGCTATGAACAACCCGAAAAAGACACCACCAACTTTGATCGTCCAACACACACACAAGTGGCAACCGACATCATGGTTGACCATGAAGCCGAACTCACCATCCCCAGCAGCCCGACAAGGCCTGTTGCCCAGCAGCCTGTGAAGAACCAACCAACTCACCCACACCTGCATTTGTACCGAGATGATCGACAAGGGAGCGAAAAGTCCCAGATCGTCTCACCCTGTAAATAAGTGTACTATTGACTTTACAAGGGAGTGATGTTATGTATGTAACCCTTGGCAACCTGTATTACCACCACCACCAGAGGGCCTACCTGTTGGCTTCCCAAGGGATCCCAATGTCCCTTGCAAGCACGGTATATAAGCAGGCCACCCACCTGGTACCTGCAATCTGGAGTCTTATTAAAGGAGCTAAGGTCACACTTACTCATTGCTCACAGTACTCAGCTTCATCCTTTATTATAAACTTATCAGCTTTCTATGCCATCATCAAAGTCATTAATAAATACTATGAATAGTTGAGGCCCCAACACAGATTCCTGCGGGACCCCACTAGTCACATCCTGTCAATGTGAGTACCTGCCCATTATCCCGACTCTCTGTCCCCTGCCGCTCAGACAAATTCATAACCAGGTCAATAATTTACCCTCAATTCCGTGGGCTTCTAACTTCTACATTTAACAAGCTCTGATGAGGGACTTTATTCATTGTCTTCTGAAAATCCAACATTCCCTGTCCACTACTTTTGTCAACTCCTCAAAAAATTTAATCAGGTTTGTCGGGCATGACCGACCTTTCACAAATCCCTGCTGCTCTCTCTGATCAGCTGAACATTTTTGAGGTGTTCAGTCACCGTATCCTTAATGATAGACTCTAGCAATGTCCCCACTATAGATGTTAGGCCAACTGGTCGATAATTCCCTGGTTTCCCTCTCTCACCATTCTTAAATAGCGGAGAGATTATGTGCAATATTCCCATCTAAAGGAACGGTTCCTGAATCGAGAGAACTTTGAAAGATTATAGTTAAGGCAGGGATCGGTGCTGGGGCTTCAACTATTTACAATCTATATTAAAGACTGGGATGAGGGGACCGAGTGTAATGTAGTCAGGTTTGCTGATGATACAAAGATGGGTGGGAAAGCAAGTTGTGAGGAGGACACAAAAATTCTGCAAAGGAGTATAGACAGGTTAAGTGAGTGGGCAAACATTTGGCAGATAAAGTATAATGTGGGAAAGTGTGAGGTTTTCCACTTTGGCAGAAAACATATCAAAGTAAATTATTATTTAAATGGAAAAACATTACTAAATGCTGCAGTACAGAGCCCTGGGGGTCCTTGTGCATGAAACACAAAAAGTTAGTATGTAGGTACAGCAAGTAATCAGGAAGGCAAATGGAATATTGGCCTTTATTGCAAGAGGGATACAACTGTACAGGGTATTGGTGAGGCCACACCGAGAGTACTGCGTACAGTTTTGGTCTCTTTATTTAAGGAGGGATATACTTGCATTGGAGACTATTCAGAGAAGGTTCACTAGATTGATTCCTAAGATGAAGGGTTTGACTTATGAAAATAGGTTGAGTAGGTTGGGCCTGTACTCATTGGAGTTCAGAAAAATGAGAGGTGATCTTATTGAAACATATAAGATAATGAGGGGGCGTGATAGGGTAGATGCAGAGGATGTCTCTACTCATGGGGGAATCTAGAACAAGGAAGCATAGTTTCAGAATAAGGAGTTGCCCATTTAAAACTGAGATGAGGAGGAATTTCTTCTCTCTGAGGGTTGTAAACCTGTGGAATTCTCTGCCCAGAGAGCTTTGGAGGCTGGGTCATTGAATCTATTTAAGCCAGAGATAGACAGGTTTTTGTTTTGAGAAATGAGGGAGTAAAGGGTTATGGGGAGAGGGCAGGGAAGTGGAGCTGAGTCCATGATCAGATCAGCCATGATCTTATTAAATGGCGGAGCACGCTCGAGGGACCAAATGGCCTACTCCTGCTCCTATTTCTTATGTTCTTATGTTCACTTGCAATGTGTTCACCGAACTGGTGCAGGAGAGCAACGACTTGGTGAAGGTGGACTGGATTGGGTGTCAGCAAAATCAAGGTCACTGATTGGAGCGTGGGCAGGTTCAGCAGGAGAGGCAGCAAGCAGCAGAGGAGCGGTGAGGTCGGGGCGAAGGAGTGGTGAAAGATTGCAGACTGACGTGATCGGGGCCCAGGAGAGGCGAGGGCCTGGGGCAGCACGGGCCAGCCCACACTCAAAATGTGTACACAATAGGTCCGTGCAGCAGGGCTAGTCTCCGGTGTCTTGGTTAATCCTTGCCACTGGACCAAGACCGAGCTCTGTCAAGCCCGTGTGGTGGCTGGTGTGCAACGGCCACCACACATTAAAAAAATCCAGGCACTGCCATCTTCCACCCTTCAATATGCAGTTCGGGACATGGAGTGTCAGGTCCCTCATTGAAACACCTGTGAACTCATCGCTTTTTGGTGTGGAAGCAAGTCATCCTCAATACGAGGGACCGCCTAAGATGAAGAAGCTCACCCACTTCCTTTAAACCCTGGGATGGAGATCATCTGGTCCTGGGGATTTGTCACTCCTTAGTGCCATTACTTTCTTCATTACTGTTAATTTGCTTATGTTCATTTTATCGAGTCCCTGTCCCTGATTCAGTATTAGTTTCTTTGGGATGTTCGGCATGCTTTCCTCCTCGTCTACTGTAAATACCGACGCAAAGTAATTATTCAACATGTCCACCATTTCCCCATTGTCAGTGACAATATCACCACTTTCAGTAATTAAGGGGCCAGCATCGCTCCTGACCACCCTCTGTATCCAAATGTAACTGTAAAACTTCTTTGTGCTGATTCTGACATCCCTTGCGAGTTTCTTTTCATGCTCCCATTGTGTAACTCTTACTCTCTGTTTTGTGCCCCTTTGTTGTTCTTTGCATCTCTCCCATTGGCCAGGATCGGTGCTGGTTTTTGCGTGTGTGTGTGTGTGTGTGTTAGTTTCATGCTGTCCCTCACCTCTTCCGTTGTCCATGGCTGTTTTATTCAGCAAGTTGAGCTCTTGCCCCTAAGGGCTATGAACTGGCTCTGTATCACATTCAATTATTTTTGAACATCTCCCACTGATCTTCTGCCGATTTACCCATGAACAGATTTACCCCGTTGAAGTCGGCCTTACCCAAGTCTAGAATCTTAGCAGCTGTTTCGTGTTTCTCCCTTTCAAATGCTACAAAACTTGAGAGCATAATCCAGGCTGACAATCCCAGTGCAGTACTGAGGGAGTGCTGCACTGTAGGAAGGGCAGTATTGAGGGAGTGCAGCACTGTCAGAGGGTCAGTAGTGAGGGAAATCCGCACTGTCAGAGGGGCAGTACTGAGGGAGCGCTGCACTGCCGGAGGGGCAGGACTGAGGGAATGCTGCACTGCCGGAGGGGCAGTACTGAGGGAGGGCTGCATTGTTGGAGGCACAGTACTGAGGGAGTGCTGCACTGTCGGAGGGGCAGTGCTGAGGGAGAGACACAATGCCGGAGGGGCAGTACTGAGGGAGGGCTGCATTGTTGGAGGCACAGTACTGAGGGAGTGCTGCACTGCCGGAGGGGCAGTACTGAGGGAGCGGTGCACTGTTGGAGGCACAGTACTGAGGGAGTGCTGCACTGCCGGAGGGGCAGTACTGAGGGAGCGCTGCAAAGTCGGTCGGATGAGACGTTAAGCTGAGGTCCCGTCTGCTCTCTCAGGTGGGTGTAAAAGATCCCATGGCACTATTTCAAAGAAGAGTAGGGGAGTTCTCCCTGGTGTCCGGGACCAATAATTATCGCTCAACCAACGTCACTAAAAATAGATTTTGTTGACATTGTCACATTGCTTTTGTGGGAGCTTGCTGAGTGAAAATTGACTGCTGCGTTTCCAACATTACAACAGACCTCAGTCTCTCAGTGTATCTATCAATCTGCCTGTCTCTCAGTGTATCGATCAATCTGCCTGTCTCTCAATGTATCTATCAATCTGCCTGGCTCTCAATGTATCTATCAATCTGCCTGTCTCTCAGTGTATCGATCAATCTGCTAGTCTCTCAGTGTATCGATCAATCTGCCTATCTCTCAGTGTATCGATCAATCTGCCTGTCTCTCAATGTATCGATCAATCTGCCTGTCTCTCAGTGTATCTATCAATCTGCCTGTCTCTCAGTGCATCGACCAATCCGCTTGTCTCTCAGTGTATCTATCAATCTGCCTGTGTGTCTCTCAGTGTATCTATCAATCTGCCTGTCTCTCCGTGTATCTATCATTCGGCCTGTCTCTCAGTGTATCTATCAATCTGCCTGTGTGTCTCTCAGTGTATCTATCCATCTGCCTTTCTCTCAGTGTATCTATCAATCTGCCAGTGTGTCTCTCAGTGTATCTAGAAATCTGTCTGTGTGTCTCTCAGTGTATCTATCAATCTGCCTGGCTCTCAGTGTATCGATCAATCTGCCTATCTCTCAGTGTATCGATCAATCTACCTGTCTCTCAGTGTATCTATCAATCTGCCTGTCTCAGAGTGTATCGATCAATCTGCCTGTCTCTCAGTGTATCTATCAATCTGCCTGTCTCTCAGTGCATCTACCAATCTGCTTGACTCTCAGTGTATCTATCAATCTGCCTGCGAGCCTCTCAGTGTATCTATCAATCTGCCTGTGTGTCGCTCAGTGTATCGATCAAACAGCCTGTGTGTCTCTCATTGTATCTATCAGTCTACCTGTGTGTCTCTCAGTGTATCGATCAATCTGCCTGTGTGTCTCTCAGTGTATCTAGCAATCTTCCTGTGTGTCTCTCAGTGTATCTATCAATCTGACTGTTTCTCAGTGTATCTATCAATCTGCCTGTGTGTCTCAGTGTATCTATCAATCTGCCTGTTTCTCAATGTATCTAACACTCTGCCTGTGTGTCTCTCAGTTTATCTATCAATGTGCCGTGTGTTTCGCAGTGTATCTATCAATCTGCCTGTCTCTCGATATATCTATCAATCTGCCTGTCTCTCAGTGTATCAATCAATCTGCCTGTGTGACTCTCACTGTATCTAACAATCTGCCTGTCTGTTTCTCAGTGTATCTAGCAATCTGCCTGTGTGTCACTCAGTGTATATATCAATCTGCCTGTCTCTCAGTGTATCCATCAATCTGCCTGTGTGCCTCTCCGTGTATCTATCAATCTGCCTGTGTGTCCCTCAGTGCATCTATCAATCTGCCTGTGTGTCTCTCAGATTATCAATCAAACCGCCCGTGTGTCTCTCAGTGTATCTATCAATCTGCCCGTGTGTCTCTCAGTGTATCTATCAATCTGTCTGTCTCTCAGTGTATCTATCAATCGGCCGATCTCTCAGTGTATCTGTGAATCTGCCTGTGTGTCTCTCAGTGTATCGATCAATCAGCCTGTGTGTCTCTCAGTGTATCTATCAATCTGCCTGTGTGTCTCTCAGTGTATCGATCAAACTGCCTGTGTGTCCCTCAGTGCATCTATCAATCTGCCAGTGTGTCTCTCAGTCTATCTATCAATCCGCCCGTGAGTCTCTCAGTGTATCTATCAATCTGCCCGTGTGTCTCTCAGTGTATCTATCAATCTGCCTGTCTCTCACTGTATCTATCAATCTGCCTGTGTGTCTCTCAGTGTATGTATCAATCTGCCTGTCTCTCAGTGTATTTATCAATCTGCCTGTCTGTCTCTCAGTGTATCTAACAATCTGCCTGTCTCTCAGTGTATCTATCAATCTGCCTGTCTGTCTCTCAGTGTATCTATCAATCTGTCTGTCTCTCAGTGTATCTATCAATCTCCCTGTCTCTCAGTGTATCTATCAATCTGCTTGTCTCTCAGTGCATCTATCAATCTGCCGATGTGTCTCTCAGTGTATCGATCAATCTGCCTGTCTCTCAGTGTATTTATCAATCTGCCTGTCTCTCAATGTCTCTATCAATCTGCCTGTGTCTCTCTCAGCGTATCTATCAATCTGCCTGTCTTTCAGAGTATCGAACAAACTGCCTGTGTGTCTCTCAGTGTATCTATCAATCTGCCTGACTCTCAGTGTATCTACCCAGCAGCTTGTGTGTCACTCAGTGTATATATCAATATGCCTTTCACTCAGTGTATCTATCAATCTGCCTGTGTGCCTCTCAGTGTATCTATCAATCTGCCTGTGTGTCCCTCAGTGCATCTATCAATCTGCCAATGTGTCTCTCAGTCTATCTATCAATCCGCCCGTGAGTCTCTCAGTGTATCTATCAATCTGCCTGTGTGTCTCTTAGTGTATCTATCAATCGGTCTGTCTCTCAGTGTATCTATCAATCTGCATGTCTCTCACTGTATCTATCAGTCTGCCTGTGTGTCGCTCAGTATATCGATCAAACAGCCTGTGTGTCTCTCATTGTATCTATCAATCCGTCTGTGTGTCTCTCAGTGTATCTATCAATCTGCCTGTGTGTCTCTCAGTGTATCGATCAATCTGCCTGTCTCTCAGTGTATCTATCAATCTGCCTATGTGTCTCTCAGTGTATCTATCACTCTGCCTATGTGTCTCGCAGTGTATCTATCAATCTGCTTGTCTCTCAGTGTATATATCAATTTGCCTATGTGTCTTTCACTGTATCTATCAATCTGCCTGTCTCTCTGTGTATCTATCAATCTGCCTGTGTGTCACTCAGTGTATATATCAATCTGCCTTTCTCTCAGTGTATCTATCAATCTGCCAGTGTGTCTCTCAGTGTATCTATCAATCTGTCTGTCTCTCAGTGTATCTATCAATCGGCATGTCTCTCAGTGTATCTATCAATCTGCCTGTGTGTCTCTCAGTGTATCTATCAATCTGTCTGTTTCTCAGTGTATCTATCAATCGGCATGTCTCTCAGTGTATCGATCAATCTGCCTGTGTGTCTCTCAGTGTATCTATCAATCTGCCTGTGTGTCTCAGTGTATCTATCAATCTGCCTATTTCTCACTGTATCTAACACTCTGCCTGTGTGTCTCTCAGTTTATCTATCAATGTGCCGTGTGTTTCGCAGTGTACTATCAATCTGCCTGTCTCTCGATATATCTATCAATCTGCCTGTCTCTCAGTGTATCAATCACTCTGCGTGTGTGACTCTCAGTTTATCTAACAATCTGCCTGTCTGTCTCTCAGTGTATCTAACAATCTGCCTGTGTGTCACTCAGTGTATATATCAATCTGCCTGTCTCTCAGTGTATCCATTAATCTGCCTGTGTGCCTCTCCGTGTATCTATCAATCTGCCTGTGTGTCCCTCAGTGCATCTATCAATCTGCCTGTGTGTCTCTCAGATTATCAATCAATCCGCCCGTGTGTCTCTCAGTGTATCTATCAATCTGCCCGTGTGTCTCTCAGTGTATATATCAATCTGCCTGTGTGTCCCTCAGTGCATCTATCAATCTGCCTGTGTGTCTCTCAGATTATCAATCAATCTGCCTGTGTGTCTCTCAGTGTATCGATCAATCTGCCTGTGTGTCTCTCAGTGTATCTATCAATCTGCCTGTGTGTCTCTCAGTGTATCGATCAATCTGCCTGTGTGTCCCTCAGTGCATCTATCAATCTGCCAGTGTGTCTCTCAGTCTATCTATCAATCCGCCCGTGAGTCTCTCAGTGTATCTATCAATCTGCCCGTGTGTCTCTCAGTGTATCTATCAATCTGCCAGTCTCTCACTGTATCTATCAATCTGCCTGTGTGTCTCTCAGTGTATGTATCAATCTGCCTGTCTCTCAGTGTATTTATCAATCTGCCTGTCTGTCTCTCAGTGTATCTATCAATCTGCCTGTCTCTCAGTGTATCTATCAATCTCCCTGTCTCTCAGTGTATCTATCAATCTGCTTGTCTCTCAGTGCATCTATCAATCTGCCTATGTGTCTCTCAGTGTATCGATCAATCTGCCTGTCTCTCAGTGTATTCATCAATCTGCCTGTCTCTCAATGTCTCTATCAATCTGCCTGTGTGTCTCTCAGCATATCTATCAATCTGCCTGTCTTTCAGAGTATCGAACAAACTGCCTGTGTGTCTCTCAGTGTATCTATTAATCTGCCTGATTCTCAGTGTATCTACCCAGCAGCTTGTGTGTCACTCAGTGTATATATCAATATGCCTTTCACTCAGTGTATCTATCATTCTGCCTGTGTGCCTCTCAGTGTATCTATCAATCTGCCTGTGTGTCCCTCAGTGCACCTATCAATCTGCCAGTGTGTCTCTCAGTCTATCTATCAATCTGCCCGTGAGTCCCTCAGTGTATCTATCAATCTTCTCGTGTGTCTCTTAGTGTATCTATCAATCTGTCTGTCTCTCAGTGTATCTATAAATCTGCATGTCTCTCACTGTATCTATCAATCTGCCTGTGTGTCGTTCAGTATATCGATCAAACAGCCTGTGTGTCTCTCATTGTATCTATCAATATGTCTGTGTGTCTCTCAGTGAATCTATCAATCTGCCTGTGTGTCTCTCAGTGTATCGATCAATCTGCCTGCCTCTCAGTGTATCTATCAATCTGCCTATGTGTCTCTCAGTGTATCTATCAATCTGCCTATGTGTCTCTCGGTGTATCTATCAATCTGCCTGTCTCTCAGTGTATCTATCAATCTGCCTATGTGTCTCTCAGTGTATCTATCAATCTGCCTGTGTCTCTCAGTGTATCTATCAATCTCCCTGTCTCTCACTGTATCTATCAATCTGCTTGTCTCTCAGTGTATCTATCAATCTGCCTATGTGGCTCTCACTGTATCTATCAATCTGCCTGTCTCTCAATGTCTCTATCAATCTGCCTGTGTGTCTCTCAGTGTATCTATCAATCTGCCTGTCTCTCAGTGCATCTATCAATCTGCCTGTGTGTCTCTCAGTGTATCTATCAATCTGCCTGTGTGTCTCTCAGTGTATCTATCAATCTGCCTGTCTCTCAGTGTATCTATCAATCTGCCTGTGTGTCCCACAGTGCATCTATCAATCTGCCAATGTGTCTCTCAGTCTATCTATCAAACTGCCCGTGAGTCTCTCAGTGTATCTATCAATCTGCCCGTGTGTCTCTTAGTGTATCTATCAATCGGTCTGTCTCTCAGTGTATCTATCAATCTGCATGTCTCTCACTGTATCTATCAATCTGCCTGTGTGTCGCTCAGTATATCGATCAAACAGCCTGTGTGTCTCTCATTGTATCTATCAATCTGTCTGTGTGTCTCTCAGTGTATCTATCAATCTGCCTGTGTGTCTCTGTGTATCGATCAATCTGCCTGTCTCTCAGTGTATCTATCAATCTGCCTATGTGTCTCTCAGTGTATCTATCAATCTGCCTATGTGTCTCTCAGTGTATCTATCAATCTGCCTGTCTCTCAGTGTATCTATCAATCTGCCTATGTGTCTCTCAGTGTATCTATCAATCTCCCTGTCTCTCAGTGTATCTATCAATCTGCTTGTCTCTCAGTGTATCTATCAATCTGCCTCTGTGTCTCTCACTGTATCTATCAATCTGCCTGTCTCTCAATGTCTCTATCAATCTGCCTGTGTGTCTCTCAGTGCATCTATCAATCTGCCTGTCTCTCAGTGTATCTATCAATCTGCCTGTGTGACTCTCAGTGTATCTATCAATCTGCCTGTGTGTCTCTCAGTGAATCTATCAATCTGCCTGTCTCTCAGTTTATCTATCAATCTGCCTGTGTGTCCCACAGTGCATCTATCAATCTGCCAGTGTGTCTCTCAGTCTATCTATCAATCTGCCCGTGAGTCTCTCAGTGTATCTATCAATCTGCCCGTGTGTCTCTTAGTGTATCTATCAATCTGTCTGTCTCTCAGTGTATCTATCAATCTGCATGTCTCTCACTGTATCTATCAATCTGCCTGTGTGTCGCTCAGTATATCGATCAACATAGAAACATAGAAACATAGAAAATAGGTGCAGGAGCAGGCCATTCAGCCCTTCTAGCCTGCACCGCCATTCAATGAGTTCATGGCTGAACATGAAACTTCAGTACCCCCTTCCTGCTTTCTCGCCATAACCCTTGATCCCCCGAGTAGTAAGGACTTCATCTAACTCCCTTTTGAATATATTTAGTGAATTGGCCTCAACTACTTTCTGTGGTAGAGAATTCCACAGGTTCACCACTCTCTGGGTGAAGAAGTTTCTCCTCATCTCGGTCCTAAATGGCTTACCCCTTATCCTCAGACTGTGACCCCTGGTTCTGGACTTCCCCAACATTGGGAACATTCTTTCTGCATCTAACCTGTCTAAACCCGTCAGAATTTTAAACGTTTCTATGAGGTCCCCTCTCATTCTTCTGAACTCCAGTGAATACAAGCCCAATTGATCCAATCTTTCTTGATAGGTCAGTCCCGCCATCCCGGGAATCAGTCTGGTGAACCTTCGCTGCACTCCCTCAATAGCAAGAATGTCCTTCCTCAAGTTAGGAGACCAAAACTGTACACAATACTCCAGGTGTGGCCTCACCAAGGCCCTGTACAACTGTAGCAACACCTCCCTGCCCCTGTATTCAAATCCCCTCGCTATGAAGGCCAACATGCCATTTGCTTTCTTAACCGCCTGCTGTACCTGCATGCCAACCTTCAATGACTGATGTACCATGACACCCAGGTCTCGTTGCACCTTCCCTTTTCCTAATCTGTCACCATTCAGATAATAGTCTGTCTCTCTGTTTTTACCACCAAAGTGGATAACCTCACATTTATCCACATTATACTTCATCTGCCATGCATTTGCCCACTCACCTAACCTATCCAAGTCACTCTGCAGCCTAATAGCATCCTCCTCGCAGCTCACACTGCCACCCAACTTAGTATCATCTGCAAATTTGGAGATACTGCATTTAATCCCCTCGTCTAAATCATTAATGTACAATGTAAACAGCTGGGGCCCCAGCACAGAACCTTGCGGCACTCCACTAGTCACTGCCTGCCATTCTGAAAAGTACCCGTTTACTCCTACTCTTTGCTTCCTGTCTGACAACCAGTTCTCAATCCACGTCAGCACACTACCCCCAATCCCATGTGCTTTAACTTTGCACATTAATCTCTTGTGTGGGACCTTGTCGAAAGCCTTCTGAAAGTCCAAATATACCACATCAACTGGTTCTCCTTTGTCCACTTTACTGGAAACATCCTCAAAAAATTCCAGAAGATTTGTCAAGCATGATTTCCCTTTCACAAATCCATGCTGACTTGGACCTATCATGTCACCATTTTCCAGATGCACTGCTATGACATCCTTAATAATTGATTCCATCATTTTACCCACTACTGAGGTCAGGCTGACCGGTCTATAATTCCCTGTTTTCTCTCTCCCTCCTTTTTTAAAAAGTGGGGTTACATTGGCTACCCTCCACTCCATAGGAACTGATCCAGAGTCAATGGAATGTTGGAAAATGACTGTCAATGCATCCGCTATTTCCAAGGCCACCTCCTTAAGTACTCTAGGATGCAGGCCATCAGGCCCTGGGGATTTATCTGCCTTCAATCCCATCAATTTCCCCAACACAATTTCCCGACTAATAAAGATTTCCCTCAGTTCCTCTTCCTTACTAGACCCTCTGACCCCTTTTATATCCGGAAGGTTGTTTGTATCCTCCTTAGTGAATACCGAACCAAAGTACTTGTTCAATTGATCCGCCATTTCTTTGTTCCCCGTTATGACTTCCCCTGATTCTGACTGCAGGGGACCTACGTTTGTCTTCACCAACCTTTTTCTCTTTACATACCTATAGAAACTTTTGCAATCCGCCTTAATGTTCCCTGCAAGCTTCTTCTCGTACTCCATTTTCCCTGTCCTAATCAAACCCTTTGTCCTCCTCTGCTGAGTTCTAAATTTCTCCCAGTCCCCAGGTTCGCTGCTATTTCTGGCCAATTTGTATGCCACTTCCTTGGCTTTAATACTATCCCTGATTTCCCTAGATAGCCACGGTTGAGCCACCTTCCCCTTTTTATTTTTACGCCAGACAGGAATGTACAATTGTTGTACTTCATCCATGCGGTCTCTAAATGTCTGCCATTGCCCATCCACAGTCAACCCCCTAAGTATCATTCGCCAATCTATCCTAGCCAATTCTCGCCTCATACCTTCAAAGTTACCCTTCTTTAAGTTCTGGACCATGGTCTCTGAATTTACTGTTTCATTCTCCATCCTAATGCAGAATTCCACCATATTATGGTCACTCTTCCCCAAGGGGCCTCGCACAATGAGATTGCTAATTAATCCTCTCTCATTACACAACACCCAGTCTAAGATGGCCTCCCCCCTAGTTGGTTCCTCAACATATTGGTCTAGAAAACCATCCCTTATGCACTCCAGGAAATCCTCCTCCACCGTATTGCTTCCAGTTTGGCTAGCCCAATCTATGTGCATATTAAAGTCACCCATTATAACTGCTACACCTTTATTGCATGCACCCCTAATTTCCTGTTTGATGCCCTCCCCAACATCCCTATTACTGTTTGGAGGTCTGTACACAACTCCTACTAACGTTTTTTGCCCTTTGGTGTTCTGCAGCTCTACCCATATAGATTCCACATCATCCAAGCTAATGTCTTTCCTAACTATTGCATTAATCTCCTCTTTAACCAGCAATGCTACCCCACCTCCTTTTCCTTTTATTCTATCCTTCCTGAATGTTGAATACCCCTGAATGTTGAGTTCCCAGCCCTGATCATCCTGGAGCCACGTCTCCGTAATCAAACAGCCTGTGTGTCACTCATTGTATCTATCAATCTGTCTGTGTGTCTCTCAGTGTATCTATCAATCTGCCTGTGTGTCTCTCAGTGTATCGATCAATCTGCCTGTCTCTCAGTGTATCTATCAATCTGCCTATGTGTCTCTCAGTGTATCTATCAATCTGCCTATGTGTCTCTCAGTGTATCTATCAATCTGCCTGTCTCTCAGTGTATCTATCAATCTGCCTATGTGTCTCTCAATGTATCTATCAATCTGCCTATGTGTCTCTCAGTGTACCTATCAATCTCCCTGTCTCTCAGTGTATCTATCAATCTGCTTGTCTCTCAGTGTATCTATCAATCTGCCTATGTGTCTCTCAGTGTATCTATCAATCTGCCTGTCTCTCAGTGCATCTATCAATCTGCCTGTGTGTCTCTCAGTGTATCTATCAATCTGCCTGTGTGTCTCTCAGTGTATCTATCAATCCGCCTGCCTCTCAGTGTATCATTCAATATGCCTGTGTGTCTCTCAGTGTATCTATCAATCTGCCTGTCTTTCAGAGTATCGAACAAACTGCCTGTGTGTCTCTCAGTGTATATATCAATCTGCCTGTCTTTCAGAGTATCGAACAAACTGCCTGTGTGTCTCTCAGTGTATATATCAATCTGCCTTTCTCTCAGTGTATCTATCAATCTGCCAGTGTGTCTCTCAGTGTATCTATCAACATGCCTGTGTGTCTCTCAGTGTATCTATCAATCTGCCTGTCTTGCAGAGTATCGAACAAACTGCCTGTGTGTCTCTCAGTGTATCTATCAATCGGCATGTCTCTCAGTGTATCTATCAATCTGCCTGTGTGTCTCTCATTGTATCGATCAATCTGCCTGTCTCTCAGTGTATCTATCAACCTCTCTGTCTCTCAGTGTATCTAAGAATCTGCCTGTGTGTCTCTCACTGTATCTGTCAATCTGCCTGTCTCTCAGTGTATCTATCAATCTGCCTGTGTTTCTCAGTGTATCTATCAATCTGTCTGTCTCTAAGTGTATCTATCATTCGGCCTGTCTCTCAGTGTATCTATCAATCTGCCTGTGTGTCTCTCAGTGTATCGATCAATCTGCCTGTGTGTCTCCCAGTGTATCGATCAATCTGCATGTGTGTCTCTCAGTGCATCTATCAATCTGCCTGTGTGTCTCTCAGTGTATCTATCAATCTGCCTGGCTCTCAGTGTATCGATCAATCTGCCTATCTCTCAGTGTATCGATCAATCTGCCTGTCTCTCAGTGTACCTATCAATCTGCCTGTCTCAGAGTGTATCGATCAATCTGCCAGTCTCTCAGTATATCTATCAATCTGCCTGTCTCTCAGTGCCTCTACCAATCTGCTTGTCTCTCAGTGTATCTATCAATCTGCCTGTGTGCCTCTCAGTGTATCTATCAATCTGCCTGTGTGTCGCTCAGTGTATCGATCAAACAGCCTGTGTGTCTCTCATTGTATCTATCAGTCTACCTGTGTGTCTCTCAGTGTATCGATCAATCTGCCTGTGTGTCTCTCAGTGTATCGAGCAATCTTCCTGTGTGTCTCTCAGTGTATCTATCAATCTGACTGTTTCTCAGTGCATCTATCAACCTGCCTGTTTCTCACTGTATCTAACACTCTGCCTGTGTGTCTCTCAGTGTATCTATCAATCTGCCTGTCTCTCAGTGTATCTATCAACCTGCCTATGTGTCTCTCAGTGTATCTATCAATCTGCCTATGTGTCTCTCAGTGTATCTATCAATCTGCCTGTCTCTCAGTATATCGATCAAACAGCCTGTGTGTCTCTCATTGTATCTATCAATCTGTCTGTGTGTCTCTCAGTGTATCTATCAATCTGCCTATGTGTCTCTCAGTGTATCTATCAATCTCCCTGTCTCTCAGTGTATCTATCAATCTGCCTGTCTCTCAGTGTATCTATCAACCTGCCTATGTGTCTCTCAGTGTATCTATCAATCTGCCTATGTGTCTCTCAGTGTATCTATCAATCTGCCTGTCTCTCAGTTTATCGATCAAACAGCCTGTGTGTCTCTCATTGTATCTATCAATCTGTCTGTGTGTCTCTCAGTGTATCTATCAATCTGCCTATGTGTCTCTCAGTGTATCTATCAATCTCCCTGTCTCTCAGTGTATCTATCAATCTGCTTGTCTCTCAGTGTATCTATCAATATGCCTGTGTGTCTCTCAGTGTATCTATCAATCTGCCTGTCTTTCAGAGTATCGAACAAACTGCCTGTGTGTCTCTCAGTGTATATATCAATCTGCCTGTCTTTCAGAGTATCGAACAAACTGCCTGTGTGTCTCTCAGTGTATATATCAATCTGCCTTTCTCTCAGTGTATCTATCAATCTGCCAGTGTGTCTCTCAGTGTAGCTATCAATATGCCTGTGTGTCTCTCAGTGTATCTATCAATCGTCCTGTCTTTCAGAGTATCGAACAAACTGCCTGTGTGTCTCTCAGTGTATATATCAATCTGCCTTTCTCTCAGTGTATCTATCAATCTGCCAGTGTGTCTCTCAGTGTATCGATCAATCTGCCTGTCTCACAGTGTATCTATCAATCTCTCTGTCTCTCAGTGTATCTAAGAATCTGCCTGTGTGTCTCTCAGTGTATCTATCAATCTGCCTGTCTTTCAGAGTATCGAACAAACTGCCTGTGTGTCTCTCAGTGTATATATCAATCTGCCTGTCTTTCAGAGTATCGAACAAACTGCCTGTCTGTCTCTCAGTGTATCTATCAATCGGCATGTCTCTCAGTGTATCTATCAATCTGCCTGTGTGTCTCTCAGTGTATCGATCAATCTGCCTGTCTCACAGTGTATCTATCAATCTCTCTGTCTCTCAGTGTATCTAAGAATCTGCCTGTGTGTCTCTCAGTGTATCTATCAATCTGCCTGTCTCTCAGTGTTTCTATCAATCTGCCTGTGTGTCTCTCAGTGTATCTATCAATCTGCCTGTCTCTCCGTGTATCTATCAATCTGCCTGTGTGTCTCTCAGTGTATCTATCAATCTGCCTGTCGCTCAGTGTATCTAACACTCTGCCTGTGTGTCTCTCAGTTTATCTATCAATGTGCCGTGTGTTTTGCAGTGTATCTATCAATCTGCCTGTCTCTCAATATACCTATCAATCTGCCTGTCTCTCAGTGTATCAATCAATCTGCGTGTGTGACTCTCAGTGTATCTAACAATCTGCCTGTGTGTCTCTCAGCGTATCTATCAATCTGCCTGTCTCTCAGTGTATCTATCAATCTGCCTGTGTGTCTCTCAGTGTATCTATCAATCTGCCTGTCTCTCCGTGTATCTATCATTCGGCCTGTCTCTCAGTGTATCTATCAATCTGCCTGTGTGTCTCTCAGTGTATCTATCAATCTGCCTTTCTCTCAGTGTATCTATCAATCTGCCAGTGTGTCTCTCAGTGTATCTATCAATCTGTCTGTCTCTAAGTGTATCTATCATTCGGCCTGTCTCTCAGTGTATCTATCAATCTGCCTGTGTGTCTCTCAGTGTATCGATCAATCTGCCTGTGTGTCTCCCAGTGTATCGATCAATCTGCCTGTGTGTCTCTCAGTGCATCTATCAATCTGCCTGTGTGTCTCTCAGTGTATCTATCAACCTGCCTGGCTCTCAGTGTATCGATCAATCTGCCTATCTCTCAGTGTATCGATCAATCTGCCTGTCTCTCAGTGTACCTATCAATCTGCCTGTCTCAGAGTGTATCGATCAATCTGCCAGTCTCTCAGTATATCTATCAATCTGCCTGTCTCTCAGTGCATCTACCAAACTGCTTGTCCGTCAGTGTATCTATCAATCTGCCTGTGTGCCTCTCAGTGTATCTATCAATCTGCCTGTGTGTCGCTCAGTGTATCGATCAAACAGCCTGTGTGTCTCTCATTGTATCTATCAGTCTACCTGTGTGTCTCTCAGTGTATCGATCAATCTGCCTGTGTGTCTCTCAGTGTATCTAGCAATCTTCCTGTGTGTCTCTCAGTGTATCTATCAATCTGACTGTTTCTCAGTGTATCTATCAATCTGCCTGTGTGTCTCAGTGTATCTATCAATCTGCCTGTTTCTCACTGTATCTAACACTCTGCCTGTGTGTCTCTCAGTTTATCTATCAATGTGCCGTGTGTTTCGCAGTGTATCTATCAATCTGCCTGTCTCTCGATATATCTATCAATCTGCCTGTCTCTCAGTGTATCAATCAATCTGCCTGTGTGACTCTCAGTGTATCTAGCAATCTGCCTGTGTGTCACTCAGTGTATATATCAATCTGCCTGTCTCTCAGTGTATCCATCAATCTGCCTGTGTGCCTCTCCGTGTATCTATCAATCTGCCTGTGTGTCCCTCAGTGCATCTATCAATCTGCCTGTGTGTCTCTCAGATTATCAATCAATCCGCCCGTGTGTCTCTCAGTGTATCTATCAATCTGCCCGTGTGTCTCTCAGTGTATCTATCAATCTGTCTGTCTCTCAGTGTATCTATCAATCGGCCTATCTCTCAATGTATCTGTGAATCTGCCTGTGTGTCTCTCAGTGTATCGATCAATCTGCCTGTGTGTCTCTCAGTGTATCTATCAATCTGCCTGTGTGTCTCTCAGTGTATCGATCAATCTGCCTGTGTGTCCCTCAGTGCATCTATCAATCTGCCAGTGTGTCTCTCAGTCTATCTATCAATCTGCCTGTCTCTCACTGTATCTATCAATCTGCCTGTGTGTCTCTCAGTGTATGTATCAATCTGCCTGTCTCTCAGTGTATTTATCAATCTGCCTGTCTGTCTCTCAGTGTATCTATCAATCTGCCTGTCTCTCAGTGTATCTATCAATCTGCCTGTCTCTCAGTGTATCTATCAATCTGCCTGTCTCTCAGTGTATCTACCAATCTCCCTGTCTCTCAGTGTATCTATCAATCTGCCTGTCTCTCACTGTATCTATCAATCTGCCTATGTGTCTCTCAGTGTATGTATCAATCTGCCTGTCTCTCAGTGTATTTATCAATCTGCCTGTCTTTCAGAGTATCGAACAAACTGCCTGTGTGTCTCTCAGTCTATCTATCAATCTGCCTGACTCTCAGTGTATCTACCCAGCAGCTTGTGTGTCACTCAGTGTATATATCAATATGCCTTTCACTCAGTGTATCTATCAATCTGCCTGTGTGCCTCTCAGTGTATCTATCAATCTGCCTGTGTGTCCCTCAGTGCATCTATCAATCTGCCAGTGTGTCTCTCAGTCTATCTATCAATCCGCCCGTGACTCTCTCAGTGTATCTATCAATCTGCCTGTGTGTCTCTTAGTGTATCTATCAATCGGTCTGTCTCTCAGTGTATCTATCAATCTGCATGTCTCTCACTGTATCTATCAATCTGCCTGTGTGTCGCTCAGTATATCGATCAAACAGCCTGTGTGTCTCTCATTGTATCTATCAATCTGTCTGTGTGTCTCTCAGTGTATCTATCAATCTGCCTGTGTGTCTCTCAGTGTATCGGTCAATCTGCCTGTCTCTCAGTGTATCTATCAATCTGCCTATGTGTCTCTCAGTGTATCTATCAATCTGCCTATGTGTCTCTCAGTGTATCTATCAATCTGCCTGTCTCTCAGTGTATCTGTCAATCTGCCTATGTGTCTCTCAGTGTATCGATCAATCTGCCTATGTGTCTCTCAGTGTATCTATCAATCTCCCTGTCTCTCAGTGTATCTATCAATCTGCTTGTCTCTCAGTGTATCTATCAATTTGCCTCTGTGTCTCTCACTGTATCTATCAATCTGCCTGTCTCTCAATGTCTCTATCAATCTGCCTGTGTGTCTCTCAGTGTATCTATCAATCTGCCTGTCTCTCAGTGCATCTACCAATCTGCTTGTCTCTCAGTGTATCTATCAATCTGCCTGTGTGTCTCTCAGTGTATCTATCAATCTGCCTTTCTCTCAGTGTATCTATCAATCTGCCAGTGTGTCTCTCAGTGTATCTATCAATCTGTCTGTCTCTAAGTGTATCTATCATTCGGCCTGTCTCTCAGTGTATCTATCAATCTGCCTGTGTGTCTCTCAGTGTATCGATCAATCTGCCTGTGTCTCCCAGTGTATCGATCAATCTGCCTGTGTGTCTCTCAGTGCATCTATCAATCTGCCTGTGTGTCTCTCAGTGTATCTATCAATCTGCCTGGCTCTCAGTGTATCGATCAATCTGCCTATCTCTCAGCATATCGATCAATCTGCCTGTCTCTCATTGTATCTATCAATCTGTCTGTCTCTCAGTGTATCTATCAATCGGCATGTCTCTCAGTGTATCTATCAATCTGCCTGTGTGTCTCTCAGTGCATCGATCAATCTGCCTGTCTCTCAGTGTATCTATCAATCTCTCTGTCTCTCAGTGTATCTAAGAATCTGCCTGTGTGTCTCTCAGTGTATCTATCAATCTGCCTGTCTCTCAGTTTATCTATCAATCTGCCTGTGTGTCTCTCAGTGTATCTTTCAATCTGCCTGTCGCTCAGTGTATCTAACACTCTGCCTGTGTGTCTCTCAGTTTATCTATCAATGTGCCGTGTGTTTCGCAGTGTATCTATCAATCTGCCTGTCTCTCGATATACCTATCAATCTGCCTGTCTCTCAGTGTATCAATCACTCTGCGTGTGTGACTCTCAGTGTATCTAACAATCTGCCTGTCTGTCTCTCAGTGTATCTAGCAATCTGCCTGTGTGTCACTCAGTGTATATATCAATCTGCCTGTCTCTCAGTGTATCCATCAATCTGCCTCTGTGCCTCTCCGTGTATCTATCAATCTGCCTGTGTGTCCCTCAGTGCATCTATCAATCTGCCAGTGTGTCTCTCAGATTATCAATCAATCCGCCCGTGTGTCTCTCAGTGTATCTATCAATCTGTCTGTCTCTCAGTGTATCTATAAATCGGCATGTCTCTCAGTGTATCTATCAATCTGCCTGTGTGTCTCTCAGTGTATCTATCAATCTGTCTGTCTCTCAGTGTATCTATCAATCGGCATGTCTCTCAGTGTATCTATCAGTCTACCTGTGTATCTCTCAGTGTATCGATCAATCTGCCTGTGTGTCTCTCAGTGTATCTAGCAATCTGCCTGTGTGTCTCTCAGTTTATCTATCAATGTGCCGTGTGTTTCGCAGTGTACTATCAATCTGCCTGTCTCTCGATATATCTATCAATCTGCCTGTCTCTCAGTGTATCCATCAATCTGCCTGTGTGCCTCTCCGTGTATCTATCAATCTGCCTGTGTGTCCCTCAGTGCATCTATCAATCTGCCTGTATGTCTCTCAGATTATCAATCAATCCGCCCGTGTGTCTCTCAGTGTATCTATGAATCTGCCCGTGTGTCTCTCAGTGTATCTATCAATCTGTCTGTCTCTCAGTGTATCTATCAATCGGCCTATCTCTCAGTGTATCTGTGAATCTGCCTGTCTCTCAGTGTATCTATCAATCTCCCTGTCTCTCAGTGTATCTATGAATCTGCTTGTCTCTCAGTGCATCTATCAATCTGCCTATGTGTCTCTCAGCGTAATTATCAATCTGCCTGACTCTCAGTGTATCTACCCAGCAGCTTGTGTGTCACTCAGTGTATATATCAATATGCCTTTCACTCAGTGTATCTATCAATCTTCTCGTGTGTCTCTTAGTGTATCTATCAATCTGTCTGTCTCTCAGTGTATCTATCAATCTGCATGTCTCTCACTGTATCTATCAATCTGCCTGTGTGTCGTTAAGTATATCGATCAAACAGCCTGTGTGTCTCTCATTGTATCTATCAATATGTCTGTGTGTCTCTCGGTGAATCTATTAATCTGCCTGTGTGTCTCTCAGTGTATCTAGCAATCTTCCTGTGTGTCTCTCAGTGTATCTATCAATCTGACTGTTTCTCAGTGTATCTATCAATCTGCCTATGTGTCTCTCAATGTATCTATCAATCTGCCTCTGTGTCTCTCAGTGTATCTATCAATCTCCCTGTCTCTCAGTGTATCTACCAATCTGCTTGTCTCTCAGTGTATCTATCAATCTGCCTATGTGTCTCTCACTTTATTTATCTATCTGCCTGTCTCTCAATGTCTCTATCAATCTGCCTGTGTGTCTCTCAGTGTATCTATCAATCTGCCTGTCTCTCAGTGTATCTATCAATCTGCCTTTGTGTCTCTCAGTGTATCTATCAATCTGCCTGTGTGTCTCTCAGTGTATCGATCAATCTGCCTGTGTGTCCCTCAGTGCATCTATCAATCTGCCAGTGTGTCTCTCAGTCTATCTATCAATCCGCCCGTGAGTCTCTCAGTGTATCTGTCAATCTACCCGTGTGTCTCTCAGTGTATCTATCAATCTGCCTGTCTCTCACTGTATCTATCAATCTGCCTGTGTGTCTCTCAGTGTATGTATCAATCTGCCTGTCTCTCAGTGTATTTATCAATCTGCCTGTCTGTCTCTCAGTGTATCTATCAATCTCCCTGTCTCTCAGTGTATCTATCAATCTGCTTGTCTCTCAGTGCATCTATCAATCTGCCTATGTGTCTCTCAGTGTATCGATCAATCTGCCTGTCTCTCAGTATATTTATAAATCTGCCTGTCTCTCAATGTCTCTATCAATCTGCCTGTGTGTCTCTCAGCGTATCTATCAATCTGCCTGTCTTTCAGAGTATCGAACAAACTGCCTGTGTGTCTCTCAGTCTATCTATCAATCTGCCTGACTCTCAGTGTATCTACCTAGCAGCTTGTGTGTCACTCAGTGTATATATCAATATGCCTTTCACTAAGTGTATCTATCAATCTGCCTGTGTGCCTCTCAGTGTATCTATCAATCTGCCTGTGTGTCCCTCAGTGCATCTATCAATCTGCCAGTGTGTCTCTCAGTCTATCTATCAATCTGCCCATGAGTCTCTCAGTGTATCTATCAATCTTCTCGTGTGTCTCTTAGTGTATCTATCAATCTGTCTGTCTCTCAGTGTATCTATCAATCTGCATGTCTCTCACTGTATCTATCAATCTGCCTGTGTGTCGTTCAGTATATCGATCAAACAGCCTGTGTGTCTCTCATTGTATCTATCAATATGTCTGTGTGTCTCTCAGTGAATCTATCAATCTGCCTGTGTGTCTCTCAGTGTATCGATCAATCTGCCTGTCTCTCAGTGTATCTATCAATCTCTCTGTCTCTCAGTGTATCTATCAATCGGCCTATCTCTCAGTGTATCTGTGAATCTGCCTATGTGTCTCTCAGTGTATCGATCAATCTGCCTGTCTCTCAGTATATTTATAAATCTGCCTGTCTCTCAATGTCTCTATCAATCTGCCTGTCTGTCTCTCAGTGTATCTATCAATCTGCCTGTCTCTCAGTGTATCTATCAATCTGCCTGTCTCTCAGTGTATCTATCAATCTGCCTGTCTCTCAGTGTATCTACCAATCTCCCTGTCTCTCAGTGTATCTATCAATCTGCCTGTCTCTCACTGTATCTATCAATCTGCCTATGTGTCTCTCAGTGTATGTATCAATCTGCCTGTCTCTCAGTGTATTTATCAATCTGCCTGTCTTTCAGAGTATCGAACAAACTGCCTGTGTGTCTCTCAGTCTATCTATCAATCTGCCTGACTCTCAGTGTATCTACCCAGCAGCTTGTGTGTCACTCAGTGTATATATCAATATGCCTTTCACTCAGTGTATCTATCAATCTGCCTGTGTGCCTCTCAGTGTATCTATCAATCTGCCTGTGTGTCCCTCAGTGCATCTATCAATCTGCCAGTGTGTCTCTCAGTCTATCTATCAATCTGCCCGTGAGTCTCTCAGTGTATCTATCAATCTTCTCGTGTGTCTCTTAGTGTATCTATCAATCTGTCTGTCTCTCAGTGTATCTATCAATCTGCATGTCTCTCACTGTATCTATCAATCTGCCTGTGTGTCGTTCAGTATATCGATCAAACAGCCTGTGTGTCTCTCATTGTATCTATCAATATGTCTGTGTGTCTCTCAGTGAATCTATCAATCTGCCTGTGTGTCTCTCAGTGTATCGATCAATCTGCCTGTCTCTCAGTGTATCTATCAATCTGCCTATGTGTCTCTCAGTGTATCTATCAATCTGCCTGTCTCTCAGTGTATCTATCAATCTGCCTATGTGTCTCTCAGTGTATCTATCAATCTGCCTATGTGTCTCTCAGTGTATCTATCAATCTCCCTGTCTCTCAGTGTATCTACCAATCTGCTTGTCTCTCAGTGTAACTATCAACCTGCCTATGTGTCTCTCACTGTATTTATCAATCTGCCTGTCTCTCAATGTCTCTATCAATCTGCCTGTGTGTCTCTCAGTGTATCTATCAATCTGCCTGTCTCTCAGTGTATCTATCAATCTGCCTGTGTGTCTCTCAGTGTTTCTATCAATCTGCCTTTGTGTCTCTCAGTGTATCTATCAATCTGCCTGTCTCTCAGTGTATCTATCAATCTGCCTGTGTGTCCCACAGTGCATGTATCAATCTGCCAGTGTGTCTCTCAGTCTATCTATCAATCTGCCCGTGACTCTCTCAGTGTATCTATCAATCTGCCCGTGTGTCTCTTAGTGTATCTATCAATCTGTCTGTCTCTCAGTGCATCTATCAATCTGTGTGTCTCTCAGTGTATCTATCAATCTGCCAGTGTGTCTCTCAGTGTATCGATCAATCTGCCTATGTGTCTCTCAGTGTATCTATCAATCTGCCTCTGAGTCTCTCAGTGTATCTATCAATCTCCCTGTCTCTCAGTGTATCTATCAATCTGCTTGTCTCTCAGTGTATCTATCAATCTGCCTGTGTGTCTCTCAGTGTATCTATCAATCTGCCTGTGTGTCTCTCAGTGTATCTATCAATCCGCCTGTCTCTCAGTGTATCTATCAATATGCCTGTGTGTCTCTCAGTGTATCTATCAATCTGCCTGTCTTTCAGAGTATCGAACAAACTGCCTGTGTGTCTCTCAGTGTATCTATCAATCTGTCTGTCTCTCAGTGTATCTATCAATCGGCCTATCTCTCAGTGTATCTGTGAATCTGCCTGTCTCTCAGTGTATCTATCAATCTCCCTGTCTCTCAGTGTATCTATGAATCTGCTTGTCTCTCAGTGCATCTATCAATCTGCCTATGTGTCTCTCAGCGTAATTATCAATCTGCCTGACTCTCAGTGTATCTACCCAGCAGCTTGTGTGTCACTCAGTGTATATATCAATATGCCTTTCACTCAGTGTATCTATCAATCTTCTCGTGTGTCTCTTAGTGTATCTATCAATCTGTCTGTCTCTCAGTGTATCTATCAATCTGCATGTCTCTCACTGTATCTATCAATCTGCCTGTGTGTCGTTAAGTATATCGATCAAACAGCCTGTGTGTCTCTCATTGTATCTATCAATATGTCTGTGTGTCTCTCGGTGAATCTATTAATCTGCCTGTGTGTCTCTCAGTGTATCTAGCAATCTTCCTGTGTGTCTCTCAGTGTATCTATCAATCTGACTGTTTCTCAGTGTATCTATCAATCTGCCTATGTGTCTCTCAATGTATCTATCAATCTGCCTCTGTGTCTCTCAGTGTATCTATCAATCTCCCTGTCTCTCAGTGTATCTACCAATCTGCTTGTCTCTCAGTGTATCTATCAATCTGCCTATGTGTCTCTCACTTTATTTATCAATCTGCCTGTCTCTCAATGTCTCTATCAATCTGCCTGTGTGTCTCTCAGTGTATCTATCAATCTGCCTGTCTCTCAGTGTATCTATCAATCTGCCTTTGTGTCTCTCAGTGTATCTATCAATCTGCCTGTGTGTCTCTCAGTGTATCGATCAATCTGCCTGTGTGTCCCTCAGTGCATCTATCAATCTGCCAGTGTGTCTCTCAGTCTATCTATCAATCCGCCCGTGAGTCTCTCAGTGTATCTGTCAATCTACCCGTGTGTCTCTCAGTGTATCTATCAATCTGCCTGTCTCTCACTGTATCTATCAATCTGCCTGTGTGTCTCTCAGTGTATGTATCAATCTGCCTGTCTCTCAGTGTATTTATCAATCTGCCTGTCTGTCTCTCAGTGTATCTATCAATCTCCCTGTCTCTCAGTGTATCTATCAATCTGCTTGTCTCTCAGTGCATCTATCAATCTGCCTATGTGTCTCTCAGTGTATCGATCAATCTGCCTGTCTCTCAGTATATTTATAAATCTGCCTGTCTCTCAATGTCTCTATCAATCTGCCTGTGTGTCTCTCAGCGTATCTATCAATCTGCCTGTCTTTCAGAGTATCGAACAAACTGCCTGTGTGTCTCTCAGTCTATCTATCAATCTGCCTGACTCTCAGTGTATCTACCCAGCAGCTTGTGTGTCACTCAGTGTATATATCAATATGCCTTTCACTAAGTGTATCTATCAATCTGCCTGTGTGCCTCTCAGTGTATCTATCAATCTGCCTGTGTGTCCCTCAGTGCATCTATCAATCTGCCAGTGTGTCTCTCAGTCTATCTATCAATCTGCCCGTGAGTCTCTCAGTGTATCTATCAATCTTCTCGTGTGTCTCTTAGTGTATCTATCAATCTGTCTGTCTCTCAGTGTATCTATCAATCTGCATGTCTCTCACTGTATCTATCAATCTGCCTGTGTGTCGTTCAGTATATCGATCAAACAGCCTGTGTGTCTCTCATTGTATCTATCAATATGTCTGTGTGTCTCTCAGTGAATCTATCAATCTGCCTGTGTGTCTCTCAGTGTATCGATCAATCTGCCTGTCTCTCAGTGTATCTATCAATCTCTCTGTCTCTCAGTGTATCTATCAATCGGCCTATCTCTCAGTGTATCTGTGAATCTGCCTATGTGTCTCTCAGTGTATCGATCAATCTGCCTGTCTCTCAGTATATTTATAAATCTGCCTGTCTCTCAATGTCTCTATCAATCTGCCTGTCTGTCTCTCAGTGTATCTATCAATCTGCCTGTCTCTCAGTGTATCTATCAATCTGCCTGTCTCTCAGTGTATCTATCAATCTGCCTGTCTCTCAGTGTATCTACCAATCTCCCTGTCTCTCAGTGTATCTATCAATCTGCCTGTCTCTCACTGTATCTATCAATCTGCCTATGTGTCTCTCAGTGTATGTATCAATCTGCCTGTCTCTCAGTGTATTTATCAATCTGCCTGTCTTTCAGAGTATCGAACAAACTGCCTGTGTGTCTCTCAGTCTATCTATCAATCTGCCTGACTCTCAGTGTATCTACCCAGCAGCTTGTGTGTCACTCAGTGTATATATCAATATGCCTTTCACTCAGTGTATCTATCAATCTGCCTGTGTGCCTCTCAGTGTATCTATCAATCTGCCTGTGTGTCCCTCAGTGCATCTATCAATCTGCCAGTGTGTCTCTCAGTCTATCTATCAATCTGCCCGTGAGTCTCTCAGTGTATCTATCAATCTTCTCGTGTGTCTCTTAGTGTATCTATCAATCTGTCTGTCTCTCAGTGTATCTATCAATCTGCATGTCTCTCACTGTATCTATCAATCTGCCTGTGTGTCGTTCAGTATATCGATCAAACAGCCTGTGTGTCTCTCATTGTATCTATCAATATGTCTGTGTGTCTCTCAGTGAATCTATCAATCTGCCTGTGTGTCTCTCAGTGTATCGATCAATCTGCCTGTCTCTCAGTGTATCTATCAATCTGCCTATGTGTCTCTCAGTGTATCTATCAATCTGCCTGTCTCTCAGTGTATCTATCAATCTGCCTATGTGTCTCTCAGTGTATCTATCAATCTGCCTATGTGTCTCTCAGTGTATCTATCAATCTCCCTGTCTCTCAGTGTATCTACCAATCTGCTTGTCTCTCAGTGTAACTATCAACCTGCCTATGTGTCTCTCACTGTATTTATCAATCTGCCTGTCTCTCAATGTCTCTATCAATCTGCCTGTGTGTCTCTCAGTGTATCTATCAATCTGCCTGTCTCTCAGTGTATCTATCAATCTGCCTGTGTGTCTCTCAGTGTTTCTATCAATCTGCCTTTGTGTCTCTCAGTGTATCTATCAATCTGCCTGTCTCTCAGTGTATCTATCAATCTGCCTGTGTGTCCCACAGTGCATGTATCAATCTGCCAGTGTGTCTCTCAGTCTATCTATCAATCTGCCCGTGACTCTCTCAGTGTATCTATCAATCTGCCCGTGTGTCTCTTAGTGTATCTATCAATCTGTCTGTCTCTCAGTGCATCTATCAATCTGTGTGTCTCTCAGTGTATCTATCAATCTGCCAGTGTGTCTCTCAGTGTATCGATCAATCTGCCTATGTGTCTCTCAGTGTATCTATCAATCTGCCTCTGAGTCTCTCAGTGTATCTATCAATCTCCCTGTCTCTCAGTGTATCTATCAATCTGCTTGTCTCTCAGTGTATCTATCAATCTGCCTGTGTGTCTCTCAGTGTATCTATCAATCTGCCTGTGTGTCTCTCAGTGTATCTATCAATCCGCCTGTCTCTCAGTGTATCTATCAATATGCCTGTGTGTCTCTCAGTGTATCTATCAATCTGCCTGTCTTTCAGAGTATCGAACAAACTGCCTGTGTGTCTCTCAGTGTATATATCAATCTGCCTGTCTTTCAGAGTATCGAACAAACTGCCTGTGTGTCTCTCAGTGTATATATCAATCTGCCTTTCTCTCAATGTATCTATCAATTTGCCAGTGTGTCTCTCAGTGTATCTATCAATATGCCTGTGTGTCTCTCAGTGTATCTGTCAATCTGCCTGTCTTTCAGAGTATCGAACAAACTGCCTGTGTGTCTCTCAGTGTATATTTCAATCTGCATTTCTCTCAGTGTATCTATCAATCGGCATGTCTCTCAGTGTATCTATCAATCTGCCTGTGTGTCTCTCAGTGTATCGATCAATCTGCCTGTCTCTCAGTGTATCTATCAATCTCTCTGTCTCTCAGTGTATCTAAGAATCTGCCTGTGTGTCTCTCAGTGTATCTATCAAACTGCCTGTCTCTCAGTGTATCTATCAATCTGCCTGTGTGTCTCTCAGTGTATCTATCAATCTGCCTGTCTCTCCGTGTATCTATCATTCGGCCTGTCTCTCAGTGTATCTATCAATCTGCCTGTGTGCCTCTCAGTGTATCGATCAATCTGCCTGTGTGTCGCTCAGTGTATCGATCAAACAGCCTGTGTGTCTCTCATTGTATCTATCAGTCTACCTGTGTGTCTCTCAGTGTATCGATCAATCTGCCTGTGTGTCTCTCAGTGTATCTAGCAATCTTCCTGTGTGTCTCTCAGTGTATCTATCAATCTGACTGTTTCTCAGTGTATCTATCAATCTGGCTGTGTGTCTCAGTGTATCTCTCAATCTGCCTGTTTCTCACTGTATCTAACACTCTGCCTGTGTGTCTCTCAGTTTATCTATCAATGTGCCGTGTGTTTCGCAGTGTATCTATCAATCTGCCTGTCTCTCGATATATCTATCAATCTGCCTGTCTCTCAGTGTATCGATCAATCTGCCTGTGTGACTCTCAGTGTATCTAACAATCTGCCTGTCTGTCTCTCAGTGTATCTAGCAATCTGCCTGTGTCTCACTCAGTGTATATATCAATCTGCCTGTCTCTCAGTGTATCCATCAATCTGCCTGTGTGCCTCTCCGTGTATCTATCAATCTGCCTGTGTGTCCCTCAGTGCATCTATCAATCTGCCTGTGTGTCTCTCAGATTATCAATCAATCCGCCCGTGTGTCTCTCAATGTATCGATCAATCTGCCTGTGTGTCCCTCAGTGCATCTATCAATCTGCCAGTGTGTCTCTCAGTCTATCTATCAATCCGCCCGTGTGTCTCTCAGTGTATCTATCAATCTGCCTGTCTCTCACTGTATCTATCAATCTGCCTGTGTGTCTCTCAGTGTATGTATCAATCTGCCTGTCTCTCAGTGTATTTATCAATCTGCCTGTCTGTCTCTCAGTGTATCTATCAATCTGCCTGTCTCTCAGTGTATCTATCAATCTCCCTGTCTCTCAGTGTATCTATCAATCTGCTTGTCTCTCAGTGCATCTATCAATCTGCCTATGTGTCTCTCAGTGTATCGATCAATCTGCCTGTCTCTCAGTGTATCTATCAATCTCTCTGTCTCTCAGTGTATCTATCAATCGGCCTATCTCTCAGTGTATCTGTGAATCTGCCTGTGTGTCTCTCAGTGTATCGATCAATCTGCCTGTGTGTCTCTCAGTGTATCTATCAATCTGCCTGTGTGTCTCTCAGTGTATCGATCAATCTGCCTGTGTGTCCCTCAGTGCATCTATCAATCTGCCAGTGTGTCTCTCAGTCTATCTATCAATCCGCCCGTGTGTCTCTCAGTGTATCTATCAATCTGCCTGTCTCTCACTGTATCTATCAATCCGCCTGTGTGTCTCTCAGTGTATCTATCAATCTGCCTGTCTCTCACTGTATCTATCAATCTGCCAGTGTGTCTCTCAGTGTATGTATCAATCTGCCTGTCTCTCAGTGTATTTATCAATCTGCCTGTCTCTCTCTCAGTGTATCTATCAATCTGCCTGTCTCTCAGTGTATCTATCAATCTCCCTGTCTCTCAGTGTATCTATCAATCTGCTTGTCTCTCAGTGCATCTATCAATCTGCCTATGTGTCTCTCAGTGTATCGATCAATCTGCCTGTCTCTCAGTGTATCTATCAATCTGTCTGTCTCTCAGTGTATCTATCAATCGGCCTATCTCTCAGTGTATCTGTGAATCTGCCTGTGTGTCTCTCAGTGTATCGATCAATCTGCCTGTGTGTCTCTCAGTGTATCTATCAATCTGCCTGTGTGTCTCTCAGTGTATCGATCAATCTGCCTGTGTGTCCCTCAGTGCATCTATCAATCTGCCAGTGTGTCTCTCAGTCTATCTATCAATCCGCCCGTGTGTCTCTCAGTGTATCTATCAATCTGCCTGTCTCTCAGTGTATCTATCAATCTGCCTGTGTGTCTCTCAGTGTATGTATCAATCTGCCTGTCTCTCAGTGTATTTATCAATCTGCCTGTCTGTCTCTCAGTGTATCTATCAATCTGCCTGTCTCTCAGTGTATCTATCAATCTCCCTGTCTCTCAGTGTATCTATCAATCTGCTTGTCTCTCAGTGCATCTATCAATCTGCCTATGTGTCTCTCAGTGTATCGATCAATCTGCCTGTCTCTCAGTGTATTTATCAATCTGCCTGTCTCTCAATGTCTCTATCAATCTGCCTGTGTGTCTCTCAGCGTATCTATCAATCTGCCTGTCTTTCAGAGTATCGAACAAACTGCCTGTGTGTCTCTCAGTGTATCTATCAATCTGCCTGACTCTCAGTGTATCTACCCAGCAGCTTGTGTGTCACTCAGTGTATATATCAATATGCCTTTCATTCAGTGTATCTATCAATCTGCCTGCGTGCCTCTCAGTGTATCTATCAATCTGCCAGTGTGTCTCTCAGTCTATCTATCAATCCACCTGTGAGTCTCTCAGTGTATCTATCAATCTGCCTGTGTGTCTCTTAGTGTATCTATCAATCGGCCTATCTCTCAGTGTATCTGTGAATCTGCCTGTGTGTCTCTCAGTGTATCGATCAATCTGCCTGTGTGTCTCTCAGTGACTCTATCAATCTGCCTGTGTGTCTCTCAGTGTATCGATCAATCTGCCTGTATGTCCCTCAGTGCATCTATCAATCTGTCTGTGTGTCTCTCAGATTATCAATCAATCCGCCCGTGTGTCTCTCAGTGTATCGATCAATCTGCCTGTGTGTCCCTCAGTGCATCTATCAATCTGCCAGTGTGTCTCTCAGTCTATCTATCAATCCGCCCGTGTGTCTCTCAGAGTATCTATCAATCTGCCTGTCTCTCACTGTATCTATCAATCTGCCTGTGTGTCTCTCAGTGTATGTATCAATCTGCCTGTCTCTCAGTGTATTTATCAATCTGCCTGTCTCTCTCTCAGTGTATCTATCAATCTGCCTGTCTCTCAGTGTATCTATCAATCTCCCTGTCTCTCAGTGTATCTATCAATCTGCTTGTCTCTCAGTGCATCTATCAATCTGCCTATGTGTCTCTCAGTGTATCGATCAATCTGCCTGTCTCTCAGTGTATCTATCAATCTGTCTGTCTCTCAGTGTATCTATCAATCGGCCTATCTCTCAGTGTATCTGTGAATCTGCCTGTGTGTCTCTCAGTGTATAGATCAATCTGCCTGTGTGTCTCTCAGTGTATCTATCAATCTGCCTGTGTGTCTCTCAGTGTATCGATCAATCTGCCTGTGTGTCCCTCAGTGCATCTATCAATCTGCCAGTGTGTCTCTCAGTCTATCTATCAATCCGCCCGTGTGTCTCTCAGTTTATCTATCAATCTGCCTGTCTCTCACTGTATCTATCAATCTGCCTGTGTGTCTCTCAGTGTATGTATCAATCTGCCTGTCTCTCAGTGTATTTATCAATCTGCCTGTCTGTCTCTCAGTGTATCTATCAATCTGCCTGTCTCTCAGTGTATCTATCAATCTCCCTGTCTCTCAGTGTATCTATCAATCTGCTTGTCTCTCAGTGCATCTATCAATCTGCCTATGTGTCTCTCAGTGTATCGATCAAGCTGCCTGTCTCTCAGTGTATTTATCAATCTGCCTGTCTCTCAATGTCTCTATCAATCTGCCTGTGTGTCTCTCAGCGTATCTATCAATCTGCCTGTCTTTCAGAGTATCGAACAAACTGCCTGTGTGTCTCAGTGTATCTATCAATCTGCCTGACTCTCAGTGTATCTACCCAGCAGCTTGTGTGTCACTCAGTGTATATATCAATATGCCTTTCACTCAGTGTATCTATCAATCTGCCTGCGTGCCTCTCAGTGTATCTATCAATCTGCCTGTGTGTCCCTCAGTGTATCTATCAATCTGCCAGTGTGTCTCTCAGTCTATCTATCAATCCGCCTGTGAGTCTCTCAGTGTATCTATCAATCTGCCTGTGTGTCTCTTAGTGTATCTATCAATCGGTCTGTCTCTCAGTGTATCTATCAATCTGCATGTCTCTCACTGTATCTATCAATCTGCCTGTGTGTCGTTCAGTATATCGATCAAACAGCCTGTGTGTCTCTCATTGTATCTATCAATATGTCTGTGTGTCTCTCAGTGAATCTATCAATCTGCCTATGTGTCTCTCAGTGTATCGATCAATCTGCCTGTCTCTCAGTGTATCTATCAATCTGCCTATGTGTCTCTCAGTGTATCTATCAATCTGCCTGTCTCTCAGTGTATCTATCAATCTGCCTATGTGTCTCTCAGTGTATCTATCAATCTGCCTATGTGTCTCTCAGTGTATCTATCAATCTCCCTGTCTCTCAGTGTATCTACCAATCTGCTTGTCTCTCAGTGTATCTATCAACCTGCCTATGTGTCTCTCACTGTATTTATCAATCTGCCTGTCTCTCAATGTCTCTATCAATCTGCCTGTGTGTCTCTCAGTGTATCTATCAATCTGCCTGTCTCTCAGTGTATCTATCAATCTGCCTGTGTGTCTCTCAGTGTTTCTATCAATCTGCCTTTGTGTCTCTCAGTGTATCTATCAATCTGCCTGTCTCTCAGTGTATCTATCAATCTGCCTGTGTGTCCCACAGTGCATCTATCAATCTGCCAGTGTGTCTCTCAGTCTATCTATCAATCTGCCCGTGACTCTCTCAGTGTATCTATCAATCTGCCCGTGTGTCTCTTAGTGTATCTATCAATCTGTCTGTCTCTCAGTGTATCTATCAATCTGTGTGTCTCTCAGTGTATCTATCAATCTGCCTGTGTGTCTCTCAGTGTATCGATCAATCTGCCTATGTGTCTCTCAGTGTATCTATCAATCTGCCTATGTGTCTCTCAGTGAATCTATCAATCTCCCTGTCTCTCAGTGTATCTATCAATCTGCTTGTCTCTCAGTGTATCTATCAATCTGCCTATGTGTCTCTCAGTGCATCTATCAATCTGCCTGTGTGTCTCTCAGTGTATCTATCAATCTGCCTGTGTGTCTCTCTGTGTATCTATCAATCCGCCTGTCTCTCAGTGTATCTATCAATATGCCTGTGTGTCTCTCAGTGTATCTGTCAATCTGCCTGTCTTTCAGAGTTTCGAACAAACTGCCTGTGTGTCTCTCAGTGTATATATCAATCTGCCTGTCTTTCAGAGTATCGAACAAACTGCCTGTGTGTCTCTCAGTGTATATATCAATCTGCCTTTCTCTCAGTGTATCTATCAATCTGCCAGTGTGTCTCTCAGTGTATCTATCAATATGCCTGTGTGTCTCTCAGTGTATCTATCAATCTGCCTGTCTTTCAGAGTATCGAACAAACTGCCTGTGTGTCTCTCAGTGTATATTTCAATCTGCCTTTCTCTCAGTGTATCTATCAATCTGCCAGTGTGTCTCTCAGTGTATCTATCAATCTGTCTGTCTCTCAGTGTATCTATCAATCGGCATGTCTCTCAGTGTATCTATCAATCTGCCTGTCTTTCAGAGTATCGAACAAACTGCCTGTGTGTCTCTCAGTGTATATTTCAATCTGCCTTTCTCTCAGTGTATCTATCAATCTGCCAGTGTGTCTCTCAGTGTATCTATCAATCTGTCTGTCTCTCAGTGTATCGATCAATCTGCCTGTCTCTCAGTGTATCTATCAATCTGCCTGTCTCTCAGTGTATCTATCAATCTGCCTGTGTGTCTCTCAGTGTATCTATCAATCTGCCTGTCTCTCCGTGTATCTATCATTCGGCCTGTCTCTCAGTGTATCTATCAATCTGCCTGTGTGTCTCTCAGTGTATCTATCAATCTGCCTTTCTCTCAGTGTATCTATCAATCTGCCAGTGTGTCTCTCAGTGTATCTATCAATCTGTCTGTCTCTAAGTGTATCTATCATTCGGCCTGTCTCTCAGTGTATCTATCAATCTGCCTGTGTGTCTCTCAGTGTATCGATCAATCTGCCTGTGTGTCTCCCAGTGTATCGATCAATCTGCCTGTGTGTCTCTCAGTGCATCTATCAATCTGCCTGTGTGTCTCTCAGTGTATCTATCAATCTGCCTGGCTCTCAGTTCATCGATCAATCTGCCTATCTCTCAGTGTATCGATCAATCTGCCTGTCTCTCAGTGTATCTATCAATCTGCCTGTCTCAGAGTGTATCGATCAATCTGCCTGTCTCTCAGTGTATCTATCAATCTGCCTGTCTCACAGTGCATCTACCAATCTGATTGTCTCTCAGTGTATCTATCAATCTGCCTGTGTGCCTCTCAGTGTATCTATCAATCTGCCTGTGTGTCGCTCAGTGTATCGATCAAACAGCCTGTGTGTCTCTCATTGTATCTATCAGTCTACCTGTGTGTCTCTCAGTGTATCGATCAATCTGCCTGTGTGTCTCTCAGTGTATCTAGCAATCTTCCTGTGTGTCTCTCAGTGTATCTATCAATCTGACTGTTTCTCAGTGTATCTATCAATCTGCCTGTGTCTCTCAGTGTATCTATCAATCTGTCTGTTTCTCACTGTATCTAACACTCTGCCTGTGTGTCTCTCAGTTTATCTATCAATGTGCCGTGTGTTTCGCAGTGTATCTATCAATCTGCCTGTCTCTCGATATATCTATCAATCTGCCTGTCTCTCAGTGTATCGATCAATCTGCCTGTGTGACTCTCAGTGTATCTAACAATCTGTCTGTCTGTCTCTCAGTGTATCTAGCAATCTGCCTGTGTGTCACTCAGTGTATATATCAATCTGCCTGTCTCTCAGTGTATCCATCAATCTGCCTGTGTGCCTCTCCGTGTATCTATCAATCTGCCTGTGTGTCCCTCAGTGCATCTATCAATCTGCCTGTGTGTCTCTCAGATAATCAATCAATCCGCCCGTGTGTCTCTCAGTGTATCTATCAATCTGTCTGTCTCTCAGTGTATCTATCAATCGGCCTATCTCTCAGTGTATCTGTGAATCTGCCTGTGTGTCTCTCAGTGTATCGATCAATCTGCCTGTGTGTCTCTCAGTGTATCCATCAATCTGCCTGTGTGTCTCTCAGTGTATCGATCAATCTGCCTGTGTGTCCCTCAGTGCATCTATCAATCTGCCAGTGTGTCTCTCAGTCTATCTATCAATCCGCCCGTGTGTCTCTCAGTGTATCTATCAATCTGCCTGTCTCTCACTGTATCTATCAATCTGCCTGTGTGTCTCTCAGTGTATGTATCAATCTGCCTGTCTCTCAGTGTATTTATCAATCTGCCTGTCTGTCTCTCAGTGTATCTATCAATCTGCCTGTCTCTCAGTGTATCTATCAATCTCCCTGTCTCTCAGTGTATCTATCAATCTGCTTGTCTCTCAGTGCATCTATCAATCTGCCTATGTGTCTCTCAGTGTATCGATCAATCTGCCTGTCTCTCAGTGTATTTAATCAATCTGCCTGTCTCTCAATGTCTCTATCAATCTGCCTGTGTGTCTCTCAGCGTATCTATCAATCTGCCTGTCTTTCAGAGTATCGAACAAACTGCCTGTGTGTCTCAGTGTATCTATCAATCTGCCTGACTCTCAGTGTATCTACCCAGCAGCTTGTGTGTCACTCAGTGTATATATCAATATGCCTTTCACTCAGTGTATCTATCAATCTGCCTGCGTGCCTCTCAGTGTATCTATCAATCTGCCTGTGTGTCCCTCAGTGTATCTATCAATCTGCCAGTGTGTCTCTCAGTCTATCTATCAATCCGCCTGTGAGTCTCTCAGTGTATCTATCAATCTGCCTGTGTGTCTCTTAGTGTATCTATCAATCGGTCTGTCTCTCAGTGTATCTATCAATCTGCATGTCTCTCACTGTATCTATCAATCTGCCTGTGTGTCGTTCAGTATATCGATCAAACAGCCTGTGTGTCTCTCATTGTATCTATCAATATGTCTGTGTGTCTCTCAGTGAATCTATCAATCTGCCTATGTGTCTCTCAGTGTATCGATCAATCTGCCTGTCTCTCAGTGTATCTATCAATCTGCCTATGTGTCTCTCAGTGTATCTATCAATCTGCCTGTCTCTCAGTGTATCTATCAATCTGCCTATGTGTCTCTCAGTGTATCTATCAATCTGCCTATGTGTCTCTCAGTGTATCTATCAATCTCCCTGTCTCTCAGTGTATCTACCAATCTGCTTGTCTCTCAGTGTATCTATCAACCTGCCTATGTGTCTCTCACTGTATTTATCAATCTGCCTGTCTCTCAATGTCTCTATCAATCTGCCTGTGTGTCTCTCAGTGTATCTATCAATCTGCCTGTCTCTCAGTGTATCTATCAATCTGCCTGTGTGTCTCTCAGTGTTTCTATCAATCTGCCTTTGTGTCTCTCAGTGTATCTATCAATCTGCCTGTCTCTCAGTGTATCTATCAATCTGCTGTGTGTCCCACAGTGCATCTATCAATCTGCCAGTGTGTCTCTCAGTCTATCTATCAATCTGCCCGTGACTCTCTCAGTGTATCTATCAATCTGCCCGTGTGTCTCTTAGTGTATCTATCAATCTGTCTGTCTCTCAGTGTATCTATCAATCTGTGTGTCTCTCAGTGTATCTATCAATCTGCCTGTGTGTCTCTCAGTGTATCGATCAATCTGCCTATGTGTCTCTCAGTGTATCTATCAATCTGCCTATGTGTCTCTCAGTGAATCTATCAATCTCCCTGTCTCTCAGTGTATCTATCAATCTGCTTGTCTCTCAGTGTATCTATCAATCTGCCTATGTGTCTCTCAGTGCATCTATCAATCTGCCTGTGTGTCTCTCAGTGTATCTATCAATCTGCCTGTGTGTCTCTCAGTGTATCTATCAATCCGCCTGTCTCTCAGTGTATCTATCAATATGCCTGTGTGTCTCTCAGTGTATCTGTCAATCTGCCTGTCTTTCAGAGTTTCGAACAAACTGCCTGTGTGTCTCTCAGTGTATATATCAATCTGCCTGTCTTTCAGAGTATCGAACAAACTGCCTGTGTGTCTCTCAGTGTATATATCAATCTGCCTTTCTCTCAGTGTATCTATCAATCTGCCAGTGTGTCTCTCAGTGTATCTATCAATATGCCTGTGTGTCTCTCAGTGTATCTATCAATCTGCCTGTCTTTCAGAGTATCGAACAAACTGCCTGTGTGTCTCTCAGTGTATATTTCAATCTGCCTTTCTCTCAGTGTATCTATCAATCTGCCAGTGTGTCTCTCAGTGTATCTATCAATCTGTCTGTCTCTCAGTGTATCTATCAATATGCCTGTGTGTCTCTCAGTGTATCTGTCAATCTGCCTGTCTTTCAGAGTTTCGAACAAACTGCCTGTGTGTCTCTCAGTGTATATATCAATCTGCCTGTCTTTCAGAGTATCGAACAAACTGCCTGTGTGTCTCTCAGTGTATATATCAATCTGCCTTTCTCTCAGTGTATCTATCAATCTGCCAGTGTGTCTCTCAGTGTATCTATCAATATGCCTGTGTGTCTCTCAGTGTATCTATCAATCTGCCTGTCTTTCAGAGTATCGAACAAACTGCCTGTGTGTCTCTCAGTGTATATTTCAATCTGCCTTTCTCTCAGTGTATCTATCAATCTGCCAGTGTGTCTCTCAGTGTATCTATCAATCTGTCTGTCTCTCAGTGTATCGATCAATCTGCCTGTCTCTCAGTGTATCTATCAATCTCTCTGTCTCTCAGTGTATCTAAGAATCTGCCTGTGTTTCTCTCAGTGTATCTATCAATCTGCCTGTCTCTCAGTGTATCTATCAATCTGCCTGTGTGTCTCTCAGTGTATCTATCAATCTGCCTGTCTCTCCGTGTATCTATCATTCGGCCTGTCTCTCAGTGTATCTATCAATCTGCCTGTGTGTCTCTCAGTGTATCTATCAATCTGCCTTTCTCTCAGTGTATCTATCAATCTGCCAGTGTGTCTCTCAGTGTATCTATCAATCTGTCTGTCTCTAAGTGTATCTATCATTCGGCCTGTCTCTCAGTGTATCTATCAATCTGCCTGTGTGTCTCTCAGTGTATCGATCAATCTGCCTGTGTGTCTCCCAGTGTATCGATCAATCTGCCTGTGTGTCTCTCAGTGCATCTATCAATCTGCCTGTGTGTCTCTCAGTGTATCTATCAATCTGCCTGGCTCTCAGTTCATCGATCAATCTGCCTATCTCTCAGTGTATCGATCAATCTGCCTGTCTCTCAGTGTATCTATCAATCTGCCTGTCTCAGAGTGTATCGATCAATCTGCCTGTCTCTCAGTGTATCTATCAATCTGCCTGTCTCACAGTGCATCTACCAATCTGATTGTCTCTCAGTGTATCTATCAATCTGCCTGTGTGCCTCTCAGTGTATCTATCAATCTGCCTGTGTGTCGCTCAGTGTATCGATCAAACAGCCTGTGTGTCTCTCATTGTATCTATCAGTCTACCTGTGTGTCTCTCAGTGTATCGATCAATCTGCCTGTGTGTCTCTCAGTGTATCTAGCAATCTTCCTGTGTGTCTCTCAGTGTATCTATCAATCTGACTGTTTCTCAGTGTATCTATCAATCTGCCTGTGTGTCTCAGTGTATCTATCAATCTGTCTGTTTCTCACTGTATCTAACACTCTGCCTGTGTGTCTCTCAGTTTATCTATCAATGTGCCGTGTGTTTCGCAGTGTATCTATCAATCTGCCTGTCTCTCGATATATCTATCAATCTGCCTGTCTCTCAGTGTATCGATCAATCTGCCTGTGTGACTCTCAGTGTATCTAACAATCTGTCTGTCTGTCTCTCAGTGTATCTAGCAATCTGCCTGTGTGTCACTCAGTGTATATATCAATCTGCCTGTCTCTCAGTGTATCCATCAATCTGCCTGTGTGCCTCTCCGTGTATCTATCAATCTGCCTGTGTGTCCCTCAGTGCATCTATCAATCTGCCTGTGTGTCTCTCAGATTATCAATCAATCCGCCCGTGTGTCTCTCAGTGTATCTATCAATCTGTCTGTCTCTCAGTGTATCTATCAATCGGCCTATCTCTCAGTGTATCTGTGAATCTGCCTGTGTGTCTCTCAGTGTATCGATCAATCTGCCTGTGTGTCTCTCAGTGTATCCATCAATCTGCCTGTGTGTCTCTCAGTGTATCGATCAATCTGCCTGTGTGTCCCTCAGTGCATCTATCAATCTGCCAGTGTGTCTCTCAGTCTATCTATCAATCCGCCCGTGTGTCTCTCAGTGTATCTATCAATCTGCCTGTCTCTCACTGTATCTATCAATCTGCCTGTGTGTCTCTCAGTGTATGTATCAATCTGCCTGTCTCTCAGTGTATTTATCAATCTGCCTGTCTGTCTCTCAGTGTATCTATCAATCTGCCTGTCTCTCAGTGTATCTATCAATCTCCCTGTCTCTCAGTGTAGCTATCAATCTGCTTGTCTCTCAGTGCATCTATCAATCTGCCTGTGTGTCTCTCAGTGTATCGATCAATCTGCCTGTCTCTCAGTGTATTTATCAATCTGCCTGTCTCTCAATGTCTCTATCAATCTGCCTGTGTGTCTCTCAGCGTATCTATCAATCTGCCTGTCTTTCAGAGTATCGAACAAACTGCCTGTGTGTCTCTCAGTGTATCTATCAATCTGCCTGACTCTCAGTGTATCTACCCAGCAGCTTGTGTGTCACTCAGTGTATATATCAATATGCCTTTCACTCAGTGTATCTATCAATCTGCCTGTGTGCCTCTCAGTGTATCTATCAATCTGCCTGTGTGTCCCTCAGTGTATCTATCAATCTGCCAGTGTGTCTCTCAGTCTATCTATCAATCCGCCTGTGAGTCTCTCAGTGTATCTATCAATCTGCCTGTGTGTCTCTTAGTGTATCTATCAATCGGTTTGTCTCTCAGTGTATCTATCAATCTGCATGTCTCTCACTGTATCTATCAATCTGCCTATGTGTCTCTCAGTGTATCTATCAATCTGCCTGTGTGTCTCTCAGTGTATCGATCAATCTGCCTGTCTCTCAGTGTATCTATCAATCTGCCTATGTGTCTCTCAGTGTATCTATCAATCTGCCTATGTGTCTCCCAGTGTATCTATCAATCTGCCTGTCTCTCAGTGTATCTATCAATCTGCCTATGTGTCTCTCAGTGTATCTATCAATCTGCCTGTCTCTCAGTGCATCTATCAATCTGCCTGTGTGTCTCTCAGTGTATCTATCAATCTGCCTGTGTGTCTCTCAGTGTATCTATCAATCCGCCTGTCTCTCAGTGTATCTATCAATATGCCTGTGTGTCTCTCAGTGTATCTATCAATCTGCCTGTCTTTCAGAGTATCGAACAAACTGCCTGTGTGTCTCTCAGTGTATATATCAATCTGCCTGTCTTTCAGAGTATCGAACAAACTGCCTGTGTGTCTCTCAGTGTGTATATCAATCTGCCTTTCTCTCAGTGTATCTATCAATCTGCCAGTGTGTCTCTCAGTGTATCTATCAATATGCCTGTGTGTCTCTCAGTGTATCTATCAATCTGCCTGTCTTTCAGAGTATCGAACATATTGCCTGTGTGTCTCTCAGTGTATATTTCAATCTGCCTTTCTCTCAGTGTATCTATCAATCTGCCAGTGTGTCTCTCAGTGTATCTATCAATCTGTCTGTCTCTCAGTGTATCTATCAATCGGCATGTCTCTCAGTGTACCTATCAATCTGCCTGTGTGTCTCTCAGTGTATCGATCAATCTGCCTGTCTCTCAGTGTATCTATCAATCTCTCTGTCTCTCAGTGTATCTAAGAATCTGCCTGTGTGTCTCTCAGTGTATCTATCAATCTGCCTGTCTCTCAGTGTATCTATCAATCTGCCAGTGTGTCTCTCAGTGTATCTATCAATCTGTCTGTCTCTAAGTGTATCTATCATTCGGCCTGTCTCTCAGTGTATCTATCAATCTGCCTGTGTGTCTCTCAGTGTATCGATCAATCTGCCTGTGTGTCTCCCAGTGTATCGATCAATCTGCCTGTGTGTCTCTCAGTGCATCTATCAATCTGCCTGTGTGTCTCTCAGTGTATCTATCAATCTGCCTGGCTCTCAGTTCATCGATCAATCTGCCTATCTATCAGTGTATCGATCAATCTGCCTGTCTCTCAGTTTATCTATCAATCTGCCTGTCTCAGAGTGTATCGATTAATCTGCCTGTCTCTCATTGTATCTATCAATCTGCCTGTCTCTCAGTGCATCTACCAATCTGCTTGTCTCTCAGTGTATCTATCAATCTGCCTGTGTGTCGCTCAGTGTATCGATCAAACAGCCTGTGTGTCTCTCATTGTATCTATCAGTCTACCTGTGTGTCTCTCATTGTATTGATCAATCTGCCTGTGTGTCTCTCAGTGTATCTAGCAATCTTCCTGTGTGTCTCTCAGTGTATCTATCAAACTGACTGTTTCTCAGTGTATCTATCAATCTGCCTGTGTGTCTCAGTGTATCTATCAATCTGCCTGTCTCTCAGTTTATCTATCAATCTGCCTGTCTCAGAGTGTATCGATTAATCTGCCTGTCTCTCATTGTATCTATCAATCTGCCTGTCTCTCAGTGCATCTACCAATCTGCTTGTCTCTCAGTGTATCTATCAATCTGCCTGTGTGTCGCTCAGTGTATCGATCAAACAGCCTGTGTGTCTCTCATTGTATCTATCAGTCTACCTGTGTGTCTCTCAGTGTATCGATCAATCTGCCTGTGTGTCTCTCAGTGTATCTAGCAATCTTCCTGTGTGTCTCTCAGTGTATCTATCAATCTGACTGTTTCTCAGTGTATCTATCAATCTGCCTGTGTGTCTCAGTGTATCTATCAATCTGCCTGTTTCTCACTGTATCTAACACTCTCCATGTGTGTCTCTCAGTTTATCTATCAATGTGCCGTGTGTTTCGCAGTGTATCTATCAATCTGCCTGTCTCTCGATATATCTATCAATCTGCCTGTCTCTCAGTGTATCGATCAATCTGCCTTTGTGACTCTCAGTGTATCTAACAATCTGCCTGTCTGTCTCTCAGTGTATCTAGCAATCTGCCTGTGTGTCACTCAGTGTATATATCAATCTGCCTGTCTCTCAGTGTATCCTTCAATCTGCCTGTGTGCCTCTCCGTGTATCTATCAATCTGCCTGTGTGTCCCTCAGAGCATCTATCAATCTGCCTGTGTGTCTCTCAGAATATCAATCAATCCGCCCGTGTGTCTCTCAGTGTATCTATCAATCTGTCTGTCTCTCAGTGTATCTATCAATCGGCCTATCTCTCAGTGTATCTGTGAATCTGCCTGTGTGTCTCTCAGTGTATCGATCAATCTGCCTGTGTGTCTCTCAGTGACTCTATAAATCTGCCTGTGTGTCTCTCAGTGTATCGATCAATCTGCCTGTGTGTCCCTCAGTGCATCTATCAATCTGCCAGTGTGTCTCTCAGATTATCAATCAATCCGCCCGTGTGTCTCTCAGTGTATCTATCAATCTGTCTGTCTCTCAGTGTATCTATCAATCGGCCTATCTCTCAGTGTATCTGTGAATCTGCCTGTGTGTCTTCAGTGTATCGATCAATCTGCCTGTGTGTCTCTCAGTGACTCTATCAATCCGCCCGTGAGTCTCTCAGTGTATCTATCAATCTGCCCGTGTGTCTCTCAGTGTATCTATCAATCTGCCTGTCTCTCACTGTATCTATCAATCTGCCTGTGTGTCTCTCAGTGTATGTATCAATCTGCCTGTCTCTCAGTGTATTTATCAATCTGCCTGTCTGTCTCTCAGTGTATCTATCAATCTGCCTGTCTCTCAGTGTATCTATCAATCTCCCTGTCTCTCAGTGTATCTATCAATCTGCCTGTGTGTCTATTAGTGTATCTATCAATCGGTCTGTCTCTCAGTGTATCTATCAATCTGCATGTCTCTCACTGTATCTATCAATCTGCCTGTGTGTCGCTCAGTATATCGATCAAACAGCCTGTGTTTCTCTCATTGTATCTATCAATCTGTCTGTGTGTCTCTCAGTGTATCTATTAATCTGCCTGTGTGTCTCTCAGTGTATCGATCAATCTGCCTGTCTCTCAGTGTATCTATCAATCTGCCTATGTGTCTCTCAGTGTATCTATCAATCTGCCTATGTGTCTCTCAGTGTATCTATCAATCTGCCTGTCTCTCAGTGTATCTATCAATCTGCCTATGTGTCTCTCAGTGTATCTATCAATCTGCCTATGTGTCTCTCAGTGTATCTATCAATCGGCCGATCTCTCAGTGTATCTGTGATTCTGCCTGTGTGTCTCTCAGTGTATCGATCAATCTGCCTGTGTGTCTCTCAGTGTATCTATCAATCTGCCTGTGTGTCTCTCAGTGTATCGATCAATCTGCCTGTGTGTCCCTCAGTGCATCTATCAATCTGCCAGTGTGTCTCTCAGTCTATCTATCAATCCGCCCGTGAGTCTCTCAGTGCATCTATCAATCTGCCCGTGTGTCTCTCAGTGTATCTATCAATCTGCCTGTCTCTCACTGTATCTATCAATCTGCCTGTGTGTCTCTCAGTGTATGTATCAATCTGCCTGGCTCTCAGTGTATTTATCAATCTGCCTGTCTGTCTCTCAGTGTATCTATCAATCTGCCTGTCTCTCAGTGTATCCATCAATCTGCCTGTGTGCCTCTCCGTGTATCTATCAATCTGCCTGTGTGTCCCTCAGTGCATCTATCAATCTGCCTGTGTGTCTCTCAGATTATCAATCATTCCGCCCGTGTGTCTCTCAGTGTATCTATCAATCTGTCTGTCTCTCAGTGTATCTATCAATCGGCCTATCTCTCAGTATATCTGTGAATCTGCCTGTGTGTCTCTCAGTGTATCGATTAATCTGCCTGTGTGTCTCTCAGTGTATCTATCAATCTGCCTGTCTCTCAGTGTATCTATCAATCTGCCTGTCTCAGAGTGTATCGATCAATCTGCCTGTCTCTCAGTGTATCTATCAATCTGCCTGTCTCACAGTGCATCTACCAATCTGCTTGTCTCTCAGTGAATCTATCAATCTGCCTGTGTGCCTCTCAGTGTATCTATCAATCTGCCTGCGTGTCGCTCAGTGTATCGATCAAACAGCCTGTGTGTCTCTCATTGTATCTATCAGCCTACCTGTGTGTCTCTCAGTGTATCGATCAATCTTCCTGTGTGTCTCTCAGTGTATCTATCAAACTGACTGTTTCTCAGTGTATCTATCAATCTGCCTGTGTGTCTCAGTGTATCTATCAATCTGCCTGTTTCTCAGTGTATCTAACACTCTGCCTGTGTGTCTCTCAGTTTATCTATCAATGTGCCGTGTGTTTCGCAGTGTATCTATCAATCTGCCTGTCTCTCGATATATCTATCAATCTGCCTGTCTCTCAATGTATCGATCAATCTGCCTGTGTGACTCTCAGTGTATCTAACAATCTGCCTGTCTGTCTCTCAGTGTATTTAGCAATCTGCCTCTGTGTCACTCAGTGTATATATCAATCTGCCTGTCTCTCAGTGTATCCATCAATCTGCCTGTGTGCCTCTCCGTGTATCTATCAATCTGCCTGTGTGTCCCTCAGTGCATCTATCAATCTGCCTGTGTGTCTCTCAGATTATCAATCATTCCGCCCGTGTGTCTCTCAGTGTATCTATCAATCTGTCTGTCTCTCAGTGTATCTATCAATCGGCCTATCTCTCAGTGTATCTGTGAATCTGCCTGTGTGTCTCTCAGTGTATCGATTAATCTGCCTGTGTGTCTCTCAGTGTATCTATCAATCTGCCTGTGTGTCTCTCAGTGTATCGATCAAACTGCCTGTGTGTCCCTCAGTGCATCTATCAATCTGCCAGTGTGTCTCTCAGTCTATCTATCAATCCGCCCGTGTGTCTCTCAGTGTATCTATCAATCTGCCTGTCTCTCACTGTATCTATCAATCTGCCTGTGTGTCTCTCAGTGTATGTATCAATCTGCCTGTCTCTCAGTGTATTTATCAATCTGCCTGTCTGTCTCTCAGTGTATCTATCAATCGGCCTATCTCTCAGTGTATCTGTGAATCTGCCTGTGTGTCTCTCAGTGTATCGATCAATCTGCCTGTGTGTCTCTCAGTGTATCTATCAATCTGCCTGTGTGTCTCTCAGTGTATCGATCAATCTGCCTGTGTGTCCCTCAGTGCATCTATCAATCTGCCAGTGTGTCTCTCAGTCTATCTATCAATCCGCCCGTGTGTCTCTCAGTGTATCTATCAATCTGCCTGTCTCTCACTGTATCTATCAATCTGCCTGTGTGTCTCTCAGTGTATGTATCAATCTGCCTGTCTCTCAGTGTATTTATCAATCTGCCTGTCTGTCTCTCAGTGTATCTATCAATCTGCCTGTCTCTCAGTGTATCTATCAATCTCCCTGTCTCTCAGTGTATCTATCAATCTGCTTGTCTCTCAGTGCATCTATCAATCTGCCCATGTGTCTCTCAGTGTATCGATCAATCTGCCTGTCTCTCAGTGTATTTATCAATCTGCCTGTCTCTCAATGTCTCTATCAATCTGCCTGTGTGTCTCTCAGCGTATCTATCAATCTGCCTGTCTTTCAAAGTATCGAACAAACTGCCTGTGTGTCTCTCAGTGTATCTATCAATCTGCCTGACTCTCAGTGTATCTACCCAACAGCTTGTGTGTCACTCAGTGTATATATCAATATGCCTTTCACTCAGTGTATCTATCAATCTGCCTGTGTGCCTCTCAGTGTATCTATCAATCTGCCTGTGTGTCCCTCAGTGTATCTATCAATCTGCCAGTGTGTCTCTCAGTCTATCTATCAATCCGCCTGTGAGTCTCTCAGTGTATCTATCAATCTGCCTGTGTGTCTCTTAGTGTATCTATCAATCGGTCTGTCTCTCAGTGTATCCATCAATCTGCATGTCTCTCACTGTATCTATCAATCTGCCTGTGTGTCGCTCAGTATATCGATCAAACAGCCTGTGTTTCTATCATTGTATCTATCAATCTGTCTGTGTGTCTCTCAGTGTATCGATCAATCTGCCTGTCTCTCAGTGTATCTATCAATCTGCCTTTGTGTCTCTCAGTGTATCTATCAATCTGCCTGTGTGTCCCTCAGTGCATCTATCAATCTGCCAGTGTGTCTCTCAGTCTATCTATCAATCCGCCCGTGTGTCTCTCAGTGTATCTATCAATCTGCCTGTCTCTCACTGTATCTATCAATCTGCCTGTGTGTCTCTCAGTGTATGTATCAATCTGCCTGTCTCTCAGTGTATTTATCAATCTGCCTGTCTGTCTCTCAGTGTATCTATCAATCTGCCTGTCTCTCAGTGTATCTATCAATCTCCCTGTCTCTCAGTGTATCTATCAATCTGCTTGTCTCTCAGTGCATCTATCAATCTGCCCATGTGTCTCTCAGTGTATCGATCAATCTGCCTGTCTCTCAGTGTATTTATCAATCTGCCTGTCTCTCAATGTCTCTATCAATCTGCCTGTGTGTCTCTCAGCGTATCTATCAATCTGCCTGTCTTTCAAAGTATCGAACAAACTGCCTGTGTGTCTCTCAGTGTATCTATCAATCTGCCTGACTCTCAGTGTATCTACCCAACAGCTTGTGTGTCACTCAGTGTATATATCAATATGCCTTTCACTCAGTGTATCTATCAATCTGCCTGTGTGCCTCTCAGTGTATCTATCAATCTGCCTGTGTGTCCCTCAGTGGATCTATCAATCTGCCAGTGTGTCTCTCAGTCTATCTATCAATCCGCCTGTGAGTCTCTCAGTGTATCTATCAATCTGCCTGTGTGTCTCTTAGTGTATCTATCAATCAGTCTGTCTCTCAGTGTATCCATCAATCTGCATGTCTCTCACTGTATCTATCAATCTGCCTGTGTGTCGCTCAGTATATCGATCAAACAGCCTGTGTTTCTATCATTGTATCTATCAATCTGTCTGTGTGTCTCTCAGTGTATCGATCAATCTGCCTGTCTCTCAGTGTATCTATCAATCTGCCTTTGTGTCTCTCAGTGTATCTATCAATCTGCCTATGTGTCTCTCAGTGTATCTATCAATGTGCCTGTCTCTCAGTGTATCTATCAATCTGCCTATGTGTCTCTCAGTGTATGTATCAATCTGCCTGTCTCTCAGTGCATCTATCAATCTGCCTGTGTGTCTCTCAGTGTATCTATCAATCTGCCTGTGTGTCTCTCAGTGTATCTATCAATCCGCCTGTCTCTCAGTGTATCTATCAATATGCCTGTGTGTCTCTCAGTGTATCTATCAATCTGCCTGTCTTTCAGAGTATCGAACAAACTGCCTGTGTGTCTCTCAGTGTATATATCAATCTGCCTGTCTTTCAGAGTATCGAACAAACTGCCTGTGTGTCTCTCAGTGTATATATCAATCTGCCTTTCTCTCAGTGTATCTATCAATCTGCCAGTGTGTCTCTCAGTGTATCTATCAATATGCCTGTGTGTCTCTCAGTGTATCTATCAATCTGCCTGTCTTTCAGAGTATCGAACATATTGCCTGTGTGTCTCTCAGTGTATATTTCAATCTGCCTTTCTCTCAGTGTATCTATCAATCTGCCAGTGTGTCTCTCAGTGTATCTATCAATCTGTCTGTCTCTCAGTGTATCTATCAATCGGCATGTCTCTCAGTGTATCTATCAATCTGCCTGTGTGTCTCTCAGTGTATCGATCAATCTGCCTGTCTCTCAGTGTACCTATCAATCTCTCTGTCTCTCAGTGTATCTAAGAATCTGCCTGTGTGTCTCTCAGTGTATCTATCAATCTGCCTGTCTCTCAGTGTATCTATCAATCTGCCTGTGTGTCTCTCAGTGTATCTATCAATCTGCCTGTCTCTCCGTGTATCTATCATTCGGCCTGTCTCTCAGTGTATCTATCAATCTGTCTGTCTCTAAGTGTATCTATCATTCGGCCTGTCTCTCAATGTATCTATCAATCTGCCTGTGTGTCTCTCAGTGTATCGATCAATCTGCCTGTGTGTCTCCCAGTGTATCGATCAATCTGCCTGTGTGTCTCTCAGTGCATCTATCAATCTGCCTGTGTGTCTCTCAGTGTATCTATCAATCTGCCTGGCTCTCAGTTCATCGATCAATCTGCCTATCTCTCAGTGTATCGATCAATCTGCCTGTCTCTCAGTGTATCTATCAATCTGCCTGTCTCAGAGTGTATCGATCAATCTGCCTGTCTCTCATTGTATCTATCAATCTGCCTGTCTCTCAGTGTATCTATCAATCTACCTATGTGTCTCTCAGTGTACCTATCAATCTCCCTGTCTCACAGTGTATCTATCAATTTGCCTGTCTCTCAGTGTATCTATCAATATGCCTGTGTGTCTCTCAGTGTATATATCAATCTGCCTTTCTCTCAGTGTATCTATCAATCTGCCAGTGTGTCTCTCAGTGTATCTATCAATCTGTCGGTCTCTCAGTGTATCTATCAATCTGCCTGCGTGTCTCAGTGTATCTGTCAATCTGCCTGTTTCTCTCTGTATCTAACACTCTGCCTGTGTGTCTCTCAGTTTATCTATCAATGTGCCGTGTGTTTCGCAGTGTGTCTATCAATCTGCCTGTCTCTCACTGTATCTATCAATCTGCCTGTGTGTCTCTCAGTGTATGTATCAATCTGCCTGTCTCTCAGTGTATTTATCAATCTGCCTGTCTGTCTCTCAGTGTATCTATCAATCTGCCTGTCTCTCAGTGTATCTATCAATCTCCCTGTCTCTCAGTGTAGCTATCAATCTGCTTGTCTCTCAGTGCATCTATCAATCTGCCTATGTGTCTCTCAGTGTATCGATCAATTTGCCTGTCTCGCAGTGTATTTATCAATCTGCCTGTCTCTCAATGTCTCTATCAATCTGCCTGTGTGTCTCTCAGCGTATCTATCAATCTGCCTGTCTTTCAAAGTATCGAACAAACTGCCTGTGTGTCTCTCAGTGTATCTATCAATCTGCCTGACTCTCAGTGTATCTACCCAGCAGCTTGTGTGTCACTCAGTGTATATATCAATATGCCTTTCACTCAGTGTATCTATCAATCTGCCTGTGTGCCTCTCAGTGTATCTATCAATCTGCCTGTGTGTCCCTCAGTGTATCTATCAATCTGCCAGTGTGTCTCTCAGTCTATCTATCAATCCGCCTGTGAGTCTCTCAGTGTATCTATCAATCTGCCTGTGTGTCTCTTAGTGTATCTATCAATCGGTCTGTCTCTCAGTGTATCTATCAATCTGCATGTCTCTCACTGTATCTATCAATCTGCCTGTGTGTCGCTCAGTATATCGATCAAACAGCCTGTGTTTCTCTCATTGTATCTATCAATATGTCTGTATGTCTCTCAGTGTATCTATTAATTTGCCTGTGTATCTCTCAGTGTATCGATCAATCTGCCTGTCTCTCAGTGTATCTATCAATCTGCCTATGTGTCTCTCAGTGTATCTATCAATCTGCCTATGTGTCTCTCAGTGTATCTATCAATCTGCCTGTCTCTCAGTGTATCGATCAATCTGCCTTTGTGTCCCTCAGTGCATCTATCAATCTGCCAGTGTGTCTCTCAGTCTATCTATCAATCCGCCCGTGAGTCTCTCAGTGTATCTATCAATCTGCCCGTGTGTCTCTCAGTGTATCTATCAATCTGCCTGTCTCTCACTGTATCTATCAATCTGCCTGTGTGTCTCTCAGTGTATGTATCAATCTGCCTGTCTCTCAGTGTATTTATCAATCTGCCTGTCTGTCTCTCAGTGTATCTATCAATCTGCCTGTCTCTCAGTGTATCTATCAATCTGCATGTCTCTCACTGTATCTATCAATCTGCCTGTGTGTCGCTCAGTATATCGATCAAACAGCCTGTGTGTCTCTCATTGTATCTATCAATCTGTCTGTGTGTCTCTCAGTGTATCTATCAATCTGCCTGTGTGTCACTCAGTGTATCGATCAATCTGCCTGTCTCTCAGTGTGTCTATCAATCTGCCTATGTGTCTCTCAGTGTATCTATCAATCTGCGTATGTGTCTCTCAGTGTATCTATCAATCTGCCTGTCTCTCAGTGTATCTATCAATCTGCCTATGTGTCTCTCAGTGTATCTATCAATCTGCCTATGTGTCTCTCAGTGTATCTATCAATCTCCCTGTCTCTCATTGTATCTATCAATCTGCTTGTCTCTCAGTGCATCTATCAATCTGCCTATGTGTCTCTCAGTGTATCGATCAATCTGCCTGTCTCTCAGTGTATTTATCAATCTGCCCGTCTCTCAATGTCTCTATCAATCTGCCTGTGTGTCTCTCAACGTATCTATCAATCTGCCTGTCTTTCAGCGCATCGAACAAACTGCCTGTGTGTCTCTCAGTGTAGCTATCAATCTGCCTGACTCTCAGTGTATCTACCCAGCAGCTTGTGTGTCACTCAGTGTATATATCAATATGCCTTTCACTCAGTGTATCTATCAATCTGCCTGTGTGTCCCTCAGTGCATCTATTAATCTGCCAGTGTGTCTCTCAGTGTATCTATCAATCTGCCCGTGAGTCCCTCAGTGTATCTATCAATCTTCTCGTGTGTCTCTTAGTGTATCTATCAATCTGTCTGTCTCTCAGTGTATCTATAAATCTGCATGTCTCTCACTGTATCTATCAATCTGCCTGTGTGTCGTTCAGTATATCGATCAAACAGCCTGTGTGTCTCTCATTGTATCTATCAATATGTCTGTGTGTCTCTCATTGAATCTATCAATCTGCCTGTGTGTCTCTCAGTGTATCTATCAATCTGCCCGTGTGTGTCTTAGTGTATCTATCAATCTGTCTGTCTCTCAGTGTATCTATCAATCTGCCTGTGTGTCCCTCAGTGCATCTATCAATCTGCCAGTGTGTCTCTCAGTCTATCTATCAATCCGCCCGTGAGTCTCTCAGTGTATCTATCAATCTGCCCGTGTGTCTCTTAGTGTATCTATCAATCGGTCTGTCTCTCAGTGTATCTATCAATCTGCATGTCTCTCACTGTATCTATCAATCTGCCTGTGTGTCGCTCAGTATATCGATCAAACAGCCTGTGTGTCTCTCATTGTATCTATCAATCTGTCTGTGTGTCTCTCAGTGTATCTATCAATCTGCCTGTGTGTCTCTCAGTGTATCGATCAAGCTGCCTGTCTCTCAGTGTATCTATCAATCTGCCTATGTGTCTCTCAGTGTATCTATCAATCTGCCGATGTGTCTCTCAGTGTATCTATCAATCTGCCTGTCTCTCAGTGTATCTATCAATCTGCCTATGTGTCTCTCAGTGTATCTATCAATCTGCCTATGTGTCTCTCAGTGCATCGATCAATCTGCCTGTCTCTCAGTGTATCTATCAATATGCCTATGTGTCTCTCAGTGTATCTATCAATCTGCCTATGTGTCTCTCAGTGTATCTATCAATCTGCCTATGTGTCTCTCAGTGTATCTATCAATCGGCCTATCTCTCAGTGTATCTGTGATTCTGCCTGTGTGTCTCTCAGTGTATCGATCAATCTGCCTGTGTGTCTCTCAGTGTATCTATCAATCTGCCTGTCTGTCTCTCAGTGTATCGATCAATCTGCCTGTGTGTCCCTCAGTGCATCTATCAATCTGCCAGTGTGTCTCTCAGTCTATCTATCAATCCGCCCGTGAGTCTCTCAGTGTATCTATCAATCTGCCCGTGTGTCTCTCAGTGTATCTATCAATCTGCCTGTCTCTCACTGTATCTATCAATCTGCCTGTGTGTCTCTCAGTGTATGTATCAATCTGCCTGTCTCTCAGTGTATCTATCAATCTGCATGTCTCTCACTGTATCTATCAATCTGCATGTCTCTCACTGTATCTATCAATCTGCCTGTGTGTCGCTCAGTATATCGATCAAACAGCCTGTGTGTCTCTCATTGTATCTATCAATCTGTCTCTGTGTCTCTCAGTGTATCTATCAATCTGCCTGTGTGTCACTCAGTGTATCGATCAATCTGCCTGTCTCTCAGTGTATCTATCAATCTGCCTATGTGTCTCTCAGTGTATCTATCAATCTGCGTATGTGTCTCTCAGTGTATCTATCAATCTGCCTGTCTCTCAGTGTATCTATCAATCTGCCTATGTGTCTCTCAGTGTATCTATTAATCTGCCTATGTGTCTCTCAGTGTATCTATCAATCTCCCTGTCTCTCATTGTATCTATCAATCTGCTTGTCTCTCAGTGCATCTATCAATCTGCCTATGTGTCTCTCAGTGTATCGATCAATCTGCCTGTCTCTCAGTGTATTTATCAATCTGCCCGTCTCTCAATGTCTCTATCAATCTGCCTGTGTGTCTCTCAACGTATCTATCAATCTGCCTGTCTTTCAGAGCATCGAACAAACTGCCTGTGTGTCTCTCAGTGTAGCTATCAATCTGCCTGACTCTCAGTGTATCTACCCAGCAGCTTGTGTGTCACTCAGTGTATATATCAATATGCCTTTCACTCAGTGTATCTATCAATCTGCCTGTGTGCCTCTTAGTGTATCTATCAATCTGCCTGTGTGTCCCTCAGTGCATCTATCAATCTGCCAGTGTGTCTCTCAGTGTATCTATCAATCTGCCCGTGAGTCCCTCAGTGTATCTATCAATCTTCTCGTGTGTCTCTTAGTGTATCTATCAATCTGTCTGTCTCTCAGTGTATCTATAAATCTGCATGTCTCTCACTGTATCTATCAATCTGCCTGTGTGTCGTTCAGTATATCGATCAAACAGCCTGTGTGTCTCTCATTGTATCTATCAATATGTCTGTGTGTCTCTCATTGAATCTATCAATCTGCCTGTGTGTCTCTCAGTGTATCTATCAATCTGCCCGTGTGTGTCTTAGTGTATCTATCAATCTGTCTGTCTCTCAGTGTATCTATCAATCTGCCTGTGTGTCCCTCAGTGCATCTATCAATCTGCCAGTGTGTCTCTCAGTCTATCTATCAATCCGCCCGTGAGTCTCTCAGTGTATCTATCAATCTGCCCGTGTGTCTCTTAGTGTATCTATCAATCGGTCTGTCTCTCAGTGTATCTATCAATCTGCATGTCTCTCACTGTATCTATCAATCTGCCTGTGTGTCGCTCAGTATATCGATCAAACAGCCTGTGTGTCTCTCATTGTATCTATCAATCTGTCTGTGTGTCTCTCAGTGTATCTATCAATCTGCCTGTGTGTCTCTCAGTGTATCGATCAAGCTGCCTGTCTCTCAGTGTATCTATCAATCTGCCTATGTGTCTCTCAGTGTATCTATCAATCTGCCTATGTGTCTCTCAGTGTATCTATCAATCTGCCTGTCTCTCAGTGTATCTATCAATCTGCCTATGTGTCTCTCAGTGTATCTATCAATCTGCCTATGTGTCTCTCAGTGTATCGATCAATCTGCCTGTCTCTCAGTGTATCTATCAATATGCCTATGTGTCTCTCAGTGTATCTATCAATCTGCCGATGTGTCTCTCAGTGTATCTATCAATCTGCCTGTCTCTCAGTGTATCTATCAATATACCTGTGTGTCTCTCAGTGTACCTATCAATCTGCCTGTCTCTCAGTGTATCTACCCAGCTGCTTGTGTTTCTCTCTGTGTATCTATCAATCTGCCTGTGTGTCACTCAGTGTATATATCAATCTGCCTTTCTCTCAGTGTATCTATCAATCTGCCAGTGTGTCTCTCAGTGTATCTATCAATCTGTCTGTCTCTCAGTGTATCTATCAATCGGCATGTCTCTCAGTGTATCTATCAATCTGCCTGTGTGTCTCTCAGTGTATCTATCAATCTGTCTGTCTCTCAGTGTATCTATCAATCGGCATGTCTCTCAGTGTATCTATCAGTCTACCTGTGTGTCTCTCACTGTATCGATCAATCTGCCTGTGTGTCTCTCAGTGTATCTAGCAATCTGCCTGTGTGTCTCTCAGTGTATCTAGCAATCTGACTGTTTCTCAGTATATCTATCAATCTGCCTGTGTGTCTCAGTGTATCTATCAATCTGCCTGTTTCTCACTGTATCTAACACTCTGCCTGTGTGTCTCTCAGTTTATCTATCAATGTGCCGTGTGTTTCGCAGTGTACTATCAATCTGCCTGTCTCTCGATATATCTATCAATCTGCCTGTCTCTCAGTGTATCTATCAATCTGCCAGTGTGTCTCTCAGTGTATCAATCAATCTGTCTGTCTCTCAGTGTATCTATCAATCGGCATGTCTCTCAGTGTATCTATCAATCTGCCTGTGTGTCTCTCAGTGTATCGATCAATCTGCCTGTCTCTCAGTGTATCTATCAATCTCTCTGTCTCTCAGTGTATCTAAGAATCTGCCTGTGTGTCTCTCAGTGTATCTATCAATCTGCCTGTCTCTCAGTGTATCTATCAATCTGCCTGTGTGTCTCTCAGTGTATCTATCAATCTGCCTGTCTCTCCGTGTATCTATCATTCGGCCTGTCTCTCAGTGTATCTATCAATCTGCCTGTGTGTCTCTCAGTGTATCTATCAATCTGCCTTTCTCTCAGTGTATCTATCAATCTGCCAGTGTGTCTCTCAGTGTATCTATCAATCTGTCTGTCTCTAAATGTATCTATCATTCGGCCTGTCTCTCAGTGTATCTATCAATCTGCCTGTGTGTCTCTCAGTGTATCGATCAATCTGCCTGTGTGTCTCCCAGTGTATCGATCAATCTGCCTCTGTGTCTCTCAGTGCATCTATCAATCTGCCTGTGTGTCTCTCAGTGTATCTATCAATCTGCCTGGCTCTCAGTGTATCGATCAATCTGCCTATCTCTCAGTGTATCGATCAATCTGCCTGTCTCTCAGTGTACCTATCAATCTGCCTGTCTCAGATTGTATCGATCAATCTGCCAGTCTCTCAGTATATCTATCAATCTGCCTGTCTCTCAGTGCATCTAGCAATCTGCTTGTCTCTCAGTGTATCTATCAATCTGCCTGTGTGCCTCTCAGTGTATCTATCAATCTGCCTGTGTGTCGCTCAGTGTATCGATCAAACAGCCTGTGTGTCTCTCATTGTATCTATCAGTCTACCTGTGTGTCTCTCAGTGTATCGATAAATCTGCCTGTGTGTCTCTCAGTGTATCTAGCAATCTTCCTGTGTGTCTCTCAGTGCATCTATCAATCTGACTGTTTCTCAGTGTATCTATCAATCTTCCTGTTTCTCACTGTATCTAACACTCTGCCTGTGTGTCTCTCAGTGTATCTATCAATCTGCCTGTCTCTCAGTGTATCTATCAATCTGCCTAAGTGTATCTCAGTGTATCTATCAATCTGCCTATGTGTCTCTCAGTGTATCTCTCAATCGGCCTCTCTCTCAATGTATCTGTGATTCTGCCTGTGTGTCTCTCAGTGTATCGATCAATCTGCCTGTGTGTCTCTCAGTGTATCTATCAATCTGCCTGTGTGTCTCTCAGTGTATCGATCAATCTGCCTGTGTGTCCCACAGTGCATCTATCAATCTGCCAGTGTGTCTCTCAGTCTATCTATCAATCCGCCCGTGAGTCTCTCAGTGTATCTATCAATCTGCCCGTGTGTCTCTCAGTTTATCTATCAATCTGCCTGTCTCTCACTGTATCTTTCAATCTGCTTGTGTGTCTCTCAGTGTATGTATCAATCTGCCTGTCTCTCAGTGTATTTATCAATCTGCCTGTCTGTCTCTCAGTGTATCTATCAATCTGCCTGTCTCTCAGTGTATCTATCAATCTCCCTGTCTCTCAGTGTATCTATCAATCTGCTTGTCTCTCAGTGCATCTATCAATCTGCCTATGTGTCTCTCAGTATATCGATCAATCTGCCTGTCTCTCAGTATATTTATCAATCTGCCTGTCTCTCAATGTCTCTATCAATCTGCCTGTGTGTCTCTCAGCGTATCTATCAATCTGCCTGTCTTTCAGAGTATCGAACAAACTGCCTGTGTGTCTCTCAGTGTATCTATCAATCTGCCTGACTCTCAGTGTATCTACCCAGCAGCTTGTGTGTCACTCAGTGTATATATCAATATGCCTTTCACTCAGTGTATCTATCAATCTGCCTGTGTGACTCTCAGTGTATCTATCAATCTGCCTGTGTGTCCCTCAGTGCATCTATCAATCTGCCAGTGTGTCTCTCAGTCTATCTATCAATCCGCCCGTGAGTCTCTCAGTGTATCTATCAATCTGCCTGTGTGTCTCTTAGTGTATCTATCAATCGGTCTGTCTCTCAGTGTATCTATCAATCTGCATGTCTCTCACTGTATCTATCAATCTGCCTGTGTGTCGCTCAGTATATCGATCAAACAGCCTGTGTGTCTCTCATTGTATCTATCAATCTGTCTGTGTGTCTCTCAGTGTATCTATCAATCTGCCTGTGTGTCTCTCAGTGTATCGATCAATCTGCCTGTCTCTCAGTGTATCTATCAATCTGCCTATGTGTCTCTCAGTGTATCTATCAATCTGCCTATGTGTCTCTCAGTGTATCTATCAATCTGCCTGTCTCTCAGTGTATCTATCAATCTGCCTATGTGTCTCTCAATGTATCTATCAATCTGCCTATGTGTCTCTCAGTGTATCTATCAATCTCCCTGTCTCTCACTGTATCTATCAATCTGCCTGTCTCTCAATGTCTCTATCAATCTGCCTGTGTGTATCTCAGTGTATCTATCAATCTGCCTGTCTCTCAGTGCATCTATCAATCTGCCTGTGTGTCTCTCAGTGTATCTAACAATCTGCCTGTCTGTCTCTCAGTGTATCTAGCAATCTGCCTGTGTGTCACTCAGTGTATATATCAATCTGCCTGTCTCTCAGTGTATCCATCAATCTGCCTGTGTGCCTCTCCGTGTATCTATCAATCTGCCCGTGTGTCTCTCAGTGTATCTATCAATCTGTCTGTCTCTCAGTGTATCTATCAATCGGCATATCTCTCAGTGTATCTGTGAATCTGCCTGTGTGTCTCTCAGTGTATCGATCAATCTGCCTGTGTTTCTCTCAGTGTATCTATCAATCTGCCTGTGTGTCTCTCAGTGTATCGATCAATCTGCCTGTGTGTCCCTCAGTGCATCTATCAATCTGCCAGTGTGTCTCTCAGTCTATCTATCAATCCGCCCGTGAGTCTCTCAGTGTATCTATCAATCTGCCAGTGTGTCTCTCAGTGTATCTATCAATCTGCCTATGTGTCTCTCAGTGTATCTATCAATCTGCCTGTCTCTCAGTGTATCTATCAATCTGCCTATGTGTCTCTCAGTGTATCTATCAATCTGCCTATGTGTCTCTCAGTGTATCTATCAATCTCCCTGTCTCTCAGTGTATCTATCAATCTGCTTGTCTCTCAGTGTATCTATCAATCTGCCTATGTGTCTCTCAGTGTATCTATCAATCTGCCTGTCTCTCAGTGCATCTATCAATCTGCCTGTGTGTCTCTCAGTGTATCTATCAATCTGCCTGTGTGTCTCTCAGTGTATCTATCAATCCGCCTGTCTCTCAGTGTATCTATCAATCTGTCTGTCTCTCAGTGTATCTATCAATCGGCCTATCTCTCAGTGTATCTGTGAAACTGCCTGTGTGTCTCTCAGTGTATCGATCAATCTGCCTGTGTGTTCTCAGTTTATCTATCAATCCGCCCGTGAGTCTCTCAGTGTATCTATCAATCTGCCTGTGTGTCTCTCAGTGTATCTATCAATCTGGCTGTCTCTCACTGTATCTATCAATCTGCCTGTGTGTCTCTCAGTGTATGTATCAATCTGCCTGTCTCTCAGTGTATTTATCAATCTGCCTGTCTGTCTCTCAGTGTATCTATCAATCTGCCTGTCTCTCAGTGTATCTATCAATCTCCCTGTCTCTCAGTGTATCTATCAATCTGCTTGTCTCTCAGTTCATCTATCAATCTGCCTCTGTGTCTCTCAGTGTACCTATCAATCTGCCTGTGTGTCTCTCAATGTATCTATCAATCTGCCTGTCTTTCAGAGTATCGAACAAACTGCCTGTGTGTCTCTCAGTGTATCTATCAATCTGCCTGACTCTCAGTGTATCTACCCAGCAGCTTGTGTGTCACTCAGTGTATATATCAATATGCCTTTCACTCAGTGTATCCATCAATCTGCCTGTGTGCCTCTCAGTGTATCTATCAATCTGCCTGTGTGTCCCTCAGTGCATCTATCAATCTGCCAGTGTGTCTCACAGTCTATCTATCAATCTGCCCGTGAATCTCTCAGTGTATCTATCAATCTTCTCGTGTGTCTCTTAGTGTATCTATCAATCTGTCTGTCTCTCAGTGTATCTATCAATCTGCATGTCTCTCACTGTATCTATCAATATGCCTGTGTGTCGTTCAGTATATCGATCAAACAGCCTGTGTGTCTCTCATTGTATCTATCAATATGTCTGTGTGTCTCTCAGTGAATCTATCAATCTGCCTTTGTGTCTCTCAGTGTATCGATCAATCTGCCTGTCTCTCAGTGTATCTATCAATCGGCCTATGTGCCTCTCAGTGTATCTATCAATCTGCCTGTGTGTCTCTCAGTGTATCTATCAATCTGCCTGTCTCTCAGTGTATCTATCAATCTGCCTATGTGTCTCTCAGTCTATCTATCAATCTGCCTATGTGTCTCTCAGTGTATCGATCAATCTCCCTGTCTCTCAGTGTATCTATCAATCTGCTTGTCTCTCAGTGTATCTATCAATCTGCTTGTCTCTCAGTGTATCTATCAATCTGCCTATGTGTCTCTCACTGTATCTATCAATCTGCCTGTCTCTCAATGTCTCTATCAATCTGCCTCTGTGTCTCTCAGTGTATCTATCAATCTGCCTGTCTCTCAATGTATCTATCAATCTGCCTGTGTGTCTCTCAATGTATCTATCAATCTGCCTGTGTGTCTCTCAGTGTATCTATCAATCTGCCTGTCTCTCAGTGTATCTATCAATCTGCCTGTGTGTCCCACAGTGCATCTATCAATCTGCCAGTGTGTCTCTCAGTCTATCTATCAATCTGCCCGTGAGTCTCTCAGTGTATCTATCAATCTGCCCGTGTGTCTCTTAGTGTATCTATCAATCTGTCTGTCTCTCAGTGTATCTATCAATCTGCATGTCTCTCACTGTATCTATCAATCTGCCTGTGTGTCGCTCAGTATATCGATCAAACAGCCTGTGTGTCTCTCATTGTATCTATCAATCTGTCTGTGTGTCTCTCAGTGTATCTATCAATCTGCCTATGTGTCTCTCAGTGTATCTATCAATCTCCCTGTCTCTCAGTGTATCTATCAACCTGCTTGTCTCTCAGTGTATCTATCAATCTGCCTATGTGTCTCTCAGTGTATCTATCAATCTGCCTGTCTCTCAGTGCATCTATCAATCTGCCTGTGTGTCTCTCAGTGTATCTATCAATCTGCCTGTGTGTCTCTCAGTGTATCTATCAAACCGCCTGTCTCTCAGTGTATCTATCAATATGCCTGTGTGTCTCTCAGTGTATCTATCAATCTGCCTGTCTTTCAGAGTATCGAACAAACTGCCTGTGTGTCTCTCAGTGTATATATCAATCTGCCTGTCTTTCAGAGTATCGAACAAACTGCCTGTGTGTCTCTCAGTGTATATATCAATCTGCCTTTCTCTCAGTGTATCTATCAATCTGCCAGTGTGTCTCTCAGTGTATCTATCAATATGCCTGTGTGTCTCTCAGTGTATCTATCAATCTACCTGTCTTTCAGAGTATCGAACAAACTGCCTGTGTGTCTCTCAGTGTATATATCAATCTGCCTTTCTCTCAGTGTATCTATCAATCTGCCAGTGTGTCTCTCAGTATATCTATCAATCTGTCTGTCTCTCAGTGTATCTATCAATCGGCATGTCTCTCAGTGTATCTATCAATCTGCCTGTGTGTCTCTCAGTGTATCGATCAATCTGCCTGTCTCTCAGTGTATCTATCAATCTCTCTGTCTCTCAGTGTATCTAAGAATCTGCCTGTGTGTCTCTCAGTGTATCTATCAATCTGCCTGTCTCTCAGTGTTTCTATCAATCTGCCTGTGTGTCTCTCAGTGTATCTATCAATCTGCCTGTCTCTCCGTGTATCTATCAATCTGCCTGTGTGTCTCTCAGTGTATCTATCAATCTGCCTGTCGCTCAGTGTATCTAACACTCTGCCTGTGTGTCTCTCAGTTTATCTATCAATGTGCCGTGTGTTTTGCAGTGTATCTATCAATCTGCCTGTCTCTCAATATACCTATCAATCTGCCTGTCTCTCAGTGTATCAATCAATCTGCGTGTGTGACTCTCAGTGTATCTAACAATCTGCCTGTCTGTCTCTCAGTGCATCTATCAATCTGCCAGTGTGTCTCTCAGATTATCAATCAATCCGCCCGTGTGTCTCTCAGTGTATCTATCAATCTGCCCGTGTGTCTCTCAGTGTATCTATCAATCTGTCTGTCTCTCAGTGTATCTATCAATCGGTCTATCTCTCAGTGTATCTGTGAATCTGCCTGTGTGTCTCTCAGTGTATATATCAATCTGCCTTTCTCTCAGTGTATCTATCAATCTGCCAGTGTGTCTCTCAGTGTATCTATCAATCTGTCTGTCTCTCAGTGTATCTATCAATCGGCATGTCTCTCAGTGTATCTATCAATCTGCCTGTGTGTCTCTCAGTGTATCGATTAATCTGCCTTTCTCTCAGTGTATCGATCAATCTCTCTGTCTCTCAGTGTATCTAAAAATCTGCCTGTGTGTCTCTCAGTGTATCTATCAATCTGCCTGTCTCTCAGTGTATCTATCAATCTGCCTGTGTGTCTCTCAGTGTATCTATCAATCTGCCTGTCTCTCAATGTATCTATCAATCTGCCTGTGTGTCTCTCAGTGTATCTATCAATCTGCCTGTCTCTCCGTGTATCTATCAATCTGCCTGTGTGTCTCTCAGTGTATCTATCAATCTGCCTGTCGCTCAGTGTATCTAACACTCTGCCTGTGTGTCTCTCAATTTATCTATCAATGTGCCGTGTGTTTCGCAGTGTATCTATCAATCTGCCTGTCTCTCGATATACCTATCAATCTGCCTGTCTCTCAGTGTATCAATCAATCTGCGTGTGTGACTCTCAGTGTATCTAACAATCTGCCTCTCTGTCTCTCAGTGCATCTATCAATCTGCCAGTGTGTCTCTCAGATTATCAATCAATCCGCCCGTGTGTCTCTCAGTGTATCTATCAATCTGCCCGTGTGTCTCTCAGTGTATCTATCAATCTGTCTGTCTCTCAGTGTATCTATCAATCGGTCTATCTCTCAGTGTATCTGTGAATCTGCCTGTGTGTCTCTCAGTGTATCGATCAATCTGCCTGTGTGTCTCTCAGTGTATCTAACAATCTGCCTGTGTGTCTCTTAGTGTATCTGTCAATCTGTCTGTCTCTCAGTGTATCTATCAATCTGCCTGTCTCTCACTGTATCTATCAATCTGCCTGTGTGTCTCTCAGTGTATCGATCAATCTGCCTGTCTCTCAGTGTATCTATCAATCTCCCTGTCTCTCAATGTACCTATCCATCTGACTGTGTGTCTCTCAGTGCATCTATCAATCTGCCTGTGTATTTCTCAGTGTATCTATTGATCTGCCTATGTGTCTCTCAGTGTATCTAACAATCTGCATGTGTGTCTCTCAGTGTATCTATCGATCTGCCTGTGTGTCTCTCAATGTATCTAACATTCTGCCTGTGTGTCTCTCAATGTATCTAACAATCTGCCTGTGTGTCTCTCAGTGTATCTATCGATCTTCCTGGGTGTCTCTCAATGTATCTAACAATCTGCCTGTGTGACTCTCAGTGTATCTATCAATTTGCCTGTCTCTCAGTGTATCTATCAATCTGCCCGTGTGTCTCCCAGTGTATCTATCAATCTGCCTGTGTGTCTCTCAGTGTATCTATCAATGTGCCTGTGTGTCTCTCAGTGTATCTATCAATCTGCCTGTGTGTCTTTCAGTGTATCCATCAATCTGCCTGTTTCTCAGTGTATCTAACAATCTCTCTCTGTGTCTTTCAGTGTATCTATCAATCTGCCTGTGTGTCTCTCATTGTATATATCAATCTGCCTGTCTCTCAGTGTATCTATCAATCTGCCTGTGTCTCTCTCAGTGTATCTATCAATCTGCCTGTGTGTCTTTCAGTGTATCTATCAATCTGCTTGTGTGTCTCTCAGTGTATCTATCAATCTGCCTGTGTGTCTTTCAGTGTATCCATCAATCTGCCTGTCTCTCAGTGTATCTATCAATCTGCCTGTGTGTCTCTCAGTTTATCTATCAATCTGCCTGTTTCTCAGTGTATCTAACAATCTCTCTATGTGTCTTTCAGTGTTTCTATCAATCTGCCCGTGTGTCTATCATTGTATATATCAATCTGCCTGTCTTTCAGTGTATCTATCAATCTGCTTGTGTGTCTCTCAGTGTATCTATCAATCTGCCTATGTGTCTCTCAGTGTATCTATCAATCTGCCTGTGAGTCTCTCAGTGTGTATATCAATCTGCCTGTCTCTCAGTGTATCTCACAATCTGCCTGTGTGTCTCTCAGTGTATCTATTGATCTTCCTGGGTGTCTCTCAGTGTATCTAAAAATCTGCCTGTGTGACTCTCAGTGTATCTATCAATTTGCCTGTCTCTCAGTGTATCTATCAATCTGCCCGTGTGTCTCCCAGTGTATCTATCAATGTGCCTGTGTGTCTCTCAGTGTATCTATCAATCTGCCTGTGTGTCTTTCAGTGTATCCATCAATCTGCCTGTTTCTCAGTGTATCTAACAATCTCTCTCTGTGTCTTTCAGTGTATCTATCAATCTGCCTGTGTGTCTCTCATTGTATATATCAATCTGCCTGTCTCTCAGTGTATCTATCAATCTGCCTGTGTCTCTCTCAGTGTATCTATCAATCTGCCTGTGTGTCTTTCAGTGTATCTATCAATCTGCTTGTGTGTCTCTCAGTGTATCTATCAATCTGCCTGTGTGTCTTTCAGTGTATCTATCAATCTGCTTGTGTGTCTCTCAGTGTATCTATCAATCTGCCTGTGTGTCTTTCAGTGTATCCATCAATCTGCCTGTCTCTCAGTGTATCTATCAATCTGCCTGTGTGTCTCTCAGTTTATCTATCAATCTGCCTGTTTCTCAGTGTATCTAACAATCTCTCTATGTGTCTTTCAGTGTATCTATCAATCTGCCCGTGTGTCTATCATTGTATATATCAATCTGCCTGTCTTTCAGTGTATCTATCAATCTGCTTGTGTGTCTCTCAGTGTATCTATCAATCTGCCTATGTGTCTCTCAGTGTATCTATCAATCTGCCTGTGAGGCTCTCAGTGTGTATATCAATCTGCCTGTCTCTCAGTGTATCTCACAATCTGCCTGTGTGTCTCTCAGTGTACCTAACACTCTGCTTGTGTGTCTCTCAGTTGTGTCTATCAATCTGCCGTTGCGTCTCTCAGTGTATCTATCAATCTGTTGTTTGTCTCTCTCAGTGTCTCTCTGTCTCTCTCGATCCCTCGGATAACTTTGCGCTAACAACGAGGATTGAGTCTGCATCGTGTGATTCTGTGCATCACATGAGCCGTACCATGCCTGTTATTCCTTCCGGGAAGAGGAAGCGCTTGTACAAGGTATTGATGGTATCATCGGGAAGCACTTCACACGCCTTCTGCATGAGAATAGGGCCTGTGTCCAACCCATCGTCTGCCCAGAAAATACTGAACCCTCCTTTCTTATCTCCGTGTATCAGAGTCCTGCGGAAAAATAAATAAATCAGATGTAAGAACAGAAGAATTAGGAGCAGGAGTTGGCCATTCGGCCCCTCGAACCTGCTCCACCATTCAATGAGATCACGGCTGATCATCGACCTCAACTCCACTTTCCCACCCAATATCTATATCCCTTGATTCCTCGAGAGTCCAAAAACCTATCGATCACAGCCTTGAATATACTCAACGATTTAGCATCCATACCCCTCTGGTGCAGAGAATTCCAAATATTCACCACCCTCTGAGTGAAGAAATCTCTCCTCATCTCTGTCTTAAATGGTCGACCCCTTATCCTGAGACTGTGACCCCTAGTTCTAGACTCTCCAGCCAGAGGAAACATCGTCCCTGCATCTACCCTGTCAGTGCCCCTCAGAATCTTATATGTTTGAATGCGATCACATCTCATTCTTCTAAACTCCAGAGAGTATAGGTCCATTCTACACAATCTCTCCTCATAGGTCAGCCCTCTCATCACAGGAATCAATCTCCAAGGCAAGTATATCCTTCCTGAGATAAGGAGACCAAAACTGTGCACAGTACTCCAGGTGTGGTCTCACCAAATCACTAGATTGTGTGAGTGTGTGTGTGTGTGTGTGAGTGCCTGTGTGTGTGTGTGTGTGTGTGTGTGAGTACGTGTGTGTAAGTGTGTGTGTGTGAGTGTCGGGTGTGTGAGTGTGTGTGCGTGTGTGTGTCGGGTATGTGTGTGTGTGTGTGTGTGTGTGCATGTATATGTCGGCTGTGTGAGTGTGTGTGTGTACGTGTGTGCATCGGGTGTGTGTGTGCGTGTGTGTGTCGGGTGTATGTGTGTGTGTGTCGGGTGTGTGTGCGTGAGTGTGTGTGTGTGTGTTGGGTGAGAGTGTGTGAGTGTGTGTGTATGGGTGTGAGTGTGTGTGAGTGTGTGTGTGTGTGTGTGTGTGAGTGTGTTGGGTGAGTGTGTGTGTGTGCATGTGTGTGTCGGATGTATGTGTGTGTGTGTGTAAGTGTGTGTGTGTGTGAGTGTGTGTGTCCGTGAGTGTGTCTGGTGAGTGTGAGTGTGCATGAGTGTGCGTGAGTGTGTGTGTGTGTGTGTGTGTGTGTGTGTGTGAATGTGTGTGTGTGTGTGTGTGTGCGTGCATATGTCGGGTGTGTGTGTGTGTGTGTGTTGGGTGTGTGTGAGTGTGTGTGTGTGTGTGTGTGTGTATGTCATGTGTGTGTGTGTGTGTGTGTTGGGTGAGTGTGTGTGTGTGTGCATGTGTGTGTCGGGTGTGTGTGTGTTGTGTATATGTGTGTTGGGTGAGTGTGTTATGTGTGTGTGTCTTGTGTGTGTGTGCATGTGTGAGTGTGTGTATTGGGTGAGTGTGTGTGTGTGTCGGGTGTGTGTGTGTGTGTGAGTGTGAGTGTGTGTGTTGGGTGAGTGTGTGTGTGTGTCGGGTGTGTGTGTGTGTGTGTGTGTGTGTGTTTTGGGTGAGAGTGTGTGTGTGAAGTTCATATACTTGAAACGGAAAATTCACAGGGCTGTGGGGAAAGAGCGGGGGGAGTGGGACTGATTGGATCGCTCTTTCACAGAGCCGGCACAGGCTTGATGGGCCGAATGGCCTCCTTCTGTGCTGTAAGATTTTAAGTATTATCCAATTCCCTTTTGAAAGTTACTATTGAATCTGCTTCCACCGTCCTTTCAGGCAGCGCGTTCCAGATCACAACAACTCGCTGCGTAAAAACATTCTCCTCATCTCCCCTTTGGTTCTTTTGCCAATTACTTTCAATCTGTGGCCCCCAGTTAGCGACCCTCCTGGAAACAGTGTCTTCTTATTTACTCTATCAAAACCCGTCATGATTTTGAACACCTCTATTCAATCTCCTCTTAACCTTCTCTGTTCTAAGGAGAACAACCCCAGCTTCTCCAGTCTCTCCACGTAACATAGAAAGATAGAGACATAGGAAATAGGTGCAGGAGTAGGCCATTCGGCCCTTCGAGCCTGCACCACTATTCAATAAGATCATGGCTGACCATTCCCTCAGTACCCCTTTCCTGCTTTCTCTCCATACCCCTTGATCTCTTTAGCCATAAGGACCATAGCCAACTCTCTCTTGAATATATCTAACGAACTGGCATCAACAACTCTCTGCGGAAGAGAATTCCACAGGTTAACAACTCTCTGAGTGACTGAAGTCCCTTATCCCTGGGACCATTCTAGTAAATCTCCTGCACCCTGCCGAAGACATTCACATCCTTCCTACAAGGCGGTGCCCAGAATTGGACACAATATGCCAGCTGGGGCCTAACCAGCGATTTATAAAGGTTTACCATAAAGGTTCACTCCCCTAATATTCCGGGTTGCACTTACCAGTTGATCGCCGAGGCTCCCCTGTGCCTAGGCAGCAGCGACGGATGGTAGACGATGGAACCGTGCTTGGGGAAGTCAATCACTTCCATCGGAATGAACTGGGAGCAGAAAGGCATCACGTTCAGCTCCGCTCCAAGGCTCGAGTACTCGCTCACCACCTCCGTGATCGCCTTCCCTTTCACGCGCCAGCGGGCGTACTTGAACACGCGGGTGCCATCCTTCGCTCCTTCCGCAGCTGATGGGGAAATGTCGCAGAGGTTATTCGAGGCAGGACTCATCCTCAGCCACAGGCCGGTTGTGGCGATTTCTACCTGGCACGCAGCTCCCTCGGAGCACATGGAGAAACACCGCCCCCTGGTGTGGTAGATAGATCGTACAGCACAGAAACAGGCCATTCGGCCCAACTGCTCCGTGCCGGTGTTTATGCTCCACTCGAGCCTCCTCCCCCCTTCTTCATCTCACCCCATTAACATATCCTTCTATTCCTTTCTCACTCATGTGTTTATCCAGCTTCCCCTTAAATGTTTCTCTGCTATTCGCCTCAACCACTCCCTGTGGCAGCGAGTTCCACATCCTCACCATTCTCTGGGTAAAGAAGTTTCCACTGAATTCCTGATTGGATTAATTAGTGACCATCTTATATTGATGGCCCCTAGTTATGGTCTCTCCCTACAATTGGGAACATCTTCTCTGCATCTACCCTATCGAACCCTTTCATACTTTACAGATCTCTGTGAGCTCACCCCTTCGGCTGTCCTTTCCTAGAGAAAAGAGACCTAGCCTGTTCAAGTCCTTTTTATTTATTCTCAGGATGTTGGCGTCGCTGACAAGGCTCAGCATTTATTGCCCATCCCTAATTGCCCCTTGAGGAGTTGGTGGTGAGCCGCCTTCTTGAACCGCTGCAGTCCATGTGGTGAAGGTATCCCACAGTGCTGTTAGGGAGAGAGTTCCAGGATTCTGACCCAGTGACGATGAAGGAACGCCGATATATTTCCAAGTCAGGATGGTGTGTGACTTGGAGGGGAACGTGGAGGTGGTGGTGTTCCCATACACCTACTGCCCTTGTCCTTCTAGGTGGTAGAGGTAACTGATCATTATCACATTGCTGTACTTGGGTTCTTGTTGTAAGCAAATTGGCTGTCACGTTTCTGACATTACAACAGTGACATCACTTCAAAAAGTATTTCATTGGTTGTGAAGTACTTGGTGACATCCTGAGGTCATTTAAAATGCGATATCAATGAAAGTTCCTCTTTCATTGCATGGGGCGACCTGCCCAGCCCATGTCAGGACAGGACTGAGACTCCCACAGACCCATTTCATGTCGAACCCTTACCGGCACAAACAGAAACCCACATCCCATGTCTGGCTGAACGTAAACCAAGGTGCAAGTACAAAGGGCAATATGCCAAGCGCCTGTACCACCCATTGCCCTGGCACTCGCTAATGCTCTTCGAGCCTTGGCATCATCTTATCATAGATATATTGTTAGGGTAATTGGCTTCTTAAAGTTCAATGTCCATGGTACCTTTAGACAAACCGTACCAAGCAAGAGACCGTAACCACCCCCCCCAACCCCTAAAGACCACCCCCCTAGAGACCACACACAGCCCCAGAGACCAGCCCCCGTCAAAGACCCCCCCTTGTGACACACCACCTCAGAGACCCCACGCCCCCAGAGACCCCACCCCTCCAGAAACCTGACCCCCCCAGAGCCCATCCACCCAAGAGACATCCCTCCAGAGACCACCCCCCCAGAGACCACCCCCCCAAGAGACCACACACCCGAGACACCTCCCCGAGAAACAAACCTCCAGAGACCACCGTCCCAGAGACCACCGCCCCAGAGACCCGCCCCCGAGACCACACCCCAAGACCAGCCCTCCCCCCAGAGACCACCCACTCCAGACCACACACCCCAGAGACCACCCCCCAGAGACCATCGTCCCAGAGACCACCCCCCCCAGAGACCACCCCCTCCAGACCACACACCCCAGAGACCACCCCCCCAGAGACCACACCCCCAAGAGACCACATACCCGAGACCACACCCCGACCACACCCCCCAAAGACCACACACCCTAGAGACCACCCCCCCAGAGACCACACCCTCAAGAGACCACGCCCCCGAGATCACACCCCTGAGACCACACACCCCCAGTGACCACGCCCCTAGAGACCCCCCCCAAGAGACCACCCCCCCAGAGACACACACCCCCAGAGACCACCCCCCCAAGTGACCACACACCCGAGGCATCCCCCCGAGAAACACACCTCCAGAGACCACCTCCCCCAGAGACCATCCCCCCAGAGACCACACCCCCGAGACCACACCCCGAGACCACACCCCCCCCAGAGACCACCCCCCCAGACCACACACCCCAGAGACCACCCCCCAGAGACCACGCCCCCAAGACCACACCCCTGAGACCACCCTCCCCAGAGACCACGCCCTCAGACCACACCCTCCCAAAACCGACACCCCCGGAGACCCCAACCACCAGAGACCACACCCCTCAGAGATCACACCCCCCAGAGACCACACCCCCCTCCCCAGAGACCACATCCCCCAGAGACCACAGCCCCCAGAGACCACCCCCCCGAGAGACCACACCCCCCCAGAGACCACATCCCCCAGAGACACATCCCCAGATACCCCAACCCCCAGAGACCACACCCTCTTGGAGACCTCAACTCCCAGAGACACACTCCCCCAGAGACCACTCCCCCCAGAGGCCACCTCTCCCAGAGACCACAATCCCAGAGACCCCAACCCCCAGAGACACACACCCAGAGACACACTCCCCCAGAGACCACTGCCTCCAGAGACCCCAACCCCCAGAGACCACACCCCCTCAAAAACCCCAAGCCCCAGAGACCACACACCCAGAGACCACACCCCCCAGAGACCCCAACCCCCAAAGACCACACCCCCTCAGAGACCCCAAGCCCCAGAGACCACACCCCCTCAGAGACCCCAACCCCCAGAGACCCTAACCCCCAGAGACCCCAACCCCCAGAGACCCCAACCCCCAGAGACCACTGCCCCCAGAGGCCACCTCTCCCAGAGGCCACCTCCCCCAAAGACCCAAACCCCCAGAGACCACCCCACAGAGACCACAAACCCACAGAGGCCACCTCCGCCAGAGACCACACCACCAGAGACCCCAACCACCAGAGACCACACCTCCAAGAGACCACACCCCAGAGACCACACCCCAGAGACCACACCCGCAGAGACCCCAACCACCAGAGACCACACCCCTGAGACCACCCCCCAGAGACCATACACCCACAGAGGCCACCTCCCCCAGAGACCACACCCCCAGAGACCCCAACCACCAGAGACCATACCCCAGAGACCATACCCCAGAGACCATACCCCAGAGACCACACCCCAGAGACCACACCCGCAGAGACCCCAACCACCAGGGACCATACCTCAGAGACCATACCCCAGAGACCACCACCCCCAGAGACCACCCCCCCCAGAGATCACACCACCAAGACCACACCCCAGAGACCACACCCCTGAGATCACACCCGCAGAGACCCCAACCACCAGAGACCACACCCCTGAGACCACACCTCCAAGAGACCACACCCCTGAGACAACACCCCCCCAGAGACCACACCACCGAGACCACACCCCCAGAGACCCCAACCAACAGAGACCACACCCCTGAGACCACACCCCCAAGAGACCCCAAACCCCAGAGACCACTCCCCCAGAGACCCCAACCCCCAGAGACACATCCCCAGAGACCCAACCCCTCCTCCCAGAGACACACTCCCCCAGAGACACCCCCCCCCAGAGACCCCACCCCCCATAGACCCCACCTCCCCAGGGACCACACACCCCTCACCCCACTCCCCACCCCCATGTGATTGTACCCACCCAGAAGATCCTCTTTGCCATCTTTGTCCGGGATCGTGAATATTCCGACAATCTCGTGTCCCGCCTTTTTGAGTTCCTTGTACACCTCTTGGCCGAAGAGGCTCTGTCCAATCACAGCGATCTTCATCCTGCCTCACCAGCGAGCACAGACCTGCCAACACGGACATGAAGCAAACATCTGAAACTCCAACAGCAGCGCGACAAGGGAACACGTCATTCCTCCACACCATCTCCTAACCCCACAAAGCCCAGGCTCATCCCAGGTTTGAATCAGTGAGGCTCTTACAGAACTTCTCTCATAGTCCTGGACAGGGTACAGGAACAAACCTGCTCATCTGATAGACAACCATTGCTCATCCGAGCCTCCAACCTCTGGCTCTATATCTGTGCTACTTCCCTCCATGCTTATTTCCTCTTTTATTCTAGTGGTTCTAGAACTCTCTCCGTAAACCTCTCCACCTCTCTCTTCTCCTTTAAGTCGCTCCTTCAAACCGACCTCTTTGGCTATGCTTTTGGTCATCTGTCCTAATATCATCTTATGTGGCTCAGTGTCTAATTTTGTTTGATTATCACTCTTGTGAAGCACCTTGGGACATTTTACGATGTTAAAGGCACTATATAAATGCAAAATGTTGTTGTTCAATCTACGCTTCAAATCTGCTAAGCTTCACAATCTGCTGAAATGAAACCCCATTTTACATTTCATAGCAAGAGGTATAGAATATAAAAGTCTAGTTGCAGTAGTGTAATGGTAATAAGACCCTGTATTGGAGGACTGTGTGCAGTTTGAGGTTCCATATTAAAGGATGGATGTTGAGGCGATAGAGAGGGTAAAAAGCAGATTATTTTTTTCATTCATTCTGGGGATGTAAGTGTCGCTGCCAAGGCCGGCATTTATTGCCCATCCCTAATTGCCCCTTGAGAAGGTGGTGGTGAGCCGCCTTCTTGAACCGCTGCAGTCCGTGTGGTGAAGGTACTCCCACAGTGCTGTTAGGGAGGGAGTTCCAGGATTTTGACCCAGTGACGATGAAGGTACGGCGATATATTTCCAAGTCGAGTTGGTGTGTGACTTGGGAGGGGAACGTGGAGCTGGTGGTGTTCCCATGCGCCTGCTGCCCTAGGAGATAGAGGTCGCGGGTTTGGGAGGTGCTGTCGAAGAAGCCTTGGCGAGTTGCTGCAGTGCATCTTGTCGATGGTGCACACTGCAGCCACGGTGCGCCGGTGGTGGAGGGAGTGAATGTTTAAGATGCTGGATGGGGTGCCAATCAAGCGGGCTGCTTTGTCCTGGATGGTATTGAGTTTCTTGAATGTTGTTGGAGCTGCACTCATCCAGGCAAGTGGAGAGAACTGCATCACACTACTGACTTGTGCCTTGTAGATGGTGGACAGGAAAACAGTTGGTTCAAACTTTTGTTGGTGTTTCTCCAAATTCTGTGCAAAGAGGGCGTCTACTGGGTCAAGCCCCTTACACTGGCCAATCAGACACATGCATTACACAAGCCCCCGATTGGAATATTTGTGGAAGGTGGAGATTGGCCAAACTTTCTGGCGGTCACTGACCTTGGAGTCACCTGAGTGGCCAGGACACAGGCCAGTTAACCCCTGCACAAGGAACTGCAAGTCACCCGGCTCATTCAGCAATCCAGCAAAATAAAAGTAATATTCAACACTATTCGAATGTGAGATTCAGCACTGCTCCCATAAAGTCTATGGAAGGTCAAGAGTCACCGATAATTCACTGGTGTAAAGTCCTGTCCCTGCAGTACAGGCTCACACGAGGCACATGCTGAAGTCAAGGTCACTCAGGACCTGCACCTTTATTTCACAGCTCTCGAATGCCGCACTTGCCTGAGACCTGCCTTTATATACCTGTGTGGAACAGGTATGCAGTGTCTCCTGCAAGTGCACCCCTGGTGGTAAGGTATGCTTGTGGTTTTCAGGTCATATCTAGTTACAGTCATGTATAGCATGGTAAGATACAGTTATATACAGTAGTGTGAGATACATGACATCACCCTCCCCCAAGGTCTTATTGTCTTTATAGATTCAGTCTCTCAGGTGGTCTACGCTCTCGCGTGGAGCGTCTTAGTTGTGGTTCAGTTGTTTTCCTTGGTGCCTGTTTTTCTTTTGGTGTGATTGCTGGTATCTCGCCCGGGCTGTCTGTTTCGTGAGATACATGACAACTGGGAACTCTCACTTACAGTTAAAAATAGCAACAGATTATTTTCAAATGAGGTCGGAACGGGAGGATCGACTTCAAACCAAGACTTGAAATGAAGTTTTAAAAAACTTTTGGTAGCAAAGTTTGCAAAGTTTGTGTAACACGGCCAAAGAAGCAAAAACCCCGACTTTCCGTCAAACTGGAGTTTCCTGGAGTGGAGCCAATCCCAGGAGAGTCAGTGTGAGCTGGTTCAGCATGATCACTGGCAGGGGTGGCCATCGATCTCAGTCAGAGTGAAAGTTCCGCCACTTCCTGAAACCCGCACAAAGTTTGCATCAATATTCCAGGAAGGCACAAGGGACAAGAGTCCCTAGATTTAGTAAATGGGTCACTTCAGATCGAAATATAGAGAAGGTGGAGAGGCCGCTCCGGCTTAAATCAGCTGCCACTATGATTGAAATTATGTTTACACGGAATCAGAGTTTGTAATTTGTCCGTATCAACTTTAAAACCAGCCGAGATTTGCCCTTCTATTTGAGCCCAGTAAGTCGCAATATTAACTGTCCCGGGACCACTTTCCCCAAAGTTTTAAACGGTCCAATATTCCACTAGCTGCATGCAACAAATTAATTACTGCCCGAAATGTCAATGATTTCTTGCAGCTCCCAGTTTCTGCTTAAAGGTTCAAACAGAAAGAGACAGAGAGCCAAGTGTAAAACACTGACACTCAACTCGCTCCAAACTCCGATTTCAGGTTTTCGATGGGACTTACCAAGAAACACCCGTGTCCTTGCTCCCTGGGAGTTTGCAAACACTGCTGTCCGCCCTGTGTGCGAGTGTGTGTGTACCCACCGAATGGCTCCGCTCTCGGAAAGGGGAGAGAGAATGAGGCAGAATTGGGTCTTGGGGAATCAGGAGCAGAGGATTGGTTTGGCATCGAACCAGAGCCATTCCACAGGGCAAAGGAAGCGTCAGATAATGTTCAAAGTCAGTGTGCCAGCGAGCCAGTGATGACAGTAACTGGATTGTATTTTCATAAAAATGATTTCCCCCTGCAGTTCAGTATTGGAACTTCTACCTTGCTATCAAGATCATTGGTTCGAAACATAGAAAATAGGTGCAGGAGTAGGCCATTCGGCCCTTCGAGCCTACACGCCATTCAAAAAGATCATGGCTGATCATTCCCTCAGTACCCCTTTCCTGCTTTCTCTCCATACCCCTTGATCCCTTTAGCCATAAGGGCCATATCTAACTCCCTCTTGAATATATCCAACGATATATTCCACAGGCTTACAACTCTCTGAGTGAAGAAATTTCTCATCTCGGTCTTAAATGGCTTATCCCTTATCCTTAGACTGTGACCCCTGGTTCTGGACTTCCCCAACATCGGGAACATTCTTCCTGCATCTAACCTGTCCAATTTTGTCAGAATTTTATATGTTTCTATGAGATACATAGAAACATAGAAACATAGAAAATAGGTGCAGGAGTAGGCCATTCAGCCCTTCGAGCCTGCACCACTATTCAATATGATCATGGCTGATCATGCATTTCAGTACCCCATTTCTGCTTTCTCTCCATACCCCTTGATCCCTTTAGCTGAGAGGGCCACATCCAACTCCCTTTTGAATATATCTAACAAACTGGCCTCAACAACTTTGTGGTAGAGAATTCCACATGCCCACAACTCTAAGTGAAGAAGTTTCTACTCATGAGTGCTGGAAATCGGAGACAAACAGAAAATGCTAGGAATACTCGGCAGGTCAGACAGCAATCGTGGAGACACAGATTTAATGCTTCAGGTAGATGACCTTTTGACAGAACAGGGGGAAACTGATAAAAGGTAATTAATCCGAGACATTAACGGTTTCTCTCTCTCGATGAGATCCCCTCTCATTTTTCTAAACTCCAGTGAATCTAGGCCAGTCGATCCAGTCCCTCCTCATATGTCAGTCCTGCCATCCTGGGCATCAGTCTGGTGAACCTTCGCTGCACTCCCTCAATAGCAAGCATGTCCTTCCTCAGATTAGGAGACCAAAACTGAACACAATATTCCAGGTGAGGCCTCACCAAGGCCCTGTCCAGCTGCAACAAGACATCCCTGCAACTATACTCAAATTCCCTAGCTATGAAGGCTAACATACCATTCACCGCCTGCTGTACCTGCCTACCAACCTTCAATGACTGATGTACCATGACACTCAGGTCTCATTGCACCTCCCATTTTCCTAATCTGCCCCCATTCAGAAATAGTTTATAGGAGATTGTGGGTTTCAGTCCCACTCCAGAGACTTGAGCACAAAATCCAGGCTGACATCCCGGTGCAGAGCTGAGGGAGCGCCGCAGTGTCGGAGGGGCCAGTACTGAGGGAGCACCGCACTGTCAGAGCGGCAGTACTGAGGGAGCGCCGCATTGTTGGAGGAGCAGTACTGAGGGAGCGCTGCACTGTCGGAGGGGCAGTACTGAGGGAGCGCCGCACTGTCGGATGTGCAGTACTGAGAGAGTGCCGCACTTTCGGGGAAAGTACTGAGGGAGTAGTTTTGCCCTTGGTGGTTTCGAATCACCCTCCTTACAACAGTTCTAGACACCAGAATTATAGCGGTGAACAGAAATACACAGTTATAGACAGATCATTTGGTCTCAACCGTCACAATGCGTTTATTCAAGTTAAAGCACACACATGCACCCATTAAAACACACCCTGGTGGTGTAAAACAAACAGACACAGTACAACACGCAACACTGGCCCATCTGAACAGGCCCCTAACGCAAAGTACTCACGACTAAGACACCCCTGCTCGGACTCAAAAATGCACCACCGAATCTGTCCAACAGAATTGTGTGTACGCATATAATCCATGCAAAAACCTCCCCACTAAACCCCTAAGGCTTGGTTGGGACACACGACACCCCTTCACACTATGTGGTGGTTTTAAAGATGTGTGGGCTGGGATAAATGCTCACAAATTACCCCTCTGGCTTACTCACTGCTCCTCCCAATGAGGCGTATCTTCTGGTTCTGTACCAATCTGTGGTATTCAAGGTCAGCTTCCCAGTCAAAATAGCGAGGCACTCTTTGCTCGTAGATGGTGTTTTTTCTCTCCATCCCAGGCGGAGTGCTCAGTCCTTGTGTGTTGAACGATGCAAGCAGGCGTAGAAGAGGGGAAAGAGAGAGAGAGATGGCAGCCGAAACCTGCCACTCTTATACCTGCAAAATGCTTCTTCTCGTGGCAAAAGTTCAACTGTCCTTTGCCTGAGGCAGTATAACTAAAAAAAAAACATAGCCCTGAAATTCCCATGTTCCGGGCCCGTACGAAGTTTCTACGGCCCCGGGAAGGCATTGGAAAAGCCGGTTTACAGCGCGTAATGCGCATGCGCTGAAAACCGGCTTTTCCGATCTGTCAAGTTTCTGGCTTGACAGATCCTCAGTATCTCGGGAGCGAGGACATTTGCAGGGCAAGAATTCCGATATTTACGAATATCTTGCCCAGCAAAATGTCCTTTAAAATCTTGCGCCTGAAAAAGCAGGCGTATAGCCTACTTTTACAGCCGCACGTGTTTAAAAATACACAAAACATTTTAAAATAAAGTTATAAAACCCTCCCCACTACGGTAAGTTTATTTTAAGGCTTAATTTAAAAAAACTTCAAAAAAAGTCGGAATTTTTTTTTTATAACAACTTTAATTTCAATGAATGATAAATTTATTGTTTATTTTCTATTTTTATTGTCTTTTGTGTGTTTGGGAGGGGCGGGGCAGTGGGGGGGTTCTCATTCATAGTAATAGGAGTTCCGGACTTACGGATCTCCTATTACTATGAATGAGAATCTACACTACACGGAGCAGGCTCGAGGGGCTAGATGGCCTACTCCTGTTCCTAATTCTTATGATTGGCTGCTGCCTCCAGCTCTTGGAATGCACGTCCCCACGTGCACGCGTTGCGATGCGCAGACATGAGAGGCTTCTGGCTTGGAGGTTCCAACGGGTGCAGCAGCAACAGGTAAGTGCACATCTTTTTTCTCTTTTTCTGTCATTTGCCTGCGGGAAGAGCGCGACCGGAATTTAAGGGCCCATGTCTTCAGCCTATTCCTTTGTTACTGGCTGTTCCTCGATAAGGTCCCGACAAGTCTCTGTGGTCGAAGAGCTTCCTTTGTGCCTTGAACACCGACCAATCTTGTTGATCTCTCACTGATTACATGACAAAGGGCCCCATCCATCCACCATCTTCCTGCCATTTCAGCCATTGATTCCTGCCCATCTGATGTGTTTTCCTGTGGGTCATGTTTGGACCTGTCCCATATCAGGCTGCCTGCCCTTGTGCAGTAACAGCCAAATCAAAGCAATGTCCAAAACTTTAAGTCCAAAAGTTTATGCATTTGCTGTTGATGTTCTCGTCGAATTCTTACAGTCTCCCCTTTGATATTTCAAGAATCCTTCTGGAATATCAAACGTCCGCTGGTGAAAACACATCGTGGCCTCCAACCAAACCTATATACTTTATTGTTAAACACCCCAAATACATCCCTTAAAATTCAACACAAACACATTGGTACAACATATTTATAGAGAAAAACATTCAGGTTCAACCTTTAAACCGGACGGTCTGCACCTGGGCAGGACCGGAACCAATGTTCTAGGGGGAGTGTTTGCTAGTGCTGTTGGGGAGGAGTTAAACTAATATGGCAGGGGGATGGGAACCAATGCAGGGAGACAGAGGGAAACAAAAAATAGACAAAAGCAAAGGACAGAAAGGAGATGAGTAAAAGTGGAGGGCAGAGAAACCCAAGGCAAAGAACAAAAAGGGCCACTGTACAGCAAAATTCTAAAAGGACAAAGGGTGTTAAAAAAACAAGCCTGAAGGCTTTGTGTCTTAATGCAGGAGTATCCGTAATAAGGTGGATGAATTAACTGTGCAAATAGATGTTTACAAATATGATGTGATTGGGATTACAGAGACGTGGCTCCAGGATGATCAAGGCTGGGAACTCAATATTCAGGGGTATTCAACATTCAGGAAGGATAGAATAAAAGGAAAAGGAGGTGGGGTAGCATTGCTGGTTAAGGAGGAGATTAATGCAATAGTTAGGAAGGACATTAGCTTGGATGATGTGGAATCTATATGGATACAGCTGCAGAACACCAAAGGGCAAAAAACGTGTACAGACCTCCAAACAATAGTAGTGATGTTGGGGAGGGCATCAAACAGGAAATTAGGGGTGCATGCAATAAAGGTGCAGCAGTTAATAATGGGTGACTTTAATATGCACATAGATTGGGCTAACCAAACTGGAAGCAATACGGTGGAGGAGGATTTCCTGGAGTGCATAAGGGATGGTTTTCTAGACCAATATGTCGAGGAACCAACTAGCGGGGAGGCCATCTTAGACTGGGTGTTGTGTAATGAGAGAGGATTAATTAGCAATCTCGTTGTGCGAGGCCCATTGAGGAAGAGTGACCATAATATGGTGGAATTCTGCATTAGGATGGAGAATGAAATAGTTAATTCAGAGACCATGGTCCAGAACTTAAAGAAGGGTAACTTTGAAGGTATGAGGCGTGAATTGGCTAGGATAGATTGGCGAATGATACTTAAGGGGTTGACTGTGGATGGGCAATGGCAGACATTTAGAGACCGCATGGATGAACTACAACAATTGTACATTCCTGTCTGGCGTAAAAATAAAAAAGGGAAGGTGGCTCAACCGTGGCTATCAAGGAAAATCAGGGATAGTATTCAAGCCAAGGAAGTGGCATACAAATTGGCCAGAAATAGCAGTGAACCCGGCGACTGGGAGATATTTAGAACTCAGCAGAGGAGGACAAAGGGTTTGATTAGGGCAGGGAAAATGGAGTACGAGAAGAAGCTTGCAGGGAACATTAAGACGGATTGCAAAAGTTTCGATAGATATGTAAAGAGAAAAAGGTTAGTAAAGACAAACGTAGGTCCCCTGCAGTCAGAATCAGGGGAAGTCATAACGGGGAACAAAGAAATGGCGGACCAATTGAACAAGTACTTTGGTTCGGTATTCACTAAGGAGGACACAAACAACCATCCGGATATAAATGGGGTCAGAAGGATCTAGTAAGGAGGAGGAACCGAGGGAAATCCTTATTAGTCGGGAAATTGTGTTGGGGAAATTGATGGGATTGAAGGCCGATAAATCCCCAGGGCCTGATGGACTGCATCCCAGAGTATTTAAGGAGGTGGCCTTGGAAATAGCGGATGCATTGACAGTCATTTTCCAACATTCCATTGACTCTGGATCAGTTCCTATCGAGTGGAGGGTAGCCAATGTAACCCCACTTTTAAAAAAAGGAGGGAGAGAGAAAACAGGGAATTATAGACCGGTCAGCCTGACATCGGTAGTGGGTAAAATGATGGAATCAATTATTAAGGATGTCATAGCAGCGCATTTGGAAAGAGGTGACATGATAGGTCCAAGTCAGCATGAATTTGTGAAAGGGAAATCATGCTTGACAAATCTTCTGGAATTTTTTGAGGATGTTTCCAGTAGAGTGGACAAGGGAGAACCAGTTGATGTGGTATATTTGGACTTTCAGAAGGCTTTCGACAAGGTCCCACACAAGAGATTAATTTGCAAAGTTAAAGCACATGGGATTGGGGGTAGTGTGCTGACATGGATTGAGAACTGGTTGTCAGACAGGAAGCAAAGAGTAGGAGTAAATGGGGACTTTTCAGAATGGCAGGCAGTGACTAGTGGGGTACCGCAAGGTTCTGTGCTGGGGCCCCAGCTGTTTACACTGTACATTAATGATTTAGACGAGGGGATTAAATGTAGTATCTCCAAATTTGCGGATGACACTAAGTTGGGTGGCAGTGTGAGCTGCAAGGAGGATGCTAAGAGGCTGCAGAGCGACTTGGATAGGTTAGGTGAGTGGGCAAGTGCATGGCAGATGAAGTATAATGTGGATAAATGTGAGGTTATCCACTTTGGTGGTAAAAACAGAGAGACAGACTATTATCTGAATGGTGACAGATTAGGAAAAGGGAAGGTGCAACGAGACCTGGGTGTCATGGTACATCAGTCATTGAAGGTTGGCATGCAGGTACAGCAGGCGGTTAAGAAAGCAAATGGCATGTTGGCCTTCATAGCAAGGGGATTTGAGTACAGGGGCAGGGAGGTGTTGCTACAGTTGTTCAGGGCCTTGGTGAGGCCATACCTGGAGTATTGTGTACAGTTTTGGTCTCCTAACCTGAGGAAGGACATTCTTGCTATTGAGGGAGTGCAGCGAAGGTTCACCAGACTGATTCCTGGGATGGCGGGACTGACCTATCAAGAAAGACTGGATCAACTGGGCTTGTATTCACTGGAGTTCAGAAGAATGAGAGGGGACCTCATAGAAACGTTTAAAATTCTGATGGGTTTAGACAGGTTAGATGCAGGAAGAATGTTCCCAATGTTGGGGAAGTCCAGAACCAGGGGTCACAGTCTAAGGATAAGGGGTGAGTAATTTAGGACCGAGATGAGGAGAAACTTCTTCACCCAGAGAGTGGTGAACCTATGGAATTCTCTACCACAGAAAGTTGTTGAGGCTAATTCACTATATTTATTCAAAAAGGAGTTAGATGAAGTCCTTACTACTAGGGGGATCAAGGGGTATGGCGAGAAAGCAGGAATGGGGTACTGAAGTTGCATGTTCAGCCATGAACTCATTGAATGGCGGTGCAGGCTATAAGGGCCGAATGGCCTACTCCTGCACCTATTTTCTATGTTTCTATGTTAACCCAGGCCTCCCATCGGCTTCGGATCACCTGGCTTCGCCTTTTTCAAGACAGCCGCAACAAAGACATTATGATGAGAAAGTTTACAATTACAAGAGTGTGCGAGCAAATCCGCATCCATGGAGGAACTTCTACATTCAACTCAGTTTCCTTTGGACACCACTCGAGCAGATGTACCCCGGTTTGGTTTAAAATGACCAACACGACCGCGTAATGCACCCCCTGGAATCGAACCTTCCCGGTTGTGACTAAAGCTAAACCATTCCCTGGGCCTGGGGTAGTGGCTAGACACCTAACTTCTGTCGCCTATACCGGTGGGGCTGTGGGCAGGGGCTTCCTCTTGTGGGTGACAAGCTCCGTGGAATTTATTGTGTTGTGAGTGTCTGGAATCACGCAGGAGTCCATATCCGATCCCATCTGATTCCAACCCTAGCGCCCTGCCATTGCCTCGAAAAGGCAATTGACACACCCGCTGGGCAGATCCGCTCCAGCCTCCACATACACACGTAAATTCCCTGTTCCTCCTTCCACCACTTGTCCCAGCACACTTCCACCCCGCCCCCGTGTCCCCGTGATCTGTCAGTACGTATCGTTCCCTAGTCTCTCCCAGTCCGCTGTCTGGTTCCCTGTGTTCTGACTCAATTTCCTGAGCCACCACCACCGTCCCAGGGGAATGTGTCCCTTGCACTTCTCGCATACGCTCTTGCCCTCAGTCACCCCAAACCGTGTGGCTGTGACCTTCAGCCTGGGACACGGTATGGGAGCCTCTCCGTATGTGAAACCGGTGTGGCTGGAGTATTTCGTCGAATTCGACCCCAGACACCCTGGCCTCGTAGAAGTAGGCTGCCATTCCGTCCGTGTCCCCTGTCCTACCCTCTGTGTCACGATGTTCCCCCCAGTACAGCCGTAGAGGAAGGACAACTCGGTGTCCCCACTCCTGCTGTGCCCTGTTCCGGCCAGTATCCAAATCAGGCTCAGTCTCAGGGCTGTCTCCATTCTGTCCTCGGCTTCCTGCAAAACAAAACTAACAAGTACCTTGCTGTGAGAGGGTCTACCTCCACAGGTCTGGCTTCATTACAACTAACCAAAACACTTTAAAAGAAAACTATGTACAATATCACCCATGACGCCGGGTGGCCCCGCTAGGGCACCTCTTGCCTGGGCCTTTTACAGTTCCTGGTCAGTGTGTAAGGAGGCGTCCACGGCGCCCTTGGCTGTGGGATCTTGCTGCTCCTTCTTACAGCCCCCACCACGGGGTCCTCGCTGTCCCAAACTATGGGAGCAAGACCCGTGTCCACCATGCTGTTTACAGAGCCTTGGTGTTTCTTTCCTCTCCTTACCTTCCCCCGGGTTAAACAACTTACACTGGTTCACCTGGAACCACTTTGTGCACCTTGGAAGTTTAACCGCGTAAACCATGGGGCTTGCCTTATCCACGATACTGTAAGGTCCCATATACAGTGGCTCCAATGTCCCTACACGTAGTTTCAGACCATCACCTGGTCCCCTACCTTCCACTCGTGCGTTCTCTGGGGCTCAAGCATTAACCGATTACTCCGGTGCTGCTTCCCCATGTTACTGGCTGCCTGTCAATGAATCTGCTCCAACCTCCCGTACAGATTCTTGACAAACTTATCCCAGTTACTTCTCTCACTTGACCTTCGGTGAGAACCGGTACCAGAACATAAGTGGGCGTGCGTAATGAGCTCATGCGGGGAGTACCCTGTGCTCCTGGGGAGGCTGGCTCGGACCCCCATCAAAACTAACGGCAGGACCTCATCCCACCTTTTCGGGGACGGCCCTGTTTCCTTCCGCAGCCTTTCTTTGATGGTCTGATTAAGTTGCTGCACAACCTCCGATGACTGTGGGTTGTGAGCCATATGATATTTACCCTCTATCCCCAGAACCTTCAAGTGGCCTGCACGACTTGCACTGTGAAGTGGCCCCCTTGGTCGGACACCACGATCTGTGGCGAATACTTCCCTGACCAAAATCCTTGCCGTCGCCATGCCGTGGCTGATCAGCAAGGGAAGGTTTCCACCCACTTGGAGAACACATCTACTTGGACCAAACAGTACTTGTAACCCCCCTTTGTGGTGGGCAATGGCCCGATGTAATCGACCTGTACCGACTGCCATGGTCCCCCTACCCTTCTCGTGTGCCCCATGGGAACCTTCCGCCGTTACGGATCGAGGTTGATCGCCGTGCACACCAGACAGTCTGCACAAAAATCGCGGACTTCCTCCCTCAGTTGCGGCCACTACCCGGCCTGTTCTACCCTTTGCCAGGTAGTCTCTGGCCCTGGGTGAGCCGCTCCTGGTCCCCCGTGGGCCAACAGGAGGAATTCCCTCTGGTGCCTCTCAGGAACTATCCACCAATCCCCCTTGAAGAGCATCCCCTCCTTTACGGTGATGTCCGCTACCCTGAACGGACCTTCTACTTTCTCACTCTTAACCAGCTTCTCCAGGATGACCTTGAGGACGGGATCCTGTGCCTGGACTTGCCTCAAGTCCGGGGCCAATGCTACCCCTGCACTCCCTGGTGTCCCCCCTTTGTCCCGAATCATTGCTACTGGGCTGGACCCATATGGATCCCAAAAAACTCTATCCCTGGCTCCTTCCTTTGCTAACTCATCTGCCCTTTGGTTGCCTTCCTCTCTGGGCTCTGTCTTAGAGTGAGCCTTTACTTTGTGCATGTAATGACATCTCGGTGTCCCCGTGGCCTCTAAGACCTTTCTCAGCAACGGCGCTGTTGCTAAGGGCTTCCCGTCTGAGGATGTGAAACCGCGACGAGCCCAGATGGCCAAGTACTCAGTACATGAAATGCATGTAAACATGGAATCTGAGCAGATGGTGTATGGGGCCGGGAACTCGTCGGCATGGGTAACGATGTACACCACTGCCAACAGTTCGGCGAGCTGGGTGCTCAGGGTGCTCGGGAGTTTAATGGCCCTTGCTATCCCAGTCGTAGGGTCATAAATCCCGCACATGGTGAAACGCTCCTCATTCTAGACCCGTAGATCTCGTGGGTGTAACCCGGCCCGGAATCATACGTACATGTCCCATACCCCTTGCACCGTACACTTGTGGGCCGTCCCTGGCTAGATCATGTTGGCGGCCTGTAAAAATCATGTCTTCAGCATGTTCCTTTGTTACTGGCTGTTTCCTCAATAAGGCTCCGACAAGTCTGTGTGGTCGAAGAGCTTCCTTTGTGTCTTGAACAACGACCAATCTTGTTGATCTCTCATTGATAACATGACAAAGGGCCCCGTCCATCAACCATCTTCCTGCCATTACAGCCATTGATTCCTGCCCATCTGATGTGTATTCCTGTGGGACAAGTTTGGACCTGTCCCACACCAGGCTGCCTGCCCTTGTGCAGTAACAGCCAAATCAAAGCAATGTCCAAAACTTTGTCCAAATGTTTATGCTTTTGCTGTCGATGTTCTCGTCGAATTCTTACAACTGTCAGAGGGGCAGTACTGAGGGAGTGCTGCACTGTCGAAGGGGCAGTACTGAGGGAGCGCTGCACTGTTGGAGGGGCAGTACTGGGGGAGTGCTGCACTGTTGGAGGGGCAGTACTGAGAGAGTGCTGCACTGTTGGAGGGGCAGTACTGAGAGAGTGCTGCACTGTTGGAGGGGCTGTGCTGAGGGAGCGGCGCACTGCTGGAGGGGTAGTGCTGAGGGAGTGCTGCACTGTCGGAGGGGCTCTGCTGAGGTAGCGGCGCACTGTCGGAGGGGCAGTACTGTAAGATATCGCCCATTGACAGATGTTAGAAGTTAGAATTAAGAAGCTTATTTTACACGTCTTTAATTAATGAATAACCTTTATGTTTGTAACTTCCTTTATATGCATTGAATGTATATAAAACTCGCTTATAAATTATAGAAAATTGACAAAGGCTGAGAAGCAAAGCATCATGATAAATTGAGCCATTATTATGTTAACCATTTTTGTAACTGCTGATGCAGCTTCCTTTAGAACTAGAATGAACAAGGCCAAAGTGATTAATCAATAAGATAAAGGTATGCAGCATGTACCATTTCTCATCATAATTTTGTTAAGCCAAGCTCAGTCTAATTCTGTGTGACATGGTCTGTATAATTGTTCTCAGTGAAGTGATTCCTGCCACAGAGAGGGAGGGGCGATAGAGATAACATAGAAGGTCAAAAGCAGTGGACTCAATATGATCTATTGTAAGGCTGAAATAGCTTTCACAATATTTGAATGGGAGGAAAAGGATATAAAGTAACAGCTCTTCTAACAGGAGGGCAGTGCGAATAAAGACAAACGGAGATAAGGGGTCGGCACTGATACGTCCTTACTATACAGTATAAATGCACACGAGGCCCATGCTTGAGAGAAGGTCAGTCTGTGACCTGTCCTTTATTCCTTAGCACTCAAGTGATGAAGGTGGGTGGAGCTTCCCCTTTTGTACCTGAAGGTCCAGGTTAGGAGTGTCTCCCACCTCGTGGTCAGTGTTCTCACAGTGTACAACTTAGGTCAGATTATACATGGGTTACAATGCTGGTTGAATACATGACATCACCTCCCCCCCAAAGTCTTATTGGGATCACAGGTTGAGTCTCTCTGGTGGTTTACGATCTCTTGTAGAGCGCCTGAGTTGGGGCTCTGGTTGTTGGGCGCTGGCCTGAGTGTCTGCTGTTTGCGGTGCCTCAGGCCTATCCAGACTGCCCACAGTGACTGGGCTCTCCTCTCTTTGGTTCTGGTGTTCGGTCACCTGTGGTGGAGTGAACTCTACATCGTGTTCTTCCTCTGCTTCCTCTATGGGGTTGCTGAACCTCCTTTTTGTTTGGTCCACGTGTTTGCAGCAGATTTGTCCATTGGTAAGTTTAACTACCAGAATCCTATTTCCCTCTTTGGCAATCACAGTGCCTGCGAGCCATTTGGGCCCTGCAGCGTAGTTGAGGACAAAAACAGGATCATTTACATCAATACATCGCACCCTCGCATTCCTGTCATGGTAGTCATATTGTGGCTGGCGCCTGCTCTCGACAATTTCTTTCATGATGGGGAGTATAAGGGATAGCTGGGTTTTGAGCAACCTTTTCATTAGCAGCTCTGCGGGTGGAACCCCTGTGAGCTAGTGTGGTCGGGATCTGTAGGCCAACAGGAGGCGTGATAAGCGGGTTTGTAGGGAACCCCCTTGGATTCTGAGCATCCCCTGTTTGATTATCTGCACTGCTCATTCTGCCTGGCCGTTTGAGGCCGGCTTGAACGGTGCCGTTCTGACATGGTTAATTCCATTGTCTGCCATGAAGTCCTGGAATTCAATGCTTGTGAAGCACGGGCCATTGTCGCTGACCAAGATGTCCGGTAGACCGTGGGCGGCGAACATTGCCCGTAAACTTTCTACCGTGGCAGAGGATGTGCTTGAATTTAAAATGTCACACTCAATCCATTTGGAGTAGGCGTTTACTACAACCAAAAACATTTTTCCCATGAAAGGACCTGTGCAGTCCACATGGATGCGTGACCATGGCTTGGCAGGTCATGGCCAGGGGCTAAGGGGGGGTTCCCTGGGCGCCTTGCCCAGCTGGGCACACGTGTTGCACCTGCGAACACAAAGTTCCAGATCTGCGTCTATCCCTGGCCACCAAACGTGTGACCTGGCAATTGCCTTCATAATGACAATGCCCGGGTGCTCATTGTGAAGTTCTCTGATGAACACCTCTCTGCCCATCTGGGGCATGACTACGCGGTTTCCCCACAGTAGGCAATCGGCCTGAATCGAGAGTTCATCCCTGAGCCTGTGAAATGGTTTAAATTCCTCAGGACATGCCCTATACGTGGCTGCCCAGTCCCCATGCAGGACTCATTTCTAGACTAGAGACAATAGCGGGTCTCTATTTGTCCAGACTTTAATCTGACGGGCTGTCACGGGTGAGCCTTCACTTCTGAAAGCTTCAACAGCCATGACCATCTCAGCAGCTTGCTCGGTAGACCCCTCAGTGGTGACTAGTGGGAGCCTGCTGAGTGCATCGGCGCAGTTTTCAGTGCCCGGTCTGTACCGAATTGTATAGTCATAGGCAGCTAACGTGAGTGCCCACCTCTGTATGCGGGCCGATGCGTTTGCATTTATGGCCTTGTTGTCGGCCAAAAGGGACGTTAGGGGTTTGTGATTTGTCTCCAGCTCAAATTTCCTGCCAAACAGGTACTGGTGCATTTTCTTTACAGCATATACACATGCGAGCGCCTCCTTTTCTATATCCTGTAACCCCTTTCTGCCTGGGACAGATTCCTGGAGGCATAAGCTACCGGCTGTAACTGACCCTTGACATTGACATGCTGCAACATACACCGGACGTTAACACAAGTTTCTTACATGGGTCGTATAGTGTTAACAGAGTGTTGGAACATAACAAATTGCGTGCTCTATTAAAAGCCCTTTCCTGGCTGTCCCCTCAGACCCATGCGCGACCTTTCCGTAGGAGCATGTGTAGCGGTTCTAGCAGCGTGCTCAATTTGGGAAGAAAGTTCCCAAAGTAGTTTAGGAGCCCCAGGAACGAACGCAGCTCCGTCGTGTTACGGGGTCTGGGTGCTCTCTAGATCACTTCTGTCTTGGACGCAGTAGGGCTGATCCCGTCTGCTGCTGTCCTCATCCCCAGAAATTCTACCTCTGGAGCTAGGAAGACGCACTTCGCCTTTTTCAGTCGCAGCCCTACCCGGTCCAGTCTGCGTAGCACCTCCTCCAGATTGTGGAGGTGTTCTTCAGTATCGTAACCCGTGATGAGGATGTCGTCCTGTAAAACCACCATCCCTGGAATCAACTTGAGGAGGCTTTCCATATTTCGTTGGAAGATCGCGGCAGCCGAGCGAATCCCGAACGGACATCTGTTGTACTCAAACAACCCCTTGAGTGTCGTGATGGTGGTCAGCTTCTTCGACTCACTCACCAGGTCCTGGGTCATGTAAGCTGAGGAAAAAGTTTGCCACCGGATAGCGTCGCAAAGAGGTCCTCCGCTCTCAGTAGCGGGTACTGGTCTTGGAGTGACACCCGATTGATGGTGGCCTTGTAATCACCACATATCCTGACCGACCCATCCGCCTTGAGCACCGGCACGATTGGGCTCGCCCAGTCACTGAATTCGACTGGCGAGATGATGCCTTCCCTCAGCAGGCGGTCCAATTCGCCTTCTATCTTTTCCCGCATCACGTACGGCACCGCTCTGGCCTTGTGGTGTACTGGCCTGGTGTCCGGGTTTATCTGAATCACTACCTTGGCCCTCATGAAAGTGCCGATGCCGGGTTGAAATAATGAGTCAAATTTGTCCAGGATCTGTGAGCATGATACTCGCTGCACAGAGAAAATTGCATTGACATCGCCCCATTTCCAGTTCATGACAGCAAGCCAACTCCTCCCCAGTAGTGCGGGACCGTCCCCTGGGACAATCCAGAGTGGCAACCTGTTCTCCGAATCTTTGTGGGTCACGACTACCGTGGCGCTGCCTAGCACCGGAATGATCTCCTTTGTGTAAGTCCATAGCTGTGCGTCAATCGCCGATAATTTTGGCCTCCTGTCCTTAGATGCCCACAACTTTTCGAACTGTTTGATACCCATCAGGGACTGGCTGGCCCCCGTGTCTAGCTCCATTGATACTGGGATGCCATTGAGGAGCACTTTCATCATTATCGGTGGCGTCCTGGTGTATGAACTGTATACGTGCTCCACATGAACTCGCTGAACTTCAACTTCCAGCGATTTCCCCCAGCATTCACTTCTGCAATTTCTGCAGGTATTTTGCTCATCTCGGCAAACTCCGGCTGAGTGTGTGCCTCCACGCCTCCAACATGAGCTTTTGTTTGAAACAAAAGGTCCCTTGCCAGTCGATTGTCCCTGACTGCCCCTGTGACTGTCCTTGAATGCGCCATTAACAGGTGTTGATGGCCCCATTACTGGCCGCATTGTCCCTTGCAATGGCGTGAATCGATGTTCAGCTTGCCATTGTCTCTGTCAAACTCCCCCTCTGGGTTCGACTGCATGTTGGGGCATGCCCGATTGCCCTTGTCTGCCTGGAGAACTGTGTGCTGCTTTAACAATGTTGAATCTCTGTCCCAACCATTCCTTAACACAGTACCTCTCGTCTGTTCTGCTAGTGGCCATGCTCGCGTGGTTTAAATCCCAGTTTCTCATTGCCATTGATACGTCCTTACTATACAGTATAAATGCACACGAGGCCCATGCTTGAGAGAAGGTCAGTCTGTGACCTGTCCTTTATTCCTTAGCACTCAAGCGATGAAGGTGGGTGGAGCTTCCCCTTTTATACCTGAAGGCCCAGGTTAGGAGTGCCTCCCACCTAGTGGTCATTGTTCTCACAGTGTACAACTTAGGTCAGATTATACATGGGTTGCAATGCTGGTTGAATACATGACAGGCACCATGGTCTCTTGAGAGGACGTGATCGAGAATCAGGCTGTGACTATCATTTGCTAAGTATTACTTTTTGTAACAGAAAGTAATTTACTTGATAAATCTCTGTTGTTTTTACTCAATATACCTGTATTAAAAGCATTTGTTGTAATCTGAACAAGAGTCTCCTAGTTTGAATTAAATAAGCCCTGAGAATAGTTGAATTGCTATAAATCAGCTGCCACTATGATTGAAATTATGTTTACACGGAACCAGAGTTTGTAATTTGTCCGTATCAATTTTAAAACCAGCCGAGATTTGCCCTTCTATTTGAGCCCAGTAAGTCGCAATATTAACTTTCCTGGGACCACTTTCCCCAAAGTTTTAAACGGTCCAATATTCCACTAGCTGCATGCAACAAATTAATTACTGTCTGAAATGTCAATGGTTTCTTGCAGCTCCCAGTTTCTGCTTCAAGGTTCAAACAGAAAGAAACAGAGAGCAGACAGCCAAGTGTAAAACACTGACACTCAACTCGCTTCAAACTCCGATTTCAGGTTTTCGATGGGACTTACCAAGAAACACCCGTGTCCTTGCTCCCTGGGAGTTTGCAAACACTGCTGTCCGCCCTGTGTGCAGGTGTGTGTGTGCCCACCGAATGACTCCGCTCTCGGAAAGGGGAGAGAGACTGAGACAGAATTGTGTCTTGGGGAATCTGGAGCAGAGGATTGGTTTGGCATCGAATCAGAACCATTCCACAGGGCAAAGGGAGAGTCAGATAATGTTCAATGTCAGTGTGCCAGCTAGCCAGTGATGACAGTAACTGGATTATATTTTCATAAAAATGACCTCTCCCTGCAGTTCAGTATTGGAACTTCTGCCTTGCTGTCAAGATCATTGTTTTATAGTTTACAGAAAATTGTGGGTTTCAGTCCCACTCCAGAGACTTGAGCATAAAAACCAGGCTGACACTCCCAGTGCAGTACTGAGGGAGCGCTGCACTGTCGGAGGGGCAGTACTGAGGGAGCGCTGCGCTGTCGGAGGGGCAGTACTGAGGGAGCGCTGCACTGTCGGAGGAGCAGTACTGTGGGAGCGCTGCACTGTCGGAGGCTCAGTACTGAGGGAGCACTGCACTTTCGGAGGGGCAGTACTGAGGGAGCGGCGCATCATCGGAGGAGCAGTACTGAGGGAGTGCTGCACGTTCGGAGGGGCAGTACTGAGGGAGCGGCGCATCATCGGAGGGGCAGTACTGAGGGAGTGCTGCACTGTCGGAGGGGCAGTACTGAGGGAGCAGCGCATCATCAGAGGGGCAGTACTGAGGGAGTGCTGCACTGTCGGAGAGGCAGTACTGAGGGAGTGCTGCACTGTCGGAGGGGCAGTACTGAGGGAGCAGCGCATCATCGGAGGGGCAGTACTGAGGAAGTGCTGCACTGTCGGAGGGGCAGTACTGAGGGAGTGCTGCACTGTCGGAGGTGCCGCCTTTCCGAAGAGACATTAAACCGAGGCCCCGTCTGCTCTCGCAGGTGGGCGGAAATGATCCCATGGCACTATTTCGAAGATGAGCAGGGCAGTTCTCCCCAATGTCCTGGCCAATATTTATCCCTCAATCAACATAACAAAAAAACACATTATCCGGTCATTACCACATTGCTGTTTGTGAGAGCCTGCTGTACGCAAATTGGTTGCTGCATATCTACATTACAACAGTGACTACACTTCAAAATGTAATTCATTGGCTGTGAAGCGCTTTGAGATCGTGAAAGGCGTAATATAAATGCAAGGTTTTCTTTCTTTCTTTTCCGGGCTGGAGTCTCAATCGCCTGGAGCATGGGTTGAAGACTCGATGCTGCACTTTCTGTCCCCGACTCACGATCTCTCGATATTCCCACCCCCCATTTTAATTTTAGGGGCATTATGTTTCCTGAAACTAAACCAACAGTTATAAGAACATAAGAAATAGGAGCAGGTGTCGGCCATTTGGCCCCTCGAGCCGGCTCCGCCATTTAATAAGATCATGGCTGATCGGATCATGGACTCAGCTTCACTTCCCTACCCGCTCCCCATAACCCTTTACTCTATCTCTGCCTTAAATATATTCAATGACCCAGCCTACACAGTTCTCTGGGGCAGAGAATTCCACAGATTTACAATCCCCTGAGAGAAGAAATTCTTCCTCATCTCAGTTTTAAATGGGCGGCACCTTATTCTGAGACTATGTCCCCTAGTTTTAGTTTCCCCTATGAGTGGAAATATCTTCCCTGCGTCCACCTTGTCGAGCCCCCTAATTTTCTTCTAAGTTTCGATAAGATCACCTCTCATTCTTCTGAACTCCAATGAGTATAGGCCCAACCTACTCAACCTATCCTCATAAATCGACCCCTTCACCTCAGGAATCAACCCAGTGAACTTTCTCTGAACTGCCTCCAATGCAAGTATATCCTTCCTTAAATACGGAGACCAAAACTGTACACAGTACTCTAGGTGTGGCCTCACCAATACCCTGTACAGTTGTTGCAGGACTTCTCTGCTTTTATACTCTATCCCCCTTGCAATAAAAGGCCAACGTTCCATTTGCCTTCCTGATTACTTGCTGTACCTGCATTCTAACCTTTTGTGTTTCATGCACAAGGACCCCCAGGTCCCTCTGTACTGCAGCACTTTGCAATTTTTCTCCATTTAAATTATAATTTGCTTTTCTATTTTTTCTGCCAAAGTGGATAACCTCACATTTTCCCACATTATACTCCATCTGCCAAATTGTTGCCCACTCACTTAGTCTGTCTATATCCCTTTGCAGATTTTTTGTGTCCTCCTCACAATTTGCTTTCCCACCCATATTTGTATCAACAGCAAACTTGGCTACATTATACTCGGTCCCTTCATCCAAGTCATTAATATAGATTGTAAATAGTTGAGGCCCTAGCACCGATCCCTGCGGCATCCCACTTGTCACTGTTTGCCAACCTGAAAATGACCTATCTATCCCGACTCTCTGTTCTCTGTTAGTTAGCCAATCCTCTATCCATGCTAATATATTACCCCAACCCCATGAACTTTTATCTTCTGCAGTAACCTTTTATCCTTATCGAATGTTTTCTGAAAATCCAAATACATCACACTGTAAGAATCAGTGGAAACATCGACAGACTTCAAAACATTTTGGACTTTAAGTTTTGGATTTTGCTTTTCCATATTTTCTGTTACTGCAGAAGAACAGACAGCATGACTTGGGACAGGTCCAGACAAGTTCCACAGGAATACACATCAGGGGGATGGGGATGCATCAATGGCTGAAAGCGCAGGAAGATGGCTGGTGGGACCCTTTGTCATGTAATGGGAATCCATCAGTGAGAGATCAGGTAAACTGGTCAGTGCTCAAACCATTGAAATGACTGAGAGCCCCGGAGCGCGGGAACTCAGGACAAAGGAAGCCATTTGGCCACCCAGACTGGTTGGATCATTAATCCCCAGAAGAGCCCAGTAACACAGGCACAGGCCGAAGATGTGAGTCATTGCTTTTCAGTTGGTCTGCCTCAGGCAAAGGACTAGTTTTTGGCACGGGAAATTTAGAAGCATTTTCAGGTATACGAGAAACGGCAGTTGCAGCCATTTCTCTCTCTCTCCTCTTCTACGTTTGCTTACTTCATTCAACCCACACAAGAACCGAGCACGCCGTCTGAGACGGAGCGAAGAAACCACCATCTATGAGCAAAGAGAGCCTCGCTCGTCGGGAGAAGCAGCAAGTAAGCCAGAGGGGTAACTGGTGAGCATTATCCCAGCCCACGCATTTTTAAGACCACTGCATAGTGTGAAGGGGTGTCGTGTGTCCCAACCAAGCCTTAGGGGTTTAGTGGGGAGGTTTCTGTGCGGATCATAGATGTAGGCACAATCTGTTGGACAGACTCGGTGGTGCCCTACTGAGCCAAGCAGGGGTGTTTTAGTCATGGGTACTTAGCGATAGGGCCCTGTTCAGATGAGCCAGTGTTGTGTGTTGTACTGTGTTTGTTTGTTTTACACCACCAGGGTGTGTTTTACTGGGTGCAGGTGTGTGCTTTAACTTGAATAAAAGCAATGTGATGGTTGAGGCCGAAAGCTGTCTATAACTATGTATTTCTGTTCACCACTATAATTCCGGTGTCTAGAACTGTTGTAAGGGGGGTGATTCGAAACCAAGGCAAAACCACTTGCAGAATCTGGTGACCACGAAGGGACATCGGTATTTGAGTGAAGATCTCAAGGTCAAGAGATCGGCAATGGGGATAGGATTTCCTCGTACGTATTCGGAAAAGTTAATGTAGCACAGCAGTGGGTGTTAGACCTGTTGCGGGCTCAGAGTCCTGAGGACAAAGCCGCTGAGGGGAGTAAGGAGCACAAAAAGGCAAAAGAAAAGGCCATTTGTCTCCTGTGTCCAGCTGCTCAGAGAGCAGGTCGGTAAGCTTAAGGCAGAGCTCCAAGAGTCAGAGGAGCAGTCAGCCGCAAGGGCCTCGGTGGGGAACAGATTAGTGGATGAGTTACACGTGGAGAGGCAGGAAAGGCGCACTCAGGAGGAACCCTCCCGTAACACCGGGGAGTACCTGCAATGCCAGGTCACCGAAGCTAAGCTCAACGAGCAGGCTGTACTGGAGGAGAACGCCCGCTTAACGGGTAAAGTTGATGGGCTAGAGGGGCAACTGAGAGATATTAAGACAGCTTACAGAGTAGCTAGCAGTAGGGGGTTTGAGAGTGGGAATCATGGGCTCTGCCAAGGAAAAATCCAAAGTTTGACTCAAGCTCTAGCCAAAGCCAAAGGCATGGTTTGCTTGTTGGCCCCGGGGGAAGCTCGGGCGGACTGAGAAGAGGAAGGAGGAGATAGTGAGGATTGGGGGCAGAGTAGGGATGTCAACCACTGCTTGAAGCGCCAAAGGGACCGATGTGTCCCATTAGGCAGCAGAAGTTCAGCCCGCTCGTAGACGGCATGGGTCAGGGCGCGCAGCAAAGTGATTTTGTGGTTCCATTCACCACCCACCAGCTGCAGAATATGATCTCGGCGGTGCCCAAGTTAAAGAAAGAAGGGAACCCCTCAGTTCACTTCATCGAGGTGGACCAGGTTGGGGGTATTAACAGGTGTAGTGAGGCCGAGGCTCACTAACTGTTGCTGTTTTCCCTGAGACCAATCGGGGATAGGGGACCACGGCCTTCTTTAAGGAGGAAATTCTGAGAGCCATGGGTCACACCGAGGGTAGTCCATTCTCTAGGGTAGGGAGGACACTGCTATTGGCAGGGGAAGTACCTCAGGCATTCGCGGTCAGGCTCTGGCCCGTCTACGAAATGGCCACGGGTGGGGTGCTTGACAGAGCACAGTTGCAGGAGGGGCCGAGAACCCATTGGCTCAGGACCCTCATGGCAAACAGTTTGCCATGAATACGGGTAAAAGCAGAGGATGGTTTGACTCCGAGGACCTCGCGTGCTCCATCACATGAGCCTTGTTGTGTCCTTACATGCTCTAGTAATGACTCCACGAGGCAGTGTGTTGTACTTGAACTGTAGTGACCTTAGTCCCTGCAGTCTGGTGGTGGCGCAGTGCCCAGTGCTGGCAGTGGGAACCTGGTTGCCTGCTCTTGGGGCTGTTGCCATGGTCCCTAGTGTCGGGCCAGTTCACAGATGCCTGTGACCTCCCTGTCCTTTCTTTGTGCCCTGGGTCATTGCTGCACAGGAGACTGCTGACTCACTGGCCTGGGCGTTGTTTGGTTTGGGATCCTGGCTGGTCCCAGTCCCCTTTGGGCGAACTGTGGTGGGTGACCCTTCGTTTATGGGTATGGCCTTGGTGGTGATGGGGTCTGGGGACTGCACCTTAGCACAGTCTGCTCCTTCAGGCTCGTGGCAGTTGGTGCCATCAGGTGCCTGAGAGGTGGAGCCGATCAGAGACAGGGTATCGATACCGGTGCCGTTGCCCTGCTCGGGTCGCTTGCTCTGCAGCTCGTGTGTGTTGGCTGCTTGTGACCAACTCCATGGTGCATGACTCTGGTCCCCAGGAAGCAGGCTACAGTCTTGGGTAGCTCGCTGGACTTGTGTGCTCTGGATGGATGTCTGCCCACTGCATTGGCTGCATGCAGTTGAAATCCTGCATCGCACAACTTTTCATTACTTATGATGGGCACTCTGGGTCAGATCGCGATCGCGTGACTTTTCCTCGCTGGTTGCATGTACACAGTTCAGATTATCAGTTACACATTTTACATGATCAATTACACATTTTGTCTCTGACTTACAGTTACTATTACATTGCTTGAATGTGTGGAACTGTCCCTTTAATTGTAGTGGGTTGCAGGCCTCCTTTAAGAGAGCCTTGCTATCTTTACCCCAATCCTCTTCTCCGTTTGGTGCCACGTGTTGCTCCATCAGTGCCGCACCTCGTGGTCTGGCTGTGGCCATCTTTTTCTTCAGCGCCTCACTTCATGGTTTGGGCACCATCTTTCCTCCATCCACGATGTTGACTGCGGTGATCCTCTTCTCCCCGGGTTCTGCCTCCAAAGCTGGGAAGTCGCCTCTCGATCCAATTTTCTTCCTCCGGAGTCCCGCCACTGGAGCCTGGAAGGTGCTTTCGGGTCGTCTCAGTTGTGCTGAGTGGTCTGTGCCTCGGGTGCTGTGCTGGTCTGCTCTCCGGTGCCGGGTCCACCCTCAGATGAGGGCTTGCTTTGCTTCTGAGCACAGAGGATGTCGATCGCTGGAGGGGTGAAGTCTTCTCACTTCCAATGGATCTTCTCCATCCACCTTCTGCCGAGCAGCGTTGGTCCATCACCTGCAACAATCCACAGAGGTAACTTGTGCACCGCACCATCATGGAGTACCTTTACATTCGCGCTACCAACCATTGGGATGATTTCATTGGTGTAGGTGCGCAGCTTTGCTTGAACCGGGACCAACTGGGGTCGTTCAGCTTGATTGTCCCATAGCCTCTCAGTCTTGATTCATCACTGACTGGCTCGCCCCCGTGTCCACTTCCATGAAGACAGGAACACCATCTATCTCGACTTCCATCTTCAGCGGGGAACACCCGGTGATGCAGGTGAACATGCTGTGTACCTCCCCATGGGGCTGAGCTGCCTCTCTGCCTATCGATTTATAATCTGTGCTGAATTCCTGGCCATCTGCAAACTCTTCATTGACACAGTGAGTCATGTTTCTCTTACACATTCACTGGAGGTGGCCCTTTGTGCTGCAGCCTTTGCATACATAGTCTTTAAAACGGCACTGGTGAGCCCTGTGATTCCCTCCACAATGCCAGCATGGTGCTACTCGATTAGCCCCCCTCGGCAGACTCTGAGTTAAGGGATTCGTGGGCCTGTTCTCTCTTCCCTGAGAGGGTTCGTGTTCTACAGTCCAGCCTCTAAACAGCACAACTCTGTGCATAGTACCTGCCGGGTTTGAGTCCTGAGGGTGAGTCATCTGCCTAGAGCCGCAGGTCAAGGTCATGAATGCCTGGCTCACGGAGATGGCCTTCTGCAGTGTGACTGTGGTTTCCGCCGACAGAAGCTTATGAAGAAGGCCCTCATGGCCAATTCCAATGACAAAAATGTCCCGCAGCGCTTCGTTGAGGTGGGTGCCGAACTCGCACGGTGCCACCAGCCTCCTGAGGTCTGCAGCATACTTCACGACTTCCTGGCCTTCAGGCCATCGGTGGGTATAGAACCGGTGTCTGGCTGTGAGGATGCTCTCCTTGGGCTTGAGTTGCTCCTGGATCAGGGTTACGAGCTCCTTGTATGTCTTGGTCATTGTCTTCGCTGGTGCCAGCAAGTCCCTGACGAGGCCATAGACAGTGGGCCCACAACTGGTTAGCAAGATAGCTCTGCGTTTATCAGCCAGTGTGGCGGGTCATCTCCTGCCTGGTCGTTCGCTGTGAAAAAATGTTTGAGCCTCTCCACAAAGGCGTCCCAATCATCACCATCGGCGAATTGCTGCAATGTATCAAGGGTAGCCATTTTCGCGTGAAAGTTCGTAATCTTGTCGCCAATCGTTGTGTCTTTAGATGCTCTCGTAATGACGCCACGAGGCAGTGTGTCGTACTTGAACTGTAGTGACCTTAGTCCTTTATTTGTTAACTCCAGAGTGAGGATCACATCTGGTGGCCTGCCTTTTATAGTCGGCCAGGCACACCTGTACAGGTAACCTACAAGTCTCCCACTGCAGTGCCCTCTGGTGGCACACCTTGTGATAGTACCAACAGTAGCCATGTAGGATACATGACAAGCCTGGCTTTCAAAACCGGCTCAGAGGAGAAGGTCAAACCAAGTAAGGGCAAGGTACATGAAATGAAGGCCAGTGTGGCTAGTAAAAGGGAATGGCGTCAGGAAGGGGTTAGCGCAGGGAAGGCTAGGACGTGTTTCGGCTGTGGGAAGATGGGACACTGGAGGAGAGACAGCCCGGCCCCGAGGAGGGGGCAAGGTAAAGGGGATTCTCCAGTGCCTAAGAGGCGAAGGAACAGACCGGGGAACAATTTGATGTGCTGGTGGCCACCCTTCGGACAGTTTTTGTGCCAGAGCAGGGAAGGGTAGATGCTGCCGTGAGCAGGGAAATCTCGACCGTTCCTTGACTTGCACGCACCCAGCCTGAGTACCTGTGTTCGCTCACGTACGATGAGTGGAGTAGACCATGCGTGAGGATGGGGGTGGAGAAGGTTGCGGGGAAATACTTGGTGGACACCGGAGCTTCGAGCTCCATACGAGTAACCCGACCGATTCACCCTGGTCCAGCAAGGTTCCAAGCAGTCTCGTGGGGTTCACCGGGAAGGAGCAGGCGGGGGCGATGTCCAGGCCATTAGCCATAGATTTATGATCCCTCCACACCAGGTGGGAATGCGTCCTAATAAAGTGGAAACAGCCAGGGTCAGGAGTCCTAGGGTCGACTTTATGTTCGCCCACAGAATTATAGTGGATTTGATCAAGTGCGCTACTCAGTGCCGAGCTTGCGACCAACATCTCGCCGTAGGCAACTCGGCTCATGTAGCAGTGCCTGGTCTCCAGTCGTCTCAGGCCCCCTTGCCACTGGACCAAGACCTTGCTCAGCTAAGCCCATGTGGTGGTCGGTGTGCAACGACCACCCCACGTTAAAAGAACTCACGTACAGGCATCTTCCACTCATTTAATATGAAGTTCGGGACCTGGAACGTCAGAACCCTAATGGACAACCCCAACAGTGACAGGCCGGAGCGCCGCACCGCCATAGTTGCCCGGGCACTTAGACTCTTTGACGTCGACATCGCCGCCCTAAGTGAGACCCGGTGGGTAGGGGAAGGCCAGCTCAAGGAACATGGTGGAGGTTATACCTTTTTCTGGAAAGGAAAACCAGAGGAAGAATGCCGCCTTCATGGAGTCGGCTTCGCTGTCAAAAATGAACTGTTCGGCCGCCTCAAAGACTCCCCCTGTGGGGTTAACGAACGCCTGATGACCCTCGCCTTACCCTATCCCGGAACCAATGCGCCACAGTCTTCAGAGCGTGCGCCCCAACACTCGATGCAACGGATGAGGGTAAAGAGGGTTTTTATTCCAACCTCGAGACATCCCTGTCCCGTGTCCCCAAGGACGACAAATTGATCCTCCTAGAAGACTTTAATGCCAGGGTCGGCAAATATACAGTCCTCTGGGGAGGCATGATTGGCAGAGAGGGGGCAGGGAAATCCAACTCCAACGGCACCCTACTCCTGACAAAATGTCTAGAACACAAACTCCTCATCACAAACACACTGTTCCGCCAGAGGTACAAATACAAGGCATCACGGCAACACCCTCGCTCCAAACACTGGCACCTGCTCGACTATGTCAACGTCCGAGCCAAGGATCGCAAGGATGTGCACATCATCCGTGCCATGACGGGAGCTGATGACTGCTGGACGCACCATCGCCTAATCCGATCCATCATCAATATTAACATAGCCCCAAAGCAGAGGTGACAGCAGAAGCAGAGCTGTAAAAAAATTAATGCCGGGGCACTTAAAGACCCAGCTAAGAGAATCTATACAGCCTCACAGCCAATCTGGCGTGCCTTGATGACCCTGAGATGCTCAATGCCCACAGCGCTTGGTCTTTCCTCCAGGCCTCCATAACCAGTGCTTGTGAAAAGACACTTGGTTACTCAACTAGAAAACACCAGGACTGGTTTGATGAAAACGAGCAGGAGATCCAAGAACGAATAGATCGTAAGCACAGAGCATTTTTGAGCCTCAAGCAACGACCAAACTTGGGAGCTACAAAGCAACGTTACAGATGGCTCAAGGCTGAGGTCCAACAAAACACCCAGGACCGAAAGAACAGAGTGGACGGAGTGATACAACAACTAGCCGACAGCCATGACATACGAGGATTCTTCACTGCAGTCAAGGCCACCTACGGTCCAAACTCCCAAGACCCCACCCCACTTCTGACAAAGAACGGGGAAACACTCATCAAGGACACCGAGGCTGTCAGGGCCCGCTGGAAGGAGCACTATGAAGATCTCCTCAATCGAGACTCTGCCTTTGACTCGAATGTTCTCAACTCCATCCCGCAGCATGCAACCCGCCACCACCAACGCTGCAAGAGGTAGGCAAAGCCATCAAACGGCTCAAGAATAACAAGGTTACGGGTGCGGATGGAATTCTTGCTGAGGCGCTAAAGTATGGCGGAGAGGCGCTGCTGGCACGGATACATGACCTCATCTCTCTCATTTGGAGGGAGGAGAGCATGCCGGGAGATCTCAGAGATGGAGTGATCGTATCCATTTTTAAAAAGGGGAAAAAATACAACTGTGGCATCTAGAGAGGAATCTCCCTGCTATCAGCCACTGGGAAGGTTGTCGCTAGTGTAGTGTATGTAGGCACCTTTAGTAATGACTCCACGAGGCAGGGTATGATACATAAACTGTGTAGACCTGTAGTCCTTTATTTGCAGCTCCTGAGTGAGGACAACAAGCTGTGAGTTCTTTTTTATACTGGGTTACCTGCAGTGTGCAGGTAACCCGTAGGTCTCCAGCAGCAGCACCCTCTGGTGTACAGGTAAGGTGTGTACAGTATAAGGGTACATTCAGTGCGGCATAATAGTGTTACAGACATCACACAGTAAACAGGCATGCATACACAACAATACTCCCCCCCCTCCTCTGCTAAGCATTTTTCATATCCTTCTTGTCATGCCCAGGGGAGGTGATCAGTGGTGGGCTATGGAGGTTGTGGTGAGGGTTGTGCAGTTGCCAGGTGTGACCCCTGTGCTTGAGGCTGGCCTCGTACATTTTCCCTCCCTCACACACAAATCAAGTAGGTGTCACTGTTGTGGGGTGGTGGGCAGGGCCACAAGACTGGGTGGGCTCCTTATCCACCAATGGTGGCCAGGGGTTGTGGGGCTGGTCTGGTGTAGGTAGCCATTGGTGGTGGCTGGGCTGCCCATTGACCACTGTCCCTGTAGTGGGTCTGCTCCCGCTGCCTGTGTGTGTGTCCTGCAAGGGGCATCACATTCGTTCCAAAGGTCCAGGCTACATGGTCAGGTAACTTGCTGGACCTGGGGGTCTCCCACAGGGTGATTCCATTGGCATCAGCATGGTCCCTGTAGGACCCAATGTCCTTTGGCAGTGTCCTACCGGGATACATGACACCTTGGCTCTGATCACACATAGTCGAGCCTACATTATACATTCTAGCATTTGCATCACTTTTGGGTGTCCTGGTTTCAACAGACATGCTTACATTAGGCATTTCACATTCTCTATCATTATTGTTAAGCATAATAAACTTGTTCTTAACCTTACTGACACCTGCATTCATCTCATTAGTCACATTAGTTAAACCAGCATCACAATTCATTGTTACATTGCATACATTTTCATCCTTGCACCTTTTAATCGCATCTTTAGCTTTAAAGTCCATGTACTCAAATAGTTGAAACTTCCCCTTTAAATTTCTTTGGTTACCTTTGTTTAAGGGAGCCTTCAAATTCGATTGGTCACTCGGTGTCACGTGATCCTTCTCCATGCTCACTCGTGGCATGGCGGCGGCCATTTTGATTACAAGGTTTTCTCCTCGTGGTGCTGCAGCCATTAACTACAGGTGGGCTTTTCTTCCACAGGGCCACTTGCCTGATGTGGACCCGGTTCATCCAATTCCTGCCCAGCAGCGTGGGACCGTCGCCGGCTACAATCCACAGGGAGAGTTTGTTCAACACGCCACCCTGGGAGACCTGGACATCTACGCTGCCAACGATTTGGATTTTATTTTTGGTATAGGTGAGCAGCTTTGCCTGGAGAGGAGATAGTTTTGGTCAAGTGACAGGATTCATCCAAATTTTTTCAAAGGTCATTTGGCTCATCACAGACTGGCTCGCCCCTGTGTCGCTCTCCATAGAAACTGGGACCCCATCGATGTCTACTTTCATCGTCCACGGAGAACTTTCGGTGGAGCAAGTATGAGTTCCATACTTTTCTTCCAGGGGTTGATTAACTTCGCCTTCATCTGTGTCGGAGCCCCGGTGATCAGCCAACTCATCAGAGACGCGGTGAGTAAAGCTTTTTCTGCACATCCTTTGAAGGTGCCTTTTCTCTTTGCATGCATAGTCTTTGTAGCGGCAGTGATGGGTCCTGTGGTTTCCTCCACAGCGCCAGCACGGGGCTAGCCAGTTTGCCCCATGTGGCAGACTCAGGGTTGCGGGACTCGGGGCAGCATTTCTGCCTTTAGAAGTATCAATGCAGTGCACTGCTCGCGTCGGTTTAGAGTCCCTTAGTGCTTCATTTAGGTGGTCACCAAAGTCGCATGGTGCAGCCAGTCTCCTTAAGTGTTCCAATCTTTCTACAAAAGCATCCCAATCTTCCCCATCGGTAAATTGCTGAAAGATGCTGAGCTTCGACATGCTGAGCGTGTGGTTCGTGACCTCGTATTCCCGTCGCCAGTTGTAGTGTATGTAGGCACCTTTAGTAATGACTCCACGAGGCAGGGTATGATACTTAAACTGTGTAGACCTGTAGTCCTTTATTTGCAGCTCCTGAATGAAGACAACAAGCTGTGAGTTCCTTTTTATACTGGGTTACCTGCAGTGTGCAGGTAACCCTTAGGTCTCCAGCAGCAACACCCTCTGGTGTACAGGTAAGGTGTGTACAGTATAAGGATACATTCAGTGTGGCATAATAGTGTTGCAGACATCACACAGTAAACAGGCATGCATATACAACATCTAGAGTCCTCCTCAACTGTCTTCTCCCTGTGGCCGAAGAGCTCCTCCCGGAGTCACAGTGTGAATTTCATCCCCTACGGGGAACAATGGACATGATCTTTGCAGCTCGACAACGGCAGGAAAAATGCAGGGAGCAGCGCCAGCCCTTATACATGGTCTTTTTCGATCTTACAAAGGCCTTTGACACTGTCGACTATGAGGGCTTATGGAACATCCTCCTCCATTTTGGGTGCCCCCAAATGCTTGTTAACATCCTTGGCCTGCTCTATGATGACATGCAGGCTGTGATCCTTACCAGTGGATCCGTTACAGACCCAATCCACGTCCGAACCATGGTCAAACAGGGCTGTGTCATCGCTCCAACTCTCTTCTCAATCTTCCTCGCTGCTATGCTCCACCTCACTGTCAGCAAGCTCCCCGCCGGAGCGGAACTAAACTACAGAACAAGTAGGAAGCTGTTTAACCGACGCCGCCTCCAGGCCAGGTCCAAGATCACCCAAACCTCTTTCATTCAGCTACAGTACGCAGGCGACGCCTGCGTCTGCGCATATTCTGAGGCTGAACTCCAGGATATAGTCGATGTATTCACCAAGGCATATGAAAGCATGGGCCTTACGCTTAACATCCATAAGACAAAGGTCCTCCACCAGCCTGTCCTCGCTGCACAGCACTGCCCCCTAGTCATCAAGATTCATGGCGGGCTCTTGACAACATGGACCACTTCCCTTACCTCGGGAGACTCTTGTCAATAAAGGCAAACATTGATGTGGAGATTCAACATCGCCTCCAGTGCACCAGTGCAGTCTTCGGCCACCTGAGGAAAAGAGTGTTCGAAGACCAAGCCCTCAAACCTACCACCAAACTCATGGTCTACAGGGCTGTAGTAATTCCCGCCCTCCTGTATGGATCAGAGGCATGGACGACTTACGGAAGACACATCAAGTTGCTGGAGATATATCACCAATGATGTCTCTGCAAGATCCTACAAATCCCCTGGGAGGACAGAAGCATCAACATCAGTGTTCTCGCCCAGGCTAACATCCCCAATATTGAAGTACTAACCACATTGGATCAGCTTCGCTGGGCAGGTCACTTAATTCGCATGCCAGACACGAGACTCCCTAAGCAACTGCTATATGCGGAGCTCCTTCATGGCAAACGAGCCAAAGGTGGACAGCGGAAACGTTACAAGGCCACCATCAAAGCCTCCCTGGTGAAGTGCGACATCACCACTGACGCCTGGGAGACCCTGGCCGAAGAACGCCCTAGGTGGAGAAATTGCATCTGGGAGGGCGTTGAGCTCTTCGAATCTCAACACTGCGAGCGTGAAGAGGTCAGGCGCAGGCAGCGGAAGGAGCGTGTGGTAAATCAGTGCCACCCCCCACCTCTTCCCCCGCCGAATATCTGTCCCACCTGTGACAGGGTCTGTGGCTCTCGTGTTGGACTGTTCAGCCACCAAAGAACTCACTTTAGGAGTGGAAGCCAGTCTTCCTCGATTCCGAGGGACTACCTATGACGATGAGTGGATTTGAGGAATCACTGCCTTTGGGGAGCAGTGGGTTCCGATAAGGAGAATGATGTTGTAGTGATCCCAAGGAAAGGGGAAGGAAAAGGCAACATGTGTACCATAAAGCTGAATATGGACGATTTGCTTTTGTTATCCGATGAGGGGGAGGAGCATGGTCCGCTGCTGGCCGAGCTGCTGGAGCTACTGAAAGAGACAGGGTTAAAGGTCAATCCTAACAAAGCTCAGATCGGTCATAGAGAAGTCAAATTCCTTGGGCTGACCAATAGGGCTGGGGAAAGGGCGAAAGTCAAGGCCAAACGGAAGGCAGTACAGGAGTTCCCAGCCCCCAAGACCGTGACGGGGATGAGATCCTTCCTGGGGTTCATGAGATACTGCAGGGATCTTATTGAGGATTACACCGCCAAGGCAGCCCCTCTGCTTCGGCTCCTCCGCAAGGGAGTCATATGGGAGTGGGATGAGGACTACACAGCAGCGATTAATCGCCTCAAGGGAGACCTGCAGACGGCACCCGCATTAGTGGCTATTAATAGTGAGGAGGATTTCTTTTTGGAAGTAGCAGCTAGCGGGGACAGTTTGAGCGCGGTGCTGCTCCAGTAGCGGCACAGCAAGCTGCGACCCGTATGTACACATCAAGAGTCCTGATGGATGTTGAACGGGGATATTCCAATTGCAAGAGGCATCTTCTAGCCACGCATTGGGCCATAAAGCACTCACAGCTCTTTACGGGGTCGTCCCTGACTGTTCTACTAACCCATCATACCCCCACTCAGATGTTATTAGATAGAGGGATAAAGGATGGCACGGTGAGCAGTGCTTGTAATGCCCGCTGGACTTTATTGCTCTCTCAAATGCATCAGAGAGTGCAAGGCTTGAATGAGCTCAAGTTGGTTCCCAACATGATCTACCCAGGGACGGCCCACAAGTGTACGGTGGAAGGGGTATGGGACATGTACGTAGGATTCCAGGCCGGGTTACACCCACGAGATCTACGTCGATGGGTCTAGTTCGGTAGTGAACGGGGAGCGTTTCACCATGTGCGGGATTTATGACCCTACGGCTGGGATAGCAAGGGCCATTAAACTCCCGAGGACCCTGAGCGCCCAGCTCGCCGAACTGTTGGCAGTGGTGTACATCGTTACCCATGCCGACGAGTTCCCGGCCCCATACACCATCTGCTCGGATTCCATGTTTACATGCATTTCATATACTGAGTACTTGGCCATCTGGGCTCGTCGCGGTTTCACATCCTCAGACGGGAAGCCCTTAGCAACAGCACTGTTGCTGAGAAAGGTCTTAGAGGCCACGAGGACCTCGGGGTGTCATTACATTAACAAAGTACTCTAAGACATTGCACTCTAAGACAGAGCCCAAAGCGAAAGGCAACCAAAGGGCAGACGAGTTAGCAAAGGAGAGAGCCAGGGATAGAGTTTTTTGGGATCCATACGGATTCAGCCCAGTAGCAATGATCCGGGACAAAGGGGGCACACCAGGGAGTGCAGGGGTAGCATTGGCCCCGGACTTGAGGCAAGTGCAGGCACAGGATCCCGCCCTCAAGGTCATCCTGGCGCAGCTGTCTAAGGGTGAGAAGGTAGAAGGTCCGTTCGGGGTTGCGGGCATCACAGTAAAGGAGGGGATGGTCTTTAAGGGGGATTGGTGGATAATTCCCAAGGTGCACCAGAGGGAATTCCTCCAGTTGGCCCACTGGAGCCCAGGAGTGGGACACCCAGGGCCGGAGACTACCTGACAAAGGGTGGCCGCAACTGAGGGAGGATGTCGGCGATTTTTGCGCGGACTGTCTGGTGTGCGCGGTGAACAACACCGATCTGCAATGTAGGAAGGTTCCCATGGGGCAAACGAGAAGGGTAGAGTCACCATGGCAGTCGGTACAGGTCGATTACATCGGGCCATTGCCCACCACAAAGGGAGGTTACAAGTACTGTTTGGTCCTAGTAGACATGTTCGCCAAGTGGGTGAAACCTTCCCTTGCCGATCAGCCACGGCGTTGACGATGGCAAGGATTTTGGTAAGGGAAATATTCTCCAGGTGGGGACTGCCACAGATCGTGGTGTCCGACCAAGGGGGCCACTTCACGGGGCAGGTCATGCAGGCCGCTTGAAGGTTCTGGGGATAGAGGGTAAATATCATGTGGCTCACAACCCACAGTCATCGGAGGTTGTGGGGCAACTTAATCAGACCATCAAAGAAAGGCTGCGGAAGGAAACAGGGCCGTCCCCGAAAAGATGGGATGAGGTCCTGCCGTTAGTTTTGATGGGGGTCCGAGCCAGCCTCCCCAGGAGCACAGGGTACTCCCCGCATGAGCTCATTACGCACGCCCACTTATGTTCTGGCACCAGTTCTCACCGAAGGTCAATTGGGAGAAGTAACTGGGATAAGTTTGTCAAGAATCTGTACGGGAGGTTGAAGCAGATTCATTGACAGGCAGCCAGTAACATGGGGAAGCAGCACCGGAGTAATCGGTTAATGCTCGAGCCCCAGAGAACGCACGAGTGGAAGGTAGGGGACCAGGTGATGGTCCGAAACTACGTGTAGGGACATTGGAGCCACTGTATATGGGACCTTACAATATCGTGGATAAGGCAAGCCCCATGGTTTACGCGGTTAAACTTCCAAGGCGCACAAAGTGGTTCCAGGTGAACCAGTGTAAGTTGTTTAACCCGGGGGAAGGTAAGGAGAGGAAAGAAACACCAAGGCTCTGTAAACAGCATGGTGAACACGGGTCTTCCTCCCATAGTTTGGGACAGCGAGGACCCCGTGGTGGGGGCTGTAAGAAGGAGCAGCAAGATCCCATGGCCAAGGGCGCCGTGGACGCCTCCTTACACACTGACCAGGAACTGTAAAAGGCCCAGGCAAGAGGTGCCCTAGCGGGGCCACCCGGCGTCACGGGTGATACTGTACATAGTTTTCTTTTAAAGTGTTTTGGTTAGTTGTAATGAAGCCAGACCTGTGGAGGTAGACCCTCTCACAGCAAGGTACTTGTTAGTTTTGTTTTGCAGGAAGCCGAAGACGGAATGGAGACAGCCCTGAGACTGAGCCTGATTTGGATACTGGCCGGAACGGGGCACAGCAGGAGTGGGGACACCGAGTTATCCTTCCTCTACGGCTGTACTGGGGGGAACGGACTCATCGTGACACAGGGGGGTAGGACAGGGGACACGGACGGGATGGCAGCCTACTTCCACGAGGCCAGGGTGTCTGGGGTCGAATGCGACGAAATACTCCAGCCACACCGGGTTCACATACGGGGAGGCTCCCATACCGTGTCCCAGGCTGAAGGTCACAGCCACACGGTTTGGGGTGACTGAGGGCAAGAGCGTATGCGAGAAGTGCAAGGGACACATTCCCCTGGGACGGTGGTGGTGGCTCAGGAAATTGAGTCAGAACACAGGGAACCAGACAGCGGACTGGGGGAGACTAGGGAACGATACGTACTGACAGATCACGGGGACACGGGGGCGGGGTGGATGTGTGCTGGGACAAGTGGTGGAAGGAGGAACAGGGAATTTATGTGTGTATGTGGGAGTCGGAACGGATCTGCCCAGCGGGTGTGTCGATTGCCTTTTCGAGGCAATGGTTGGATGCTAAGGATGGGATCAAATGGGATTGGAGTATAGAAACATAGAAAGTAGGTGCAGGAGTAGACCATTCGGCCCTTCGAGCCTTCATCGCCATTCAATATGTTCATGGCTGATCATGCAACTTCTGTACCCCATTCCTGCTTTCTCTCCATACTCCTTGATCCCTTTAGCTGTAAAGGCCATATCTAACTCCCTTTTGAATATGTCTAACGAACTGGCCTCAACAACTTTCTCTGGTAGAGAATTCCACAGGTTCACAATTCTCTAAGTGAAGAAGTTTCTCCTCATCGCAGTCCTAAATGGCTTACCCCTTATCCTTAGACTGTGACCCCTGATTCTGGATTTCCCCAACATTGGGAACATTCTTCCTGCATCTAACCTGTCCAATCCCATCAGAATTTTATATGTTTCTATGAGATCCCCTCTCATTCTTCTAAATTCCAGTGAATATAAGCCTAATCGATCCAGTCTTTCTTCATATGTCAGTTGTGCCATCCCGGGAAGCAGTCTGGAGAACCTTAGCTGCACTGCCTCTATAGCAAGAATGTCCTTCCTCAGATTAAGAGACCAAAACTGCACACAATACTCGAGGTGTGGTCTCACCAAGGCCTTGTACAACTGCAATAAGACCTCCTTGCTCCTATACTCAAATCCCCTCGCTATGAAGGCCAGCATGCCATTTGCCTTCTTTACTGCCTGCTGTACCTGCATGCCTACCTTCAGTGACTGATGTACCATGACACCCAGGTCTCGTTGCACCTCCCCTTTTACTAATTTGTCACCATTCAGATAATAATCTGCCTTCCTGTTTTTGCAATCAAAGTGGATAACCTCACACTTATCCACATTATACTGCATCTGCCATGCATTTGCCCATACATCTAACCTGTCCAAGTCCCCCTGCAGCCTCCTAGCATCCTCCTCACAGCTCGCAGTGCCACCCAGCTTAGTATCATCTGCAAACTTGGAGATATTACATTCAATTCCTTCGTCTAAATCATTAATGTATATTATAAATAGCTGGGGTCCCAGCACTGAACCCTGCGGTACCTCACTAGTCACTGCCTGTCATTCTGAAAAGGATCCGTTTATTCCCACTCTTTGCTTCCGTCTGCCAACCAGTTCTGTATCTACGTCAATACATTACCCCCAATTTCATATGCCTTAATTTTGCAAACTAACCTCTTGTGTGGGACCTTGTCAAAAGCCTTTTGAAAGTCCAAATACACCACATCCACTGGTTCTCCCTTATCCACTCTATTAGTTACATCCTCAAAAAATTCTAGAAGATTTGTCAAGCATGATTTCCCTTTCATAAATCCATGCTGACTTGGACCGATCTTGTCACTGCTTTCCAAATGTGCTGCTATTTCATCTTTAATAATTGATTCCAACATTTTCCCCACTACCGACGTCAAGCTAACTGGTCTGTAATTCCCTGTTTTCTCTCTCCCTCCTTTTTTAAAACGTGGGGTTATATTAGCTACCCTCCAATCCATAGGAACTGAACCAGAGTCTATAGAATGTTGGAAAATGACTACCAATGCATCCACTATTTCTCGGGCCACTTCCTTAAGTACTCTGGGGTGCAGACTATCAGGCCCTGGGGACTTATCAGTCTTCAGTCCCTTCAATTTCCCTAACAGCATTTCCTGACTAATAAGGATTTCCCTCAGATTCCCCTTCTCACTAGACTCTCGGTCCCCTAGAATTTTCAGGAGGTTATTCATGTCTTCCTTAGTAAGACAGAACCAAAGTATTTGTTCAATTGGTCTGCCATTTCCTTGTTCCGCACTATGAATTCCCCTGATTCTGACTACAAGGGACCTACATTAGTCTTCACTAATCTTTTTCTCTTCACATATCTATAGAAGCTTTTGCAGTCAGTTTTTATGTTTCCTGCAAGCTTACTCTCATATTCTATTTTCCCCCTCCTAATTAAACCTTTAGTCTTCCTCTGCTGAATTCTAAATTTCTCCCAGTCCTCAGGTTTGCTGCTTTTTCTGGCCAATTTATATGCCTCTTCCTTGGATTTAATACTTTCCCTAATTTCCCTTGTTAGCCACGGTTGAGCCACCTTCCCTTTTGTATTCTTACGCCACACAGGGATGTACGTTGTAGTTCATCCATGTGATATTTAAATGTCTGCCATTGCCTATCCACCATCAACCCTTTAAGTATCATTCTCCAGTCTATCCTAGTCAATTCACATCTCATACCGTCAAAGTTTCCTTTCTTTAAGTTCAGGACCCTAGTCTCTGAATTAACTGTGTCACTCTCCATTTTAATGAAGAATTGTACCATATTATGGTCACTCTTCCCCAAGGGGCCCTGCATGATCAGATTGCTAATTAATCCTCTCTCATTAGAAAAGACCCAGTCTAGGATGGTCTGCTCTCTAATTGGTTCCTCGACATATTGGTCTAGAAAACCATCTTTTATGCACTTCAGGAAATCTTCCTCCATAGAATTGCTACCAGTTTGGTTAGCCCAATCAATATGCAGATTAAAGTCACCCATGATAATTGCTGTACCCTTATTGCACGCATCCCTAATTTCCTGTTTGATGCCATCACCAACCTCCCTACTACTGTTTGCTGGTCTGTACACAACCCCCACTAACGTTTTCTGCCCTTTGGTGTTTCGTAGCTCTACCCATATAGATTCTATATCATCCACGCTAATGTTCTTCCTTACTATTGCATTAATCTCTTCTTTAACCAGCAATGCTACCCCACCTCCTTTTCCTTCCTGAATATTAAATACCCCTGGATGTTCCCAGTCTTGGTTACCCTGGAGCCATGTCTCCGTAATCCAAATTACATCATATCCGTTATCAGCTATCTGCGCAGTCAATTCATCCAGCTTATTACGAATGCTCCTCGCATTGAGACTCAGTCTTCAGTATGGACTCCTGCATGATTCCAGACCCTCACAACACAATAAATTCCACGGAGCTTGTCACACACAAGAGGAAGCCCCTGCCCACAGCCCCACCGGTATAGGCGACAGAAGTTAGGTGTCCAGCCACCACCCCAGGCCCAGGGAATGGTTTCGTTTTAGTCACGACCGGGAAGGTTCTATTCCAGGGGTGCATTACGCGGTCGTGTTGGTCATTTTAAACCTAACCGTGGTACATCTGCCCGAGTGGTGTCCAAAGGAAACTGAGTTGAATGTAGAAGTTCCTCCATGGATGCGGATTTGCTCGCACACTCTTGTAATTGTAAACTTTCTCATCATAATGTCTTTGTTGCGGCTGTCTTGAAAAAGGCGAAGCCAGGTGATCCGAAGTCGATGGAGGCCTGGGTTCAAGGTTGAACCTGAATGTTTTTCTCTATAAATATGTTGTACCAATGTGTTTGTGTTGAATTTTAAGGGATGTATTTGGGGTGTTTAACAATAAAGTATATAGGTTTGGTTGGAGGCCACGATGTGTTTTCACCAGCGGACGTTTGATATTCCAGAAGGATTCTTGAAATATCAAAGGGGGGAACTGTAAGAATTCGATGAGAACATTGACAGCAAAAGCATAACTTTTGGACTTAAAGTTTTGGACATTGCTTTGATTTGGCTGTTACTGCACAGGGCAGGCAGCCTGGTGTGGGACAGGTCCAAACACATGTCCCACAGGAATACACATCAGATGGGCAGGAATCAATGGCTGTAATGGCAGGAAGATGGTTGATGGATGGGGCCCTTTGTCATGTTATCAATGAGAGATCAACAAGATTGGTCATTGTTCAAGACACAAAGGAAGCTCTTCGACCACACAGACTTGTCGGAGCCTTATCGAGGAAGCAGCCCAGTAACAAAGGAACAGGCTGAAGACATGTTTTTTTTAATTGTACTGCCTCAGGCAAAGGACAGTTGAACTTTTGCCACGAGAAGAAGCATTTTGCAGGTATAAGAGTGGCAGGTTTCGGCTGCCATCTTTCTCTCTCTTTCCCCTCTTCTACGCCTGCTTGCATCGTTCAACACACAAGGACTGAGCATTCCGTCCGGGATGGAGAGAAGAAACACCATCTACGAGCAAAGAGTGCCTCGCTATTTTGACTGGGAAGCTGACCTTGAGACTGGACTTGAATACCACAGATTGGTACAGAACCAGAAGATACGCCTCGTTGGGAGAAGCAGTGAGTAAGCCAGAGGGGTAATTAGTGAGCATTTATTCCAGCCCACGCATCTTTAAGACCACCGCATAATGTGAAGGGGAGTCGTGTGTCCCAACCAAGCCTTAGGGGAATAGTGGGGAGGTTTTTGCACAGATCGTAAGCATACACACAATTCTGTTGGACAGATTCGGTGGTGCATTTTTGAATCCGAGCAGGGGTGTTTTAGTCGTGGGCTCTTTGCGTTAGGGGCTTGTTCAGACGGGCCAGTGTTGTGTGTTGTACTGTGTCTGTTTGCTTTACACCACCAGGGTGCGTTTTACTGGGTGCATGTGTGTGCTTTAACTTGACTAAAAGCATTGTGACTGTTGAGACCGAAAGATTTGGCTATAAGTGTATTATGTTCACCACTATAATTCCGGTGTCTAGAACTGTTGTAAGGGGGTTGAGTCGAAACCACCAAGGGAAACCACTTACACAGTGCAGCGCTCCCTCAATACCACCCCCCGAAAGTGCAGCGCTCCCTCAGTACTGCCTCTCCGAAAGTTCAGCGTCCCTCAGTACTGCCGCTCCGACAGCGCAGTACTCCCTCAGTACCACCCCTCCGACAGTGCGGCGTTCCCTCAGTACTGCCCCTCCGACAGTGCGCCGCTCCCTCCGTACTGGCCCTCTGACAGTGCGGCGCTCCCTCAGTACTGCCCCTCCGACAGTGCAGCGCTCCCTCAGTACTGCCCCTCCGACAGTGTGGTGCTCCCTCAGTACTGCCCCTCCGACAGTGCGCGCTCCCTCATTACTGCCCCTCCGACAGTGCAGCGCTCTCTCAGTACCACCCCTCCAACAATGCGGCATTCCCTCAGTACCATCCCTCCTGTTATGTATTGAATAAAGAGTCAGACCAGACACTGCAAGCTCAAAGTAAGTGTGACTGTAGTCCTTTATTACAGATCTCAGAGTGCCTCTCCAGCCTGTGAGGCCTCCTTATAATCAGGTGCTCCCAAGGGATTGTGGGCTCCTCTGGGACTCCAGGGGATAAGCCCTCTGGTGGTTAGACATGGTAATTACAGGTTTACATACATAACAATACTCCCCCCCAAAGTCAAAAGTGTAACTATTTACAATGTGACTTGAACTGGAGCCTTCCTTTCCCTGGTTGATCATCTCGATGCAAATGCTGGTGTGAGTCATTTGTTGGGCCTTTGCTGGAGTGCTGCGCAGCTGGCCTTGCTGGGCTGCTGGGGGTGGTGAGTCTTTCTGGGCTGCTGCGGGTGAAGTGTTCTGCTTTGTGGTCAACCGCTGGGTCGGTTGCCACTTTGTGTGTTGGAGGGTTGAAAAAGGTAGGGTCTAATGTGGGTTGCTCTGGATAGTCCGTAAATCTGATTTTGGTTTGGTCCAAGTGTTTTCTGCAGTTGAGTCCATTTGCGAGTTTGACCACAAATTCCCTACTCCCCTCTTTGGCCAAAATAATGCCAGCATTCCACTTGGGACCTTATCCATAGTTCAACACAAATACAGGATTATTTAATTCGATTTCGCGTGACACATTTGAGTGATCAAGATATGTATTCCGTTGAAGCCGCCTGCTCTCTACCTGTTCGTGTATATCAGGGTGGACTAACGAGAGCCTTGTCTTAAGTGCCCTGTTCATTAGCAGTTCAGCGGGAGGGTTCCCCGGTTGTGTTCAACCCTCCAACACACAAAGTGGCAACCGACCCAGCGGTTGACCACGAGGCAGAACACATCACCCGCAACAGCCCAGAAAGACTCACCACCCCCAGCAACCCAGCAAGTGGGGTCTTGTGCGGTAACTGAGCAGGACTCGGGATAAGCAAGTCTGCAGTGAGCCTTCAGTTACCCTTTTCAAGCTCTGCTTGATTGTTTGATCTGCTTGTTCTGCCTGACCGTTGGACGCTGGTTTAAACGGGGCAGACGTGACATGTTTGACCCCATTGTGGGTCATGAACTTGAATTCGGCACTGGTAAAGCACGGCCCATTGTCACTTACAAGGACATCAGGCAGACCGTGCATGGTAAACATGGCCCGCAGACTTTCAATGGTGGCAGCGGACGTGCTTGCCGACATTATCACACATTCAATCCATTTGGAGTACGCATCTACAACTACTAGGAACATTTTTCCCAAGAATGGGCCTGCATAGGCGACATGAACCCTAGACCACGGTTTGGAGGGCCAGGACCATAAACTTAGTGGCGCCTCCCTGGGTGCATTGCTTAACTGGGAACATGTATTACATTTGTGCACACAAAACTCGAAGTCTGCATCGATACCGGGCCACCACACGTGGGATCTGGCTATCGCTTTCATCATTACAATGCCTGGGTGGGTGCTGTGGAGATTACTAATGAAAATGTCCCTGCCCTTTTCTGGCACAACTACTTGATTATCTGATAGGAGGCATTCTGCCTGTATAGACGTTTCATCTTTGCGCCGCTGGTACGGCTTTATTTCTTCCTGCATCTCTAATGGGACACTAGACCAACTCCCGTGGAGCATACAGATTTTTACTAAGGACAGTAAGGGTCCTGGCTCGTCCAGGTTCTAATCTGTCGGGCGGTAACAGGTGATTGCTCACTCTCGAATGCTTCCATTACCATAACTAAATCGGCGGGCTGTGCCATCTCCACCCCTGTGGTGGGCAATAGCAGCCTACTGAGAGCATCGGCACAGTTTTCTGTGCCTAGCCTGTGGCAGATGGCGTAGTTGTATGCGGACAACGTGAGCGCCTATCTCTGGATGCGGGCCGATGCATTCATATTTATCCCCTTATTTTCAGAAAAGAGGGATATAAGTTGCTTATGGTCGGTTTCCAACTCAAATTTGAGCCCGAACAGATATTGATGCATTTTCTTTACCCTGTAAACACACGCTAACGCTTCTTTTTCAATCATGCTGTAGGCCCTCTCAGCCTTAGACAGACTTCTGGATGCATAAGCATCTGGTTGCAATTTCTCAGATTCATTAGCTTGTTGCAATACACACCCGACCCCTTACGACGACGCATCACATGCTAGTACCAAACGCTTACATGGATCGTACAACACAAGCAATTTGTTTGAACATAACAGCTTCCTAGCTTTCTCAAAGGCATTTTCTTGGCTTTTACCCCATACCCATTCATCTCCTTTACGCAGTAAAGAGTGCAGGGGTTCCATCAATGTGCTAAGACCCAGAAAGAAGTTATCAAAATAGTTCAGCAGTCCTAGAAATGACCACAGCTCTGTCACATTCTGTGGTCTCGGTGCTTTCTTGATTGCCTCTGTCTTCGAATCGGTGGGCCTGGTGCCGTCTGCCATGAGTCTTCTCCCCACTTCAGGCGCCAGGAAAACACACCGAATGTTTTAGCCTGAGCCCCACATGATTAAGCCGACTAAGAATCTCCTCCAGGTTCTGCAGGTGCTCGACAGTGTCCCGACCTGTAACCAAGATATCTTCCTGGAAGACCACGGTGCGCGGGACTGACCTCAGTAAGCTTTCCATGTTCCTCTGGAATATCGCCGCGGCCGTTCGAATCCCAAACAGTCATCTGTTGTAAATGACGAGACCTTTGTGCGCGTTGATGCAGGTGAGGCCTTTCGAAGATTCCTCCAGCTTCTGCGTCATGTAGGCCGAGGTCAAGTTCAGCTTCGTGAACGTGCTCCCCCCTGCCTGCGTCGCAAATAGGTTGTCTGCCTTTGGTAGCGGGTATTGATCCTGCAGCGAGAAACGATTGATAGTTACTTTGTAATCACCACAGATTCTGATGGTGCCATCTCCCTTGAGGACTGGAACAATTGGACTGGCCCACTCGTTGAATTGATCAGCGAAATGATGCCCTCTTGTTGCAGCCTGTCCAGCTTGATCTTCACCTTCTCTCTCATCATGTACGGTACCGCTCTCGCCTTGTGATGGATGGGTCGCGCCCCCGGAATCAAATGGATCTGCACTTTTGCTCCTTGGAACTTCCTGATGCCTGGTTCGAAAAGCGAGGGGAACTTGCTTAGGATCTGGGCACATGAGGTGTCGTCGAAAGTTCCAGCTTATCTTTCCCAGCCAGCTCCTGTCGAACAGCGTGGGGCCATCACCCGGTACCACCCAGAGTGGTAAATCGTGCACCGCTCCATCGTAGGAGACCATTACGGTAGCACTGCCAATTACGGGAATCAGTTCCTTTGTGTACGTTCTAAGTTTGGTATGAAAGGGAGTCAGGACTGGCCTTGAAGCTTTATTGCACCACAAGTTATCAAGTCTTTTTGCTCATTATGGACTAGCTTGCGCCCGTGTCCAGCTCCATGGACACCGTGAGTCCATTTAATTCAACTTTCAGCATTATCGGGTGACACTTTGTGGTAAATGTGTGCACCTCGGTCTGAGGCTCTGGTTCGTCATGATCCACCCTGGATCTGTCCTCCTCTGCAACATGGTAGTTTGCAGGATTAGCAGGGCCTGCACATGCGTTGGAGATGTCCCATTGTTCCACAGCCCTTGTAAACGTATCCTTTGAAGCGGCATGAATGGAAACGATGATCACCCCCGCAGCGCCAACAAGGTGTTAATGGCCTTGTATTCACCACCTTTGATGGCGGACTCTGAGTCATCTGTGGACGTGCAGCTACAGGTGTGTAAGTCCTGCTATGTACATTTCGAATTGAAAACAATGTTACTTTGTTCACAGTATTTGCAGCAGCACTAGTGTGCTGGGAAATTTGTTTGGTATTGTCACTAGTGGAGATAAACGCCTGGGCTATCGCTATGGCTTTACTCAAGGTTGGGGTCTCTACAGTAAAACGTTTGCGAAGTATTACTTCATGGCCAATGTCAGGTACAAAGAAGTCCCTGAGCATGTGCTCCAAGTGTCCTTCAAATTCGCAATGTCCTGCAAGGCGCTTTAGCTCGGCGACGTAGATCGGCACTTCCTGGCCTTCAGACCTCTTGTACGTGTAGAACCGATACCTCGCCATCAGAACGCTTTCCTCCGGGTTTAGATGCTCCCGGACCAGTGTGCACAACTCATCGTACGACTTGTCTGTGGGTTTCTCTGGAGCGAGCACGTTTTTCATGATGCCATACATTGATACCCCGCAAACGGTGAGGAGGATCGCCCTTCGTTTGGCAGCGTTCGCTTCTCCTTCCAGCTCATTGGCCCCGAAGTATTGGTCAAGTCGCTCCACGAAGGTTTCCTAATCATCTCCCTCCGAAAGTTTCTCCAGGATGCCCACAGATCTCTGCATTGTTGCGCTGGGGTTCGTCATCTGTATCTCGTCGCCAGTTGTTATGTCTTGAATAAAGGGTCAGACTAGACACGGCAGGCTCAAAGTAAGTGTGACCGTAGTGCTTTATTACAGATATCAGAGTGCCTCTCCAGCCTGAGAGGCCTCCTTATATACAGGTGCTCCCAAGGGATTGTGGGATCCATTGGGATGCCAGGGAATAAGCCCTCTGGTGGTTAGACATGGTAATTACAGGTTTACATACATAACACCTCCGACAGTGCGGTGCTCCCTCAGTACTGCACCGGGATGTCAGCCTGGATTTTGTGCTCAAGTCTCTGGAGTGGGACTGGAACCCACAATCTTCTGTAAACTATAAACCAATGATCTTGACAGCAAGGTAGAAGTTCCAATACTGAACTGCAGGGAGAGATAATTTTTATGAAAATACAATCCAGTTACTGTCATCACTGGCTCGCTGGCACACTGACATTGAACATTATCTGACTCTCCCTTTGCCCTGATTCGATGCCAAACCAATCCTCTGCTCCTGATTCCCCAAGACCCAATCCAGCCTCATTCTCTCTCCCCTTTCCGAGAGCGGAGCCATTCGGTGGGTACACACACACTCGCACACAGGGTGGACAGCAGTGTTTGCAAACTCCCAGGGAGCAAGGACACGGGTGTTTCTTGGTAAGTCCCATCGAAAACCTGAAATCGGAGTTTGGAGCGAGTTGAGTGTCAGTGTTTTACACTTGGCTCTCTGTCTCTTTCTGTTTGAACCTTTAAGCAGAAACTGGAAGCTGCAAGAAATCATTGACATTTCGGGCAGTAATTAATATGTTGCATGCAGCTAGTGGAATATTGGACCGTTTAAAACTTTGGGGAAAGTGGTCCCGGGACAGTTAATATTGCGACTTACTGGGCTCAAACAGAAGGGCAAATCTCGGCTGGTTTTAAAGTTGATACGGACAAATTACAAACTCTGATTCCGTGTAAACATAATTTCAATCATAGTGGCAGCTGATTTAAGCCGGAGCGGCCTCTCCACCTTCTCTATATTTCGATCTGAAGCGGCCCATTTACTAAATCTAGGGACTCTTGTCCCTTGTGCCTTCCTGGAATATTGATGCAAACTTTGTGCGGGTTTCAGGAAGTGGCGGAACTTTCACTCTGACTGAGATCGATGGCCACCCCTGCCAGTGATCATGCTGAACCAGCTCACACTGACTCTCCTGGGATTGGCTCCACTTCAGGAAACTCCAGTTTGACAGAAAGTCGGGGTTTTTGCTTCTTTGGCCGTGTTACACAAACTTTGCAAAGGTTCAGTTTGTTATCAAAAGTTTTTTTTAAAGTTCATTTCACGTCTTGGTTTGAAGTCAATCCTCCCGTTCCGACCTCATTTGAAAATAATCTGTTGCTGTTTATAAATTTAAGTGAGAGTTCCAGTGACTTATCGGTGACTTTTGACCTTCCATAGACTTTATGGGGCAATCGGTCCAGGATGGGAGCAGTGCTGAATCTCACATTCGAATAGTGTTAATTGGCAACCCATCCTCCACCTTCAACATTCACTCCCTCCACCACCGGCGCACTGTGGCTGCAGTGTGTACCATCTACAAGATGCACTGCAGCAACTCGCCAAGGCTTCTTCGACAGATTTGGCAACTCCCAAACCTGCGACCTCTACCGCCTAGAAGGTCAAGGGCAGCAGGCGAATGGGAACACCACCACCTCCACGTTCCCCTCCCAAGTCACACACCATCCTGACTTGGAAATATATCGCCGTTCCTTCATTGTCGCTGGGTCAGAATCCTGGAACTCCCTCCCTAACAGCACTGTGGGAGCACCTTCACCACACGGACTGCAGCGGTTCAAGAAGGCGGCTCACCACCACCTTCTCGAGGGAAATTAGGGATGGGCAACAAAACCTGGTCTTGCCAGTGACACCCACATCCCCAGAATGAATGAAAAAAAAAATCTGCTTTTTACCCTCTCTATCGCCTCAACATCCATCTTTTAATATGGAACCTCAAACTGCACACAGTCCTCCAATACAGGGTCTTATTACTATTACACCACTTCAACTAGACTTTTATATTTTATACTTTTGTGTATGGAGAAAGAGTCAGACTGAACACTATGAGCTCAAAATAAAGTGTGACCTTAGTCTTTTTTTGCAGGTCTCCAGAGTGCCTCTCCAGCCTGTGAGGCTTCCTTAAATACCTGTGCTCCTTGGGACTCCAGGGGATGAGCCCTCTGGTGGCTATATAGAGTACATATATAACCACACCCCCCGCAAAGTCAATAGTATAACTATTTTACAATGTGAGTCGATCTGGGGCCCTTCCTGCCCTGGTTGATCATCTCAGTGTGAAAGCTGGTGTGGTTGAATCATTTGTTGGGCCCTCGCTGGGCTGCTGTGCAGCTGGCCTTGCTGGGCTGCCTGGTGTGTTGGGCCCTGCAGGGCTGCTGTAGATGGTGGGTTCTGCTTCGTGGTCAACCGTGGTGCCGGTTGCCACTGATGTGTATGTTGGGGGATCAAAAAAGGTAGGATCCAAGGTGGGTTGCTCAGGATAGTCCGTGAATCTGAGTTTGATTTGGTCCAAGTGTTTCCGGTGAATGAGTCCATTTGAAAGTTTGACCCGAAACACCCTGCTCCCCTCTTTGGCCATGACAGTGCTGGGAAGCCACTTGGGCCCTTGTCCATAATTTAATACAAATACAAGATCATTGATTTCAATCTCGCGTAACACATTTGCGCTATCATGGTATGCACTTTGTTGAAGCTGCTGCTCTCTACCTGTTCATGTAGATCAGGGTGAACTAATGAGAGCCTTGTCTTAAGTGCTCTTTTCATGAGCAGTTCAGCAGGTGGGATCCCAGTGAGTGAGTGGGGTCTCGTGCGGTAGCTAAGCAGGATTCGGGATAGGCGAGTCTGCAGTGAGCCTTTAGTTACCCTCTTCAAGCCTTGCTTGATGGTTTGCACTGCTCTCTCTGCCTGACCATTGGACGCTGGTTTAAACAGGGCAGATGTGACATGTTCGATCCCATTACGGGTCATGAATTCTTTGAACTCAGCACTGGTAAAACATGGCCTGTTGTTGCTCACCAGGACATCGGGTAGGCCGTGTGTGGCAAACATGGCCCGCAGGCTTTCAGTAGTGGAAGCGGACGTGCTAGTCGACATTATCTCACATTCAATCCACTTGGAGTAGGCGTCTACAACCACAAGGAACATTTTACCCAAGAAGCATAGTCGACGTGTACCCTAGACCACGGTTTGGAGGGCCAAGACCATAAATTTAGCAGCGCCTCCCTGGGTACATTGCTTAACTGCGAGCATTTATTACATCTGTGAACGCAGGTCTCTAAGTCCGCATTGATACCGGGCCACCACACGTGGGATCTGGCTATCACTTTCATCATTACGATGCCTGGGTGAGTACTGTGGAGGTCACTGATGAAGGTGTTTCTGCCCTTTTTGGAGACCACTACATGATTGCCCCACAGAAGGCAATCTGCCTGTATAGACATTTCATCTTTGCGCCGCTGGAACGGCTTTATTTATTCCTGCATTTCCACTGGGACACTGGACCAGCTCCCGTGAAACACACAGCTTTTGACAAGAGATAATAAGGGGTCCTGGCTTGTCCAGGTTTTGATCTGCCGGGCAGTGACGGGTGATTGCTCACTCTCAAATGCTTCCATAACCATGGCTAGATCTGTGGGCTGCGCCAATTCCATCCCCGTGGTGGGCAATGGCAGCCTACTGAGAGCATCAGCGCAGTTTTCTGTGCCTGGCCTGTGGCGGATGGCGTAGTTGTATGCGGACTACGTGAGCGCCCATCTCTGGATGCGGGCCGATGCGTTGGTATTTATCCCTATACTCTCGGCGAACTGGAATAAAAGTGGCTTATGGTCAGTTTCCAATTCAAATTTTAGCCCAAACAAGTATTGATGCATTTTCTTTACCCCATAGACACACGCTAACCCTTCTTTTTCAATCATGCTGTAGGCTCTCTCAGCCTTAGACAGACTCCTGGATGCATAAACAACCGGTTGCAGTTTCCCGAAATCATTAGCTTGTTGAAATACACACCCGACGTCATATGACGACGCATCACAAGCTGGTACCAAATGCTTACATGGATCATACAACACAAGCAATTTGTTTGAGCATAACAATTTTCTCGCTTTTACAAAGGCATTTTCTTGGCTTTTGCCCCAAACCCATTCATCCCCTTTTCGTAGTGAGACATGCAGTGGTTCTAACAGTGTACTGAGACCCGGTAAGAAGTTACCAAAGTAGTTCAGGAGTCCCAGAAACGACCGCAGCTCCGTCATGTACTGTGGCATTCTCGATTGCCTCCGTCTTCGCGTTGGTGGGCCTGATGCCGTCCGCCGCAATCCCCTTCCCAGGAACTCCACTTCAGGTGCCAAGAAAACGCACTTCGAGCGTTTTAACCTGAGCCCCATGTGGTTGAATCGACTAAGAACGTCCTCCAGGTTCTGCAGATGCTCGACTGTGTTCCAACCTGTGACCAAGACGTCGTCCTGGAAGACCATGTGTGCGGCACCGACTTCAGTAAACTTTCCATGTTTCTCTGGAATATCGCCGCCACTGATCGGATTCCAAACGGGCATTTGCTATAAATAAAAAGACCTTTGTGCGTGTTGTGCAGGTGAGGGCCTTCGATGATTCCTCCAGCTCCTGCATCATGTAGATTGAAGTCAGATCCAGCTTCGTGAACATCTTTCCACCCGCCAGCGTTGCAAAGAGGTCGTTGGCCTTTGGTAGTGGGTATTGGTCTTGCAGGGAGAAACGATTGATAGTTACTTTGTAATCGCCACAGATTCTGACAGTGCCATCTCCCTTCAGGACTGAGACGATAGGGCTGGCCCACTCGTTGAACTCGATTGGGGAAAAGATGCCCTCTTTTTGCAGCCGGTCCAGCTCGATCTCTACCCTTTCTCTCATCATGTACGGTACTGCTCTCGCCTTGTGATGGATGGGCCGCGCCCCCGGAATTAGGTAGATCCGAGGAATTTCCCAATGCCTGGTGCGAACAGTGAAGGAAATTTGTTTAAGACCTGGGCACACGATGTTGTCAGCGGGCGATAGTGCGCGGACATCGTCCCAGTTCCAGCGTATCTTTCCCAGCCAGCTCCTGCCGAGTAGCATGGGACCATCACCCGGTACCACCCAGAGTGATAGCTTGTAGAACGCTCCATCCTAGGAGACCTTTACGGTAGTACTGCCGATTACAGGAATCAGTTCTTTCGTGTAAGTTCTTAGTTTCGTGCGAACTGGAGTTAAGACTGCACCACAACCTTTCAAAAGTCTTTTTGCCCACGATGGACTGGCTTGCGCCCATGTCCAGCTCCATTGACACCGGGAGTCCATTTAGTTCAACATTCAGCATTATCGGGGGACAATTCATGGTGAATGTTTGCACCCCATGTACCTCTGCCTCCTCTATCTGAGGCTCTGGTTTGTCGTGATCCTCCGTGGATCTGTCCTCCTCTGCAACATGGTGGTTTGCAGGTTTAACAGGCTCTGCAGCTCGCCTGCACACTCATTGGAGGTGTCCCATTGTTCCACAGCCGTTGCAAACGTATCCTTTGAATCAGCATGAATGGAAACGATGATCACCCCCGCAGCGCCAACAAGGTGTTAATGGCCTTGCATTCATCACCCTTGATGGTGGACTCTGAGATATCTGCGGACGTCTAGCTACAGGTATGTGTGACCTGCCCTGTACATTACGATTCGAAAACAACATCACTTTGTTCATAGTATTTGTAGCAGCACTTGTATGCTGAGAGATTTGCTTCATATTTTCACTGGTGGCAATGAATGCCTGGGCTATCGCTATGACCTTACTCAAGGTTGGGGTCTCTACAGTCAAAAGTTTGCGACGTATGGTTTCGTAGCCAATGCCAACTACGAAAAAGTCTCTGAGCATGTGCTCCAAATGTCCTTCAAATTCGCAATGTCCTGAAAGGCATCTTAGCTCGGTGACATAACTCACCACTTCCTGGCCTTCAGACCTTTTGTAGGTGTAGAACCGGTACCTCACCATCAGAACGCTTTCCTTCGGGTTCAAATGCTCTCGGACCAGTGTGCACAAATCGTCGTATGATTTCTCTGTGGGTTTCGCTGGAGTGAGCAAATTCTTAATGAGGCCATACGTTGGTGCCCTACAGACGGTAAGGAGGATCGCCCTTTGTTTGGCAGCGCTCTCTTCCCCATCTAGCTCGTTGGCCACGAAGTATTGGTCGAGTCGCTCCACAAAACTTTCCCAATCATCTCCCTCCGAGAATTTCTCCAGGATGCCCACTGTTCTCTGCATCTTTGGGTTCGCTATCTGTATCTCATCGCCAGTTGTTGTGTATGGAGAAAGAGTCAGACTGAACACTGTGAGCTCAAAGTAAAGTGTGACCTTGGTCTTTTATTGCAGGTATCCAGAGTGCCTCTCCAACCTGTGAAGCCTCCTTAAATACCTGTGCTCCCAAGGGATTATGGGACTCCAGGGGATGAGCCCTCTGGTGGCTGGACAGAGTAACTAGAAGTATACATATGTAACATATACCTCTTGCTATGAAATGTAAAATGGGGTTTCATTTCAGCAGATTGCGAAGCTCAGCAGATTTGAAGCTTAGATGGAACAACAATATTTTGCATTTATATAGCGCCTTTAACATCGTAAAATGTCCCAAGGTGCTTCACAAGAGTGATAATCAAACAAAATTGGACACTGAGCCACATAAGATGATATTAGGACAGATGACCAAAAGCATAGCCAAAGAGGTCGGTTTGAAGGAGCATCTTAAAGGAGAAGAGAGAGGTGGAGAGGTTTACGGAGAGAGTTCTAAAGCCACTAGAATAAAAGAGGAAATAAGCAAGGAGGGAAGTAGCATAGAGATAGAGCCAGACGTTGAAGACTCGGATGAGCAATGGTTGTCTATCAGGTGAGCAGGCTTGTTCCTGAACCCTGTCCAGGACTATGAGAGAAGTTCTGCAAGAGCCTCACTGATTCAAACCTGGGATGAGCCTGGGTTTTGTGGGGTTAGGAGATGGTGTGGAGGAATGACGTGTTCCCTTGTCGTGCTGCTGTTGGAGTTTCAGATGTTTGCTTCGTGTTGGCAGGTCTGTGCTCGCTGGTGAGGCAGGATGAAGATCGCTGTGATTGGACAGAGCCTCTTCGGCCAAGAGGTGTACAAGGAACTCAAAAAGGCGGGACACGAGATTGTCGGAATATTCACAATCCCAGACAAAGACGGCAAAGAGGATCTTCTGGGTGGGTACATTCACTTGGGGGGGGTGAGGAGGTGGGTGGGTGGGGGGGGGCGGTGTGGTCTCTGGGGGAGGGGGGTGTGTCTCTGGGGGTGTGGTCTCTGGGGGGTGTGGTCTCTGGGGGTGTGTGGTCTCTGGGGATTGGGGTCTCTGGGGGCGTGGTCTCTGGGGGAGGGTGTCTCTGGGGGTGTGTGTCTCTGAGGGGGGGTGTCTCTGGGGGTGTGGTCTCTGGGGGGTGTGGTCTCTGGGGGTTGTGGTCTCTGGGGGGGGTGTGGTCTCTGGGGATTGGGATCTCTGGGGGTGTGGTCTCTGGGGGGGTGGTCTCTGGGGGTGTGTGTCTCTGGGGATTGGGGTCTCTGGGGGGGTGTCTCTGGGGATGGGGTCTCTGGGAGTGCGTGTCTCTGGGGGGGGGGTAGTCTCTGGGGGTGTGTGTCTCTGGGGGGGGTCTCTGGGGGTGTGTGTCTCTGGGGTTAGTCGTCTCTGGGGGTGTGGTCTCAGGGGGGGTCTCTGGGAGGGTGTGGTCTGTGGGGATCTCTGGGGGGGTTTGTCTTTGGGGGGGTTTCTGGGGGGTTCGTCTCTGGGGGGGGTCTCTGGGGTTAGTGGTCTCTGCGGGTGTGGTCTCTGGGGGTGTCGTCTCGGAGACGTGGTCTCTGGTGGTTGGGATCTCTGGGGGTGTGTGTGTCTCTGGAGGTGTGTGTCTCTAGGAGGGTCTCCGGGGGCGGTGTGGTCTCTGGGGGTGTGTGTCTCTAGGGGGGGTCTCTGAGGGGGGTGTGGTCTCTGGGGGTGCGTGTGATCTCTCGGGGTTGGTCTTTGGGGGTTCGGGGGGTGGTTACGGTCTCTTGCTCGGTAAGGTTTGTCTAAGGTATCATGGACATTGAACTTTAAGAAGCCAATTACCCTAACAATATATCTATGATAAGATGGTGCCAAGGTTCGAAGAGCATTAGCGAGTGCCAGGGCAGTGGGTGGTACAGGCGCTTGGCATATTGCCCTTTCTACCTGCACCTTGGTTTACGTTCAGCCAGACATGGGATGTGGGTTTCTGTTTGTGCCGGTAAGGGTTCGACATGAAATGAGTCTGTGGGAGTCTCAGTCCTGTCCTGACATGGGCTGGGCAGGTCGCCCCGTGCAATGAAAGAGGAACTTTCATTGATATCGCACTTTAAATGACCTCAGGACGTCACAAAGTGCTTCACAACCAATGAAATACTTTTTGAAGTGATGTCACTGTTGTAATGTCAGAAACGCGGCAGCCAATTTGCACACAACAAGAACCCAAGTACAGCAATGTGATAATGACCAGTTAATCTGTCTTTTAGTGATGGGAGTTGAGGGATAAATATTGACCCTGGACACCGTAAAGAACTCCCCTGCTCTTCTTCGAAATAGTGGCCGTGGGATCTTTTACGTCCGCCTGAGAGGGCAGACGTGGGCTCGGTTTAATGTCTCCTCCGAAAGACAGCATCTCCAACTTGTGTCGGCTCAGACATTCTCCTGCGTGTCTGACAGCGAGTGTCGATGGCAGTTATCCCTCTCTTAGCCCATCCATGACTTCAAACAATCAGTCTCACCACCTCTGCCACTGGGCCATATCCCACTCCCTCCACCGTGGCTGCAGTGTGTACCATCTATAAGATGCACTGCAACAACTCGCCAAGGTTTCTTTGGCAGCACCTTCCAATCCCGTTACCTCTACCACCTAGAAGGACAAGGGCAGTAGGTGTATGGGAACACCACCACCTCCACGTTCCCCTCCAAGTCACACATCATCCTGACTTGGAAATATATCGGCCATTCCTTCATCGTCATTGGGTCAAAATCCTGGGTCAAAATCCCTCCCTAACAGCACTGTGGGAGCACCTTCACCACACGGACTGCAGCGGTTCAAGAAGGCAGCTCACCACCACCTTCTCAAGGGGCAATTAGGGATGGGCAATAAATGCTGGCCTTGACATCGACGCCAACATCCTGAGAATAAATAAACACTTGAACAGGCTGGGGCTCTTTTCTCTAGGAAAGGCCAGCCTAAGGGGTGAGCTGACAGAGATCTGTAAAGTATGAAAGGGTTCGATAGGGTTGACGTAGAGAAGATGTTTCCAATTGTAGGGAGAGACCATAACTAGGGGCCATCAATATAAGATGGTCCCTAATTAATCCAATCAGGAATTCAGTGGAAACTTCTTTGCCCAGAGAATGGTGAGAATGTAGAACTCGCTGCCACAGGGAGTGGTTGAGGCGAATAGCAGAGAAACATAGAAACATAGAAAATAGGTGCAGGAGTAAGCCATTCGGCACTTCGAGCCTGCACCACCATTCAATAAGATCATGGCTGATCATTCACCTCAGTACCCCTTTCCTACTTTCTCTCCATACTCCTTGATCCCTTTAGCCGTAGGGGCCATATCTAACTCCCTCTTCAATATATCCAATGAACTGGCATCAACAACTCTCTGCGGTAGAGAATTCCACAGGTTAACAACTCTCTGAGTGAAGAAGTTTCTCCTCATCTCAGTCCTAAATGGCTTGTCCCTTATCCTTAGACTGTGACCCCTGGTTCTGGACTTCCCCAACATCAGGAACATTCTTCCTGCATCTTACCTGTCCAGTCCTGTCAGAATTGTGTATGTTTCTATGAGATCACCTCTCATCCTTCTAAACTCCAGTAAATACAGGCCCAGTCGATCCAGTCTCTCCTCATATGTCAGTCCTGCCATCCCGGGAATCAGTCTGGTGAACCTTCACTGCACTCCCTCAATAGCAAGAACGTCCTTCCTCAGATTAGGAGACCAAAACTGAACACAATATTCCAGGTGAGGCCTCACCAAGGCCCTGTACAACTGCAGTAAGACCTCCCTGCTCCTATACTCAAATCCCCTAGCTATGAAGGCTAACATGCCATTGCCTTCACCGCCTGCTGTACCTGCATGCCAACTTTCAATGACTGATGTACCATGACACCCAGGTCTTGTTGCACCTTCCCTTTTCCTAATCTGCCGCCATTCAGATAATATTCTGCCTTCGTATTTTTGCCACCAAAGTGGATAACCTCACATTTATCCACATTATTCTGCATCTGCCATGCATTTGCCCACTCACCTCACCTGTCCAAGTCACCCTGCAGCCTCTTAGCATCCTCCTCACAGCTCACACCGCCACCCAGTTTAGTGTCATCTGCAAACTTGGAGATATTACACTCAATTCCTTCATCTAAATCATTGATGTATATTGTAAATAGCTGGGTCCCAGCAATGTGCCCTGCGGCACCCCACTAGTCACTGCCTGCCATTCTGAAAAGGATCCATTTATTCCGACTCTCAGCTTCTTGTCTGCCAACCAGTTCTCTATCCACATCAGTACATTACCCCCAATACCATGAGCTTTAATTTTGCACACTCATCTCTTGTGTGGGACCTTGTCAAAAGTCTTTTGAAAGTCCAAATACACCACATCTACTGGTTCTCCCTTGTCCTCTCTACTAATTACATCCTCTAAAAATTCTAAAAGATTTGTCAAGAATGATTTCCCTTTCATAAGTCCATGCTGACTTGGACTGATCCTGTCACTGCTCTCCAAATGTGCTTTCCAATTTCATCTTTAAAAATTGATTCCAACATTTTCCCCACTACTGATGTCAGGCTAACCGGTCTATAATTCCCTGTTTTCTCTCTCCCTCCCTTTTTAAAAAATGGTGTTACATTAGCTACCCTCCAGTCCATAGGAACTGATCCAGAAAATGACCACCAATGCATCCACTATTTCTAGCGCCACTTCCTTAAGTACTCTGGGATGCATACTATCAGGCCCCGGGGATTTATCGGCCATCAATCCCATCAATTTCCCTAACAAAATTTCCCACCTAATAAGGATTTCCTTCAGTTCCTCCTACTCACTAGACCCTCGGTCACCTTGTATTTCCGAAAGGTTATTTGTGTCTTCCTTCGTGAAGACAGAACTAAAGTGTTTGTTCAACCGGTCTGCCATTTCTTTGTTTCTCATTATAAATTCACCTGATTCTGACTGCAAGGGAACTATGTTTGTCTTCACTAAACTTTTCCTCTTCACATATCTATAGAAGCTTTTGCAGTCAGTTTTTATGTTCCCAGCAAGCTTCCTCTCATACTCTATTTTCCCCTTCCTAATTAAACCCTTTGTCCTTCTCTGCTGAATTATAAATTTCTCCCAGTCCTCAGGTTTGCTGCTTTTTCTGGCCAATTTATATGCCTCTTCCTTGGATTTAACACTATCCTTAATTTCCCTTGTTAGCCACGGTTTGAGCCGCCTTCCCCGTTTTATTTTTACTCTGGACAGGGATGTACAATTGTTGAAGTTCATCCATGTGATCTTTAAATGTTTGCCATTGCCTATCCACCGTCAACCCTTTAAGTGTCATTTGCCAGTCTATTCTAGCCAATTCATGTCTCATACCATCGAAGTTACCTTTCCTTAAGTTCATAACCCTAGTCTCTGAATTAACTGTGTCATTTTCCATCTTAATAAAGAATTCTACCATATTATGGTTACTCTTCCCCAAGGGCCTGGCACAACAAGATTGTTAATTAGTCCTTTCTCATTACACATCACGCAGTCTAGGATGGCCAGCCCTCTAGTAGCAGGGATGCATTTAAGGGGAAGCTGGATAAACACATGAGTGAGAAAGGAATAGAAGGATATGTTAATTAGGTGAGATGAAGAGGGGGGAAGGAGACTCGAGTGGGGCATAAACACCGGCACGGAGCAGTTGGGCCGAATGGCCTGTTTCTGTGCTGTACGATCTATCTACCACACCAGGGGGCGGTGTTTCTCCATGTGCTCCAAGGGAGTTGCGTGCCAGGTAGAAATCGCCACAACCGGCCTGTGGCTGAGGATGAGCCCTGCCTCGAATAACCTCTGCGACATTTCCCCATCAGCTGCGGAAGGAGCGAAGGATGGCACCCGCGTGTTCAAGTACGCCCGCTGGCGCGTGAAAGGGAAGGCGATCGCGGAGGTGGTGAGCGAGTACTCGAGCCTTGGAGCGGAGCTGAACGTGATGCCTTTCTGCTCCCAGTTCATTCCGATGGAAGTGATTGACTTCCCCAAGCACGGGTCCATCGCCTACCATCCGTCGCTGCTGCCTAGGCACAGGGGAGCCTCGGCGATCAACTGGTAAGTGCAACCCGGAATATTAGGGGAGTGAACCTTTAAGGTAAACCTTTATAAATCGCTGGTTAGGCCCCAGTTGGCGTATTGTGTCCAATTCTGGGCACCGCATTGTAGGAAGGATGTGAATGTCTTCGGCAGGGTGCAGGAGATTTACGAGAATGGTCCCAGGGATGAGGGACTTCAGTTATGTAGAGAGACTGGAGAAGCTGGGGTTGTTCTCCTTAGAGCAGAGAAGGTTAAGGGGAGATTTAATCGAGGTGTTCAAAAACATGAGGGGTCTGGACAGAGTAAATAAGGAGACACTGTTTCCAGTGGCAGGAGGGTCGGTAACCAGATCACAGATTTAAGATAATTGGCAAAAGGACCAGAGGGGAGATGAGGTGATATTTATTTTACGCAGCGAGTTGTTGTGATCGGGAATGCGGTGCCTGAAAGGGCGGTGGGAGCAGATTCAATGGTAACTTTCAAAAGAGAATTGGATACATACTTAAAATCTTACAGCACAGAAGGAGGCCATTCGGCCCATCGAGCCTGTGCCGGCTCTGTGAAAGAGTGATCCAATCAGTCCCACTCCCCCCGCTCTTTCCCCACAGCCCTGTGAATTTTCCATTTCAAGTATATGAACTTCACACTTACACTCACACACACACTCTCTCACACATTCACACTCACACACCCGACACACACTCACACTCACGCACACACACACTCTCTCACACACACTCACACTCACACTCACACACACACACTCACATTCATACTCACACACACATACTCACGCACACACCCTACATACATGTTTTTCAGGCTTGATCATCGGATAGTGATCAGGACTGGGAGTTCCGGAGGATTTTATCTCTCTGGAACCCAGAGGCAAAAATACAATTGTAGTGTCCCTACTGTCACAGACAGGGGATCAGACTGGGGGACCCTCCGGATCTGTAGGATTACAACTAGTAAGCAAAAATAGTTTGTTACATTGTCTTGGTCGCCCTTTATTGCAAAGGAGTTGGAGTGTAAGAGTAAGGAAGTCTCGCTACAATTGTACATCATAGGCAGTCCCTCGGAATCGAGGAAGACTTGCTTCCACTCCTGAAGTGAGTTCTTTGGTGGCTGAACAGTCCAATACGAGAGCCACAGACTCTGTTACAGGTTGGACAGATAGTGGTTGAGGGAAGGGTTGGGTGGGACAGGTTTACTGCACGCACCTTCCGCTGCCTGCGCTTGACCTCTTCACGCTCTCGACGCTGAGTTTCGAAGAGCTCAACGCCCTCCCTGATGCACTTTCTCCACTTAGGACAGTCTTCAGCCAGGGACTCCCAGGTGTCAGTGGTGATGTCGCACTTTATCAGGGAGGCTTCGAGGGTGTCCTTGTAGCGTTTCCGCTGTCCTCCTTTGGCTCGTTTGCCGTGAAGGAGCTCCGCATAGAACACTTGCTGAGGGAGTCTCGTGTCTGGCATGCGAACTATGTGGCCTGCCCAGCGAAGCTGATCGAGTGTGGTCAGTGCTTCAATGCTGGGGATGTTAGCCTGGACGAGGACACTGATGTTTGTGCGCCTGTCCTCCCAGGGGATTTGTAGGATCTTATGGAGACATCGTTGGTGATATATCTCCAGCGACTTGAGGTGCCTTCTGTACATCATCCATGCCTCAGATCCATACAGAAGGGAAGGTATTACTACAGCCCTGTAGACCACGAGCTTGGTGGTAGATTTGAGGGCCTAGGCTTCGAAGACTCTTTTCCTCAGCTGAAGGCTGCACTAGCGCACTAGAGGTGGTGTTGAATCTCGTCGTTGATGTCTGCCCTTGTTGATAATAGGTTCCCGAGATATGGGAAGTGGTCCACGTTGTCCAGGGCCACGCCATGAATCTTGATGACTGGGAGGCAGTGCTGTGCGGCGAGGACAGGCTGGTGGAGGACCTTTGTCTTACAGATGTTAAGCGTAAGGCACATGCCCCTCAGAATCTTATATGTTCCAATGAGATCACCTCTCATTCTTCTAAACTCCAGAGAATATGGGCCCAATCTGCACAATCTCTCCTCATATGTCTGCCCTCTCATCCCAGGATCAATTTAGTGATTTGGTGAGACCACACCTGGAGTATTGTGCACAGTTTTGGTCTCCTTATCTCAGGAAGGATATACTCGCCTTGGAGGGAGTGCAACGAAGGTTCACTCGATTGATTCCTGTGATGAGAGGGCTGACCTATGAGGAGAGATTGTGTAGATTGGGCCCATATTCTCTGGAGTTTAGAAGAATGAGATGTGATCTCTTTGAAACATATAAGATTCTGAGGGGCACTGACAGGGTAGATGCTGAGAGGTTGTTTCCTCTGGCTGGAGAGTCTAGAACTAGGGGTCACAGTCTCAGTACAAGGGATCGGCCATTTAAGACAGAGATGAGGAGAGATTTCTTCACTCAGAGGGTGGTGAATCTTTGGAATTCTCTGCACCAGAGGGGTATGGATGCTGAATCGTTGAGTATATTCAAGGCTGTGATCGATAGGTTTTTGGACTCTCGAGGAATCAAGGGATATATAGATATTGGGTGGGAAAGTGGAGTTGAGGTCGATGATCAGCCGTGATCTCATTGAATGGTGGAGCAGGTTCGAGGGGCCGAATGGCCAACTCCTGCTCCTAATTCTTCTGTTCTTACATCTGATTTACTTGTTTTTCCCCAGGACTCTGATACACGGAGATAAGAAAGGAGGATTCAGTATTATCTGGGCAGACGATGGGTTGGACACAGGCCCTATTCTCATGCAGAAGGCGTGTGAAGTGCTTCCCGATGATACCATCAATACCTTGTACAAGCGCTTTCTCTTCCCGGAAGGAATAACAGGCATGGTACGGCTCATGTGAAGCCCAGAGTCACACGATGCAGCCGCGATACTCGTCGTTAGCGCAATGTTATCCGAGGGACAGAGAGAGACAGAGATACACTGAGAGAGACACACAGGCAGATTGATAGATGCACTGAGAGACAGGCAGATTGATAGGTACACTGAGAGACATACAGGCAGATTGATAGATACACTGAGAGACAGGCAGATTGATAGATACACTGAGAGACAGGCAGATTGATAGATACACTGAGAGACACATAGGCAGATTGACAGATACACTGAGAGACAGGCAGATTGATAGATACACTGAGAGACACACAGGCAGATTGATAGATACACTGAGAGACAGGCAGATTGATAGATACACTGAGAGACACACAGGCAGATTGATAGATACACTGAGAGACAGGCAGATTGATATATACACTGAGAGACAGGCAGATTGATAGATACACTGAGAGACACACAGGCAGATTGATAGATACACTGAGAGACACACAGGCAGATTGATAGATACACTGAGAGACAGGCAGATTGATCGATACACTGAGAGACAGGCAGATTGATAGATACACTGAGAGACTGAGGTCTGTTGTAATGTAAGAAACGCAGCTGCCAATTGTCACACAGCATGCTCCCACAACAGCAATGTGACGATGACAACAAAATCTGTTTTTAATGACGTTGGTTGAGGGATAATTATTGGCCCAGGACACCAGGGAGAACTCCCCTACTCTTCTTTGAAATAGTGTCATGGGATCTTTTACACCCACCTGAGAGAGCAGACGGGACCTCGGCTTAACGTCTCATCCGACCGACAGTGCATCACTCCCTCAGTACTGCCCCTCCTACAGTGCAGCACTCCCTCAGTACTGTGCCTCCAACAGTGCAGCACTCCCTCAGTACTGCCCCTCCTACAGTGCAGCACTCCCTCAGTACTGTGCCTCCAACAATGCAGCACTCCCTCAGTACTGCCCCTCCGGCAGTGTGGCTCTCCCTCAGCACTGCCCCTCCTACAGTGCAGCGCTCCCTCAGTACTGCCCCTCCTACAGTGCAGCACTCCCTCAGTACTGCCCCTCCTACAGTGCAGCGCTCCCTCAGTACTGCCCCTCCTACAGTGCAGCACTCCCTCAGTACTGCCCCTCCGACAGTGCGGCACTCCCTCAGTACTGCCCCTCCAAGAATGCACCTCTCCCTCAGTACTGCACTGGGAGTGTCAGCCTGGATTATGCTCTCAAGTCTTGTCGCGTTTGAAAGAGAGAAACACGAAACAGCTGCTAAGATTCTAGACTTGGGTAAGGCCGACTTCAACGGGATGAGGCAGAGATGGCCCACAGTAAACTGGGTAAATCTGTTCATGGGTAAATCGGCAGAAGATCAGTGGGAGATGTTCAAAAATAATTGAATGTGATACAGAGCCAGTTCATAGCCCTGAGGGGCAAGAGCTCAACTTGCTGAATAAAACAGCCATGGACAACGGAAGAGGTGAGGGACAGCATGAAACTAACACACACACACACACACGCAAAAACTAGCACCGATCCTGGCCAATGGGAGAGATGCAAGGAACAACGAAGGGGCACAAAACAGAGAGTAAGAGTTACACAATGGGAGCATGAAAAGAAACTCGCAAGGGATGTCAGAATCAGCACAAAGAAGTTTTACAGTTACATTCGGATACAGAGGGTGGTCAGGAGCGATGCTGGCCCCTTAATTACTGAAAGTAGTGATATTGTCACTGACAATGGGGAAATGGTGGACATGTTGAATAATTACTTTGCGTCGGTATTTACAGTAGACGAGGAGGAAAGCATGCCGAACATCCCAAAGAAACTAATACTGAATCAGGGACAGGGACTCGATAAAATGAACATAAGCAAATTAACAGTAATGAAGAAAGTAATGGCACTAAAGAGTGACAAATCCCCAGGACCAGATGATCTCCATTCCAGGGTTTAAAGGAAGTGGGTGAGCTTCTTCAACTTAGGCGGTCCCTCGTATTGAGGATGACTTGCTTCCACACCAAAAAGCGATGAGTTCACAGGTGTTTCAATGAGGGACCTGACACTCCATGTCCCGAACTGCATATTGAAGGGTGGAAGATGGCAGTGCGTGGATTTTTTTAATGTGTGGTGGCCGTTGCACACCAGCCACCACACGGGCTTGACAGAGCTCGGTCTTGGTCCAGTGGCAAGGATTAACCAAGACACTGGAGACTAGCCCTGCTGCACGGAGCTATTGTGTACACATTTTGAGTGTGGGCTGGCCCGTGCTGCCCCAGGCCCTCGCCTCTCCTGGGCCCCGATCACGTCAGTCTGCAATCTTTCACCACTCCTTCGCCCCGACCTCACCGCTCCTCTGCTGCTTGCTGCCTCTCCTGCTGAACCTGCCCACGCTCCAATCAGTGACCTTGATTTTGCTGACACCCAATCCAGTCCACCTTCTCCAAGTCGTTGCTCTCGTGCACCAGTTCGGTGAACACATTGCAAGTGAACATAATAACATAAGAAATAGGAGCAGGAGTAGGCCATTTGGTCCCTCGAGCCTGCTCCGCCATTTAATAAGATCATGGCTGATCTGATCATGGACTCAGCTCCACTTCCCTGCCCTCTCCCCATAACCCTTTATTCCCTTATTGCTCAAAAACCTGTCCATCTCCGCTTTAAATATATTCAATGACCCAGCCTCCACAGCTCTCTGGGCAGAGAATTCCACAGAATTACAACCCTCAGAAAGAAGAAATTCCTTCTCATCTCAGTTTTAAATGGGCAACTCCTTATTCTGAAACTATGCTCCCTAGTTCTAGACTTCCCCATGAGTAGAGACATCCTCTGCAACTACCTTGTCGAGCCCGCTCATTATCTTATATGTTTCAATAAGATTCTTCTGAACTCCAATGAGTACAGACCCAACCTACTCAACCTATCCTTATAAGTCAACCCCCTCATCTCAGGAATCAACCTAGTGAACCTTCTCTGAACAGCCTCCAATGCAAGTATATCCTTCCTTAAATACAGAGACCAAAACTGCACACAGTACTCCAGGTGTGGCCTCACCAATACCCTGTATAGTTGTAGCAGGACCTCTCTGCTTTTATACTCCATCCCCCTTGCAATAAAGGCCATGATTCCATTTGCCTTCCTGATTACTTTCTGTACCTACATACTAAGTTTTTGTGTTTCGTGCACAAAGAACCCCAGGTCTCTGTACTGCAGCATTTTGTAATTTTTCTCCATTTAAATTATAATTTGCTTTTATATGTTTTCTGCCAAAGTGGATAACCTCACACTTTCCCACATTCTACTCCATCTGCCAAATGTTTGCCCACTCACTTAGCCTGTTTGAATCCCTTTGCAGATTTTTTGTGTCCTACTCACAACTTGCTTCCCACTCATCTTTGTATCATCGGCAAACCTGACTACATTACACTCGGTCCCCTCATCCCAGTCTTTAATATAGATTGTAAATAGTTGAAGCCCCAGCACCGATCCCTGCCGTAACTATAATCTTTCAAAGTTCTCTCGATTCAGGAACCGTTCCTTTCGATGGGAATATTGCGCATGTCTCTCCACTATTTAAGAATGGTGAGAGAGGGAAACCAGGGAATTATCGACCAGTTAGCCTAACATCTATAGTGGGGACATTGCTAGAGTCTATCATTAAGGATACGGTGACTGAACACCTCGAAAATGTTCAGCTGATCAGAGAGAGCAGCAGGGATTTGTGAAAAGTCGGTCATGCCCGACAATCCTGATTGAATTTTTTAAGGAGGTGACAAAAGTAGTGGACAGGGAATATCTATGGATGTTGGACTTTCAGAAGACAATGAATAAAGTCCCTCATCAGAGCTTGTTAAAGATAGAAGTTAGAAGCCCACAGAATTGAGGGCAAATTATTGACCTTGTTATGAAATTGCCTGAGCGGCAGGAGACAGCGAGTAGGGACAATGGGCAGGTACTCACATTGGCAGGATTGGACCTAAAAAGGATAGAACGGGGTACTTTCTAAATGGTGAAAGGCTAAAAACAGTGGAGATATAAAGCGACTTGGGGGTCCGGGTACATCGATCATTAAAATGTCACGAACAGGTACAGAAAATAATCAAAAAGCTAATGGGATGCTGGCCTTTATATCCCCAGAGGATATAAAGGCCAGCTGTACAAAGCCTTGGTTAGACCACACCTTGAGCACTGTGAGCTGCTCTGGGCACCATACCTTAGGAAGGATATATTGGCCTTGGAGGGAGTGTGGCTTGGGTTTACCAGAATGATACCTGGACTCCAAGTTACGAGGAGAGATTACACAAACTAGTCTTGTAATCCCTGGAATTTAGAAGGTTAGGGGCTGATTTGATTGCAGTTTTCAGGATATTAAGGGGAACAGATAGGGTAAATAGACAGAAACTATTTCCGCTGGTTGGAGATTCTAGGACTGGGGGGCATAGTCTAAAAATTAGAGTCAGACCTTTCAGGAGTGAAGTTAGGAAACATTTCTACACACAAAGGGTAGTAGAAGTTTGGAACTCTCTTCCACAAACAGCAACTGATGTTACCTCAATTGTTAATTTTAAATCGGAGATTGCTAACTTTTTATTAACCAACGGTATTAAGGGATATGGACCAAAGGCGGGTGTATGGAGTTAGGTCGCAGATCAGCCATGATCTCATTGAATGGCGGAATAGGCTTGAGGGGCTGAATGGCCTCCTCCTGATCCTATATTCCTTTGTCCTTCTGACTCAGAGGCGAGAGTGCAACCCACTGAGCCAGGCAGACACCTAGGGTTGACCTTGGCTGTCCTGAGACAGAGGGTATCAGCAGTAGTCCGATAGTTGGCATGGACAATATGTAACCTGTGTTTGACTGGCTCACAGGTGGAATCTGTGCAGCTCATCGCCGCTGGGAAAGCCACAAGAATCACACAGCCAACAGACGGAGTCACGTACGAGGGAATTCAGAAGAAAGAAAATGCAAAGGTAATGAATCCTTTTTAGTTAGAAACTGTTAAAGTCCAATTGTGTTATTTTCCCTTGTTTTCTTTTGTGTTGGAAAAACTGCTAGCGCTGAAATCATTCGAGAAAACTGGCTGGGAAGGGTTACTGAGTGACAGTGTGAGGGAGCTGGATTAAAATCAGTAGAGATACAGTCAGTAACACAGCACGCTGGAGAGAGGGGTTACTGAGTGACAGTATGAGGGAGCTGGATTAAAATCAGTAGAGATACAGTCAGTGACAGCGCGTTGGGGGAGAGGGATTACTGAGTGACAGTATGAGGGAGCTGGATTAAAATCAGTCGAGATATATTCAGTAACACAGGGCGCTGGGGGCGAGGTGTTACTGAGTGACTGTGAGGGAGCTGGATTAACATCAGTAGAGATACAATCAGTAACACAGTGTGCTGGGGGAGAGGGGTTACTGAGTGACAGTGTGAGGGAGTTGGATTAACATCAATAGAGATACAGTCAGTAACACAGAGCGCTGGGGGAGAGGGGTTACTGAGTCACAGTGTGAGGGAACTGGATTAACATCAGTGGAGATGCAGTCAGTGACACAACAACCTGTATTTATATAGCGCCTTTAATGTAGTGAAACATGCCAAGGCGCTTCACAGGAGTGTTATGAGATAAAAATTTTGACACTGAGCCATGTTATGTATGGAGAAAGAGCCAGACTGAACCCTGTGAGCTCAAAGTAAAGTGTGACCGTAGTCTTTCATTGCAGGTCTCCAGAGTGTCTCTCCAACCTGTCAGGCTTCGTTAAATACCTATGCTCCCAAGGGATTATGGGATCCCTTGGGACTCCAAGCGATGAGCCCTCTGGTGGCTGTACAGAGTAAATGCAAGTATACATATATAACAACACTCCCCGCCAAAGTCAATAGTGTAACTATTTACAATGTGAGTCGACCTGGGGCCCTTCTTGCCCTGGTTGATCATCTAGGTGTGAAAGCTGGTATTGTTGAATCATTTGTTGGGCCCTCGCTCGGTTGCTGTGCAGCTGGCCTTGCTGGGCTGCCTGGTGTGTTGGGTCCTGCTGGGCTGCTGTGGATGATAGGTTCTGCTTCGTGGTCAACTGTGGTGCTGGTTGCTACCCTTGTGTAAGTTGGGGGATCAAAAAATGTAGGGTCCAAGGTGGGTTGCTCAGGATAGTCCATGAATCTGAGTTTGATTTGGTCCAAGTGTTTCCAGTGAATGAGTCCATTTGAAAGTTTGACCTGAAACATCCTACTCCCGCCTTTGGTCACGACAGTGCCGGGAAGCCACTTGGGCCCTTGTCCATAATTCAACACAAATACAGGATCATTGATTTCAATCTCGTGTGACACATTTGCGTTATCAGGGTATGCACTTTGTTGAAGCCACCTGCTCTCTACCTGTTCATGTAGATCAGGGTGAACTAACGAGAGCCTTGCCTTAAATGCTCTTTTCATGAGCAGTTCAGCAGGTGGGATCCCAGTGAGTGAGTGGGGTCTCGTGCGGAGCTAAGCAGGACTCGGGATAGGCGAGTCTGCAGTGAGCCTTCCGTTATTCTCTTCAAGCCTTGCTTGATGGTTTGCACTGTTCTCTCTGCCTGACCATTGGACGCTGGTTTAAATGGGACAGATGTGACATGTTTGATCCCGTTACGGGTCATGAATTCTTTGAACTAAGCACTGGTAAAACATGGCCCGTTGTCGCTCACCAGGACATCGGGTAGGCCGTGAGTGGCAAACATGGCCCGCAGGCTTTCAGTGGTAGCAGCGGACGTGCTAGCCGACATTATCTCACATTCAATCCACTTGAAGTACGCGTCTACAACCACAAGGAACATTTTACCCAAGAACGGGCCTGCATAGTCGACGTGTACCCTAGACCATGGTTTGGAGGGCCAAGACCATAAACTTAGCAGCGCCTCCCTGGGTACATTGCTTAACTGCGAGCATGTATTACATCTGTGAACGCAAGACTCTAAGTCCGCATCGATTCCGGGCCACCACACGTGGGATCTGGCTATTGCTTTCATCATTACTATAAAGTCCTGTCCCCTCAGTACAGATTCACATGAGGCATGTAGTGAAGTCAAGGTCACTCTGGATCTGCACCTTTATTTCACAGCTCTGGAATGCTGCACTTGCCTGAGACCTGTCCTTATATACCTGTCTCTTGCAAGTGCACCCCTGGTGGTAAGGTATGCTGGTGGTTACAGGTGATATCTAGTTACAGTCATGTGTCGCATGTTAGGATACAGTTATATATATAATAATGTAAGATACATGACATCACCCTCTCCCAAGATCTTATTGTCTTTATAGGTTCAGTCTCTCAGGTGGTCTATGCTCTCACGTGGAGCATCTGAGTTGTGGTTCAGTTGTTTGCCTTGGTGTCTGTTTTTCTTTGGGTGTGGTTGCTGGTATCTCGCCTGGGCTGTCTGTTTCGATTGGTGTGATTGTTGTTGACTCGCCTGGGCTATCTGTTGGGATTGCCCTTTCCTCAGGTTGTTCCCTCTGTCTGTCCACCAGGTGTGGTGCGAGTTCCACATTGTAGTCTGCCTCTGGTTCCGCAGTGTTGTTGGTATATCTGCTTTTGACTTGGTCTACATGCCTCTGGCAGGTTTGGCCATTGTCCATTTGTACTACCAGTAGCCTGTTTCCTTCCTTGCCCGTTACTGTCCCTGCAAGCCATTTGGGACCCCTGCCATAGTTTCGTACAAACACTTTGTCCCCTATCTCATTCCATCTCCCCCTCGAATTTCTGTCATGGTACTCAGTCAGCTTACGGCACTTTGCCTCAATGATTTCATGCATGTCTGGGAGGATTAATGAGAGCCTTGTTTTTAAAGTCCTTTTCATCAACAGTTGCATGGGGCGGGGGGATCCCTGTCAATGAATGCGGATGAGATCTGTATGCCAGCAGCAGTCGCGACAGGCGACCCTGCAGCATGGGACCTTGGATTTTAAGCATGTCTTGTTTAATGATTTGCACTGTTCTCTCCGCCTGGCCGTTGGAGGCCGGCTTGAACGGTGCCGTCTTGACGTGATTTATGCCGTGGTCAATTATAAAATCTTGGAATTCTGCGCTGGTGAAGCACGGACCATTGTCACTGACCAATGTGACAGGGATTCCGTGCGTTGCAAACATGGTTGCGAGGCTCTCCACAGTGGTGGAGGTTGTGCTTGAGTTTAAAATGGTGCATTCGATCCATTTTGAAAATGCATCTACAACTACGAGGAACATTTTGCCCATGAATGGGCCCGCATAGTCTACGTGCACCCGCGATCACGGTTTGGTAGGCCAGGGCCAGGGGCTCAGTGGAACCTCCCTGGCGGCATTGCTGAGTTGGGCACAAATGGTGCACCTTCGGACACAGAGCTCCAAGTCCGCGTCAATACCAGGCCACCAGACGTGGGATCTGGCTATGGCCTTCGTGAGAACGATCCCCGGGTGCTCGCGGTGGAGCTCCCGGACAAATGCCTCTCTGCCTCGCAGAGGCATGACTACTCGGCTGCCCCACATCAGGCAGTCCGCTTGTAGTGATAGCTCATGCATGCGCCTGTGAAAAGGTTTGAATTCCTCGGGGCAGCCATCGCGAGCCTCTGCCCAGTCACCAGTTAGGACACATCTTTTTACTAAGGATAACGTGGGGTCGCTGGCCGTCCAGGCTTTGATTTGGCGAGCCGTCATGGGTGAAGCTGTGGACTCAAAGGCATTGATTGCCATGACTATCTCACAGTCCTGTTCGTCAGACCCTTCTGTGGTCGCCAGGGGTAGCCTGCTGAGCGCGTCGGCACAGTTGTCTGTGCCTGGTCTGTGCCTTATGGTATAGTCGTAGGACGCCAGCATGAGTGCCCACCTTTGAATTCGTGCCGAGGCATTGCCGTTTATTGCCTTGCTCTTGGATAGGAGGGATGTGAGGGGATTGTGGTCGGTTTCTAATGCGATCTTGGCCCCGAAAAGATATTGGTGCATCTTTTTGACACCGTACACGCATGCGAGCGCCTCCTTCTCTACCATTCCGTATCCGCGCTCCGCCCGCTAAAGTGACCTGGAGGCATAAGCTATGGGTTGTAATTTGCCCGCACTATTGGCATGTTGTAAAACGCACCCGACCCCATACGCTGACGCATCGCATGTGAGAACGAGCTTTTTACCTGGGTCAAAGAAAGTCAAAACACTGTTGGAACACAGAAGGTTGCGTCCCTTATTGAAGGCGCGTTCCTGGGCATCCCCCCAAAACCAATCGCACCCCATCCTGAGTAGCACGTGGAGAGGCTCCAGCAGCATGCTTAAGTTCTGCATAAAGTTCCCAAAGTAATTGAGTAGCCCGAGAAAGGCGCGCAGATCTGAGACATTCCGGGGCCTGGGTGCCAGGCGAATTGCTTCTGTTTTGGACTCTCTTGGGCGGATTCCATCAGCGGCAATCTTTCTGCCCAAAAATTCAACCTCGGGTGCGAGAAACAGGCACTTGGATTTCTTAACTCGTAGGCCACCCGATCCAACCGCTTTAGTACTTCCTCCAAATTACGGAGATGGGAGTCGGTGTCCCTGCCCGTGATAAGTATGTCATCTTGAAATACAACCGTCCCCGGGATGGACTTGAGCAGACTCTCCATGTTGCGCTGGAATATGGCAGCTGCCGACCTGATGCCGAATGGGCATCGATTGTACATGAAAAGGCCTCGATGTGTGTTGATGGTGGTGAGTAGCTTAGATTCTTCGGTCAATTCTTGCGTCATATACGCAGATGTGAGGTCTAGTTTTGAGAAAAGTTTACCTCCAGCCAATGTGGCAAATAACTCCTCCGCTCTGGGCAGCGGGTACTGGTCCTGTAGGGAGACTCTGTTTATGGTAGATTTGTAGTCCCCACAGATTCGTACGAATCCATCAGGCTTCATGACTGGGACGATGGGACTTGCCCAGTCGCTAAATTTCACAGGTGATATAATGCCTTCCCACAGAAGCCTGTCTAGTTCGTGTTCAATCTTTTCCCTCATCACATAGGGTACAGCTCTGGCCTTGTGATGGACTGGTCTAGCATCCTGTGTGATGTAGATTTTGACTTTGGCCCCTTTGAAAGTACCCACACCTGGCTGAAAGAGATGTTCAAATCGCTTAATAACTGTTGAGCAGGAGGTCCATTCCTCTAATGACATGGCATGGACATCATCCCATTTCCAGTGCTGGGGGGGTCTCCGGGGACAATCCACAGGGGAAGTCGGTTCACTGTCCCTTTGTGTGTGATGGAGAGCATGGCGCTGCCGAGGACTGGTACGATTTCTTTGGTATAGGTCCTTAGTTTGGTGTCGACCCTTGTGAGTTTTGGTCTGTCTCTTTTATGCGGCCACAGTTGTTCAAATTGTTGAGCGCCCATGAGAGATTGACTCGCTCCCGTATCCAGCTCCATGTTGACAGGTATCCCGTTGATTAGGACTCTCATCATTATAGGAGGCATCCTGTTGTAGGAGCAGTGGCCATTGATCGTGTTGACCCGCTGAACATCAGTGTCCCGGGTACTGTCCCCACCATCTTCTGTCCGCTTTCCGACCCATCCGATTTGTATACCAGCCGAGCTGCCGTTTTTTTTGCACATGCGGGCCAAATGCCCTGTATATTTACAGTTTCTGCAAACAGCCTGCTGAAATCGATATCCCCTTGACGAGTGCCCACCCCCACACCTCCAGCACAGACCGCTTCCATTGTTCAAAGTGTTTCCAAAGAATGAGCTGATCTCTCTTGAGCTTCTCTCAGTTTGTAGTTGATTGCTCGCATTGTGGGTTGATGAGGTGTGATCGGCCGTTCATGTGGCCCTTGATGGCTTCTGGCGCCATTGCCTGTTGTGTCTGTGCCACACTTTTGTCTGTGTGTGGAGTAGCAGCTTGTTTCATGCTGTGAACTCCTTGTTCTGATATTTCATTAGTTGTCATACCTGCATTGTAAATCAACCTCGTTTCTTCTTCCCCTACCAAGAATGTCTGTGCAACCAGTGCTGTTGCCCCGAAGGTCAGGTTCTTGGTCTCTATGAGCTTTCTGAATATGCCTGTGTGGCCTATTCCTTCAATGAAAATGTTTCTCAGCATTTCTCTCCTCAGTTTATCGGAGAACTCACATAAACTAGCCAACCTCCGAAGTTCCGCCACGAAGTCGGGTATGCTCTGGCCCACACAGCGTCTGTAGTTGTAGAACCTGTGTCTGGCCATGTGTAGGCTGCTCGCTGGCTTCAGGTGGTCTCTCACCAGTGTGCTCAATTCTTCAAACGACTTGCTTGCTGGTTTCTCGGGTGCCAGCATATCCTTCATTAAAGCATATGTTTTCGAGCCACAGCTGGTCAAGAGATGGGCTCTTCTCTTGTCTGCTTTGTCGTCTCCTAACCAGTCTTTGGTTACAAAGCTTTGCTGGAGCCTTTCTATAAAGTCCTCCCAATTGTCTCCAGCATTGTACTTTTCATCTGATCCGTTGTTCGCCATTCTGTGGATTCTGTAATCCCGTAACTCGTCGCCACTGTAAAGTCCTGTCCCCTCAGTACAGATTCACACGAGGCATGTAGTGAAGTCAAGGTCACTCTGGACCTGCACCTTTATTTCCCAGCTCTGGAATGCTGCACTTGCCTGAGACCTGTCCTTATATACCAGTCTCTTGCAAGTGCACCCCTGGTGGTAAGGTATGCTGATGGTTACAAGTCATATCATATTACAGTCATGTATAGCATGTTAGGATACAGTTATATATATAATAATATAAGATACAACCGCATCGATTCCGGGCCACCACACGTGGGATCTGGCTATTGCTTTCATCATTACAATGCCTGGGTGGGTACTGTGGAGGTCATTGATGAAGGTGTCTCTGCCCTTCTTGGGGACCACTACTCGATTGCCCCACAGAAGGCAGTCTGCCTGTATAGACATTTACGTCGCTGGAATGGCATTTCCAATGGGACACTGGACCAGCTCCCGTGAAGCACACAGCTTTTGACAAGAGATAATAAGGGGTCCTGACTTGTCCAGGTTTTGATCTGCCAGGCAGTGATGGGTGATTGCTCACTCTCAAATGCTTCCATAACCATGGCTAAATCTGTGGGCTGTACCATTTCCATCCCCGTGGTGGGCAATGGCAGCCTACTGAGAGCATCTGCGCAGTTTTCTGTGCCTGGCCTGTGGCGGATGGCGTAGTTGTATGCGGACAACGTGAGCGCCTATCTCTGGATGTGGGCTGATGCGTTGATATTTATCCCTTTACTCTTGGAAAACAGGGATATAAGAGACTTATGGTCAGTTTCCAATTTGAATTTTAGCCCAAACAGGTATTGATGCATTTTCTTTACCCCATAGACACATGCTAATGCTTCTTTCTCAATCATGCTATAGGCTCTCTCAGCCTTAGACAGCATCCTGGAAGAATAAGCAACCGGTTACAGTTTCCCTAAATCGTTAGCTTGTTGCAATACACACCCGACGTCATATGACGATGCATCACATGCTCGTACCAAACTCTTACATGGATCATACAACACAAGCAATTTGTTTGAGCATAACAATTTTCTCGCTTTTACAAAGGCATTTTGCCCCAAACCCATTCGTCCCCTTTCGTAGTAAGACATGCAGTGGTTCCAACAGTGTGCTGAGACCTGGTAAAAAGTTACCAATGTCGTTCAGGAGTCCCAGAAATGACCGCAGCTCTGTCACGTTGTGTGGCCTCGATTGCCTCCATCTTCGCGTTGGTGGGCCTGATGCTGTCTGCCACAATTCTCCTTCCCAAGAATTTCACTTCAGGCACCAGGAAAACACACTTCGAGCATTTTAACCTGAGCCCCATGTGGTTGAGCCGACTAAGAACCTCCTCCAGGTTCAGCAGAGGCTCGGCTGTGTTCCGACCTGTGGCCAAGATGTCATCCTGGAAGACCACGGTGTGCGGGACCGACCTCAGTAAACTTTCCATGTTTCTCTGGAATATCGCCGCCGCTGATCGAATTCCAAACGGGCAGCTGTTATAAATAAAAAGACCTTTGTACGTGTTGATGCAGGTGAGGGCCTTCGATGATTCCTCCAGCTCCTGCGTCATGTCGGCTGAAGTCAGATCCAGCTTCGTGAATGTCTTTCCTCCCGCCAGAGTTGCAAAGAGGTCGTCGGCCTTTGGTCGTGGGTATTGGTCCTGCAGGGAGAAACGATTGATAGTTACTTTGTAATCGGCACAGATTCTGACGGTGCCGTCTCCCTTGAGGACAGGAACGATCGGATTGGCCCACTCGTTGAACTCGATCGGTGAAATGATTCCCTCTCTTTGCAGCCGGTCTTGCTCAATCTCTACCCTTTCTCTCATCATGTACGGTACTGCTCTCGCCTTGTGATGGATGAATCGCACCCCCGGAATCAGGAGGATCTGCACCTTTCCTCCTTGGAATTTCCCGATGCCTGGTTCGAACAGCGAAGGAAATTTGTTTAAGACCTAGCACACAAAGTGTCGTCAGCGGGCGATAGCATTCGGTCATCCCAGTTCCAGCGTATCTTTCCCAGCCAGCTCTTACCGAGCATCATGGGACCATCGCCCGTACTACCCAGAGTGATAGCTTGTGCACTGCTCCATCGTAGGAGACCTTTACGGTAGCAGTGCCGACTACACGAATCAGTTCTTTTGCGTAAGTTCTTAGTCTCGTGCGAACTGGAGTTAAGACTGGCCTTGAGGCCTTGTTGCACCACAATCTTTCGAAAGTCTTTTTGCCCACAATGGACTGGCTCGTGCCCATGTCCAGCTCCATTGACACTGGGAGTCCATTTAGTTCAACATTCAGCATTATCGGGGGACAATTCGTGATGAATGTGTGCACCCCAAATACCACTGCCTCCTCGGTCTGAGGCTCTGGCTCGTCATGGTGCTCCTCTCCAACGTGGTGGTTTGCAGGTTTAAAAGGCTTTGCAGCTCGCCTGTACACTCGTTGGAGGTGTCCCATTGTTCTACAGCCCTTGCAAACATACTCTTTGAATCGCCATGAATGGAAACGATGATCACCCCCACAGCGCCAACAAGGTGTTAATGGCCTTGCATCCATCACCCTTGATGGTGGACTCTGAGTCATCTGCGGACGTGCAGCTGCAGGTATGTGTGACCTGCCCTGTACGTTACGATTTGAAAACAACATCACTGTGTTCACAGTACTTGTAGCAGCACTTGTGTGCTGAGAGATTTGCTTCGTATTGTCACTGGAGGCAATGAACGCCTGAGCTATCGCTATGGCCTTACTCAAGGTTGGGGTCTCTACAGTCAAAAGTTTGCGAAGTATGGTTTTGTGACCAATGCCAAGTACGAAAAAGTCTCTGAGCATGTGCTCCAAATGTCCTTCAAATTCGCAATGTCTTGCAAGACGTCTTAGCTCGACAACATAACTCGCCACTTCCTGGCCTTCAGACCTTTTGTAGGTATAGAACCGGTATCTCGCCATCGAAGCGCTTTCCTTCGGGTTAAAATGCTCTCGGACCAGTGTGCACAAATCGTCGTACGATTTCTCCGTGAGTTTCGTTGGAGTGAGTAGATTCTTCATGAGGCCATACGTTGGTGCCCCACAGACGGTGAGGAGGATCGCCCTTCGTTTGGCAGCGCTCTCTTCCCCATCTAGCTCGTTGGCCACGAAGTATTGGTCGAGTCGCTCCACAAAAATTTCCCAATCAAATCCCTCTGAAAATTTCTCCAGGATGCCCACTGTTCTCTGCATCTTTGGGTTCGCTATCTGTATCTCGTCACCAGTTGTTGTGTATGGAAAAGAGTCAGACTGAACACTGAGCTCAAAGTAAAGTGTGACCTTGGTCTTTTATTGCAGGTCTCCAGAGTGCCTCCCCAACCTCCTTAAATACCTGTGCTCCCAAGGGATTATGAGATCCCTTGGGACTCCAGGGGATGAGTTATCTGGTGGCTGTACAGAGGAAATACAAGTTCACATATATAACAAGCCGGATAAATACAAATTAGTGCATGTGATGAGATAGGTTTTATGGTGTGTTTTGAAGGAGGAAAGAGAGGTAGAGAGGCAGAGAGGTTTAGGCAGGGAGTTCCAGAGTTTGGGGCCTCGACAACAGAAGACACGGTCATCACTGGTTGAGCAATTATGCTCAGGGCTGCTCAAGAGGGCAGAATTAGAGGAGCGCAGACATCTCGGAGGGTTGTGGGGCTGGAGGAGATTATAGAGATAGGGAGGGGCGAGGCCATGTAGAGATTTGAAAATAAAGATGGAAATTTGAAATCGAGGCATTGCTTAACCGGGAGCCAATGTAGGTCAGCGATCAGAGGGGGTGATGGGTGAGCGGGACTCGGTGCAAGTTCGGATACGGGCGGGTGATGGGTGAGTGGGACTCGGTGCAAGTTAGGACACGGGCGGGTGATGGGTGAGTGGGACTCAGTGTGAGTTGGGACACGGGGGGTGATGGGTGAGCGGGACTCAGTGCAAGTGAGGACACAGGGGGTGATTGGTGAGCGGGACTCGGTGCGAGTTGGGACACGGGTGGGTGAGGGCGATTAGCCGCCCTGCGGACAACTGACTCATTCATTGCATTGCTGTTCAGATTAACTGGGATCAACCAGCGGAGGCCATTCACAACTGGATCCGAGGCAACGATAAGGTCCCTGGAGCCTGGTCAGAGGTGAATGGACAAGTAAGTGTTGAGCAGAATAACAGCAATAGTAATAATCCAACTCATGGGTGACCGGGAGCGGGTCGGTGGGCAATGGGAGCGCTGTCCTAGGCTCCCTTGCTCTTTAAGGAGATTGTTACTTACCCATCATTTTAAGAGGGAGGGAATCAAAATGGTTGATGGAGGAAATAAAACCTCTCACTTATCCCCAGGACGTCCCTAAACACTTCACAACCAACCAATTACTTTTGAAGTGTGCTCACTTGTTTTGCCGGCAATCATGGCAGCCAATTTGCACACAGCAAGATCCCACAGGTTCATGAGATTCATCAGCAGATGATCTGCTTTGAGTGATGTTGGTTGAGGCCCCAGGACACCAGGGAGAACTCCCCTGCTCTTCTTCCAATAATGCCCGTGGGACCTTTAACGTCCACCTGGACATTTATACGGGGCCTGAATTTATATGTTTCATCTGAAGGATACAGCAACCTCTGACAGTGCTGCGCTCCCTCAGTGTTAGTCTGGGTTACAGGCTGAAGTGGGGCTTGAACCCACAACCTTCTGATTCACGGGGAGAGTGACACCAACTGACGAGGGAGGCCTGCACCAATCAGCAGTGACGGGTAGTCGGGAGGAGGGATATGCAGCAAAACATGACGTCATCTTTTCACCTTTATTTCAGAAGCTGACATTTTTTGGCTCGACGCTAACGGAGAGCCCCCCTCCCCAGGGGAAGACCCTGGACATTCCTGGTGCTCACACACCCGCCATCGTTGGCAGAAATGGCCTGGTCCTGTTTGGGAATGACGGTAAAATGGTAACAAACCTTTGATGCAAACACTGAATTCTGCGTTATCGGAAACCTCTCTGCTGCATTGTCTGATTAAGGCAAGAGGAACTATAAATGTTACACACCAGGGATAAAATTCATAAGAACATAAGAATTAGGAACAAGAGTAGACCATATGGCCCCTCGGGCCTGCTCTGCCATTCAATCAGATCATGGCTGATCTTTGACCTCAACTTCACTTTCCTGCCCGATCCCCATATCCCTCGATTCCCCTCGTGTCCAGTCTTCAACATGACTCAGCATCCACAGCCCTCTGGGGCAGAGAATTCCAAAGATTCACAACCCTCTGAGTGAAGAAGTTCCTTCTCATCTCAGTCCTAAATGGCCGACCCCTTATCCTGAGACTGTGCCCCCTGGTTCTAGACTCTCCAGTCAGAGGGTATCAACCTCTCAGCATCTACCCTGTCAATCCCCCTCAGAATCTTATGTTTCAATGAGATCACCTCTCATTCTTCTAAACTCCAGAAAGCATAGGCCCAATCTACTCAGTGGAAATCAATAATCGGGCGAGGTGTATAACGGGCGGATGAAATGATATTCCGGGTATTGTGTCCCCGCCCATGTTGCATTTCCCTCCCAATATCATATTGGGGTGATGATTCCTCAAAGCGTGTGCTTTCCTTTCAGGTTTTGGTGAAGAATGTCCAGTTTGAAGACGGCAAAATGATCCCAGCCTCCAAGTACTTCTCTTCCTCTGAAAGTTCTTCTTTGGAGTTGACCGAAGAGGAGAAGAAAGTCAAAGAGGAAGTCAGAGTAAGTGATTCAGGGCTAGAAATTTGCCTCCTTTGCGCCTCCCGTCAGTGCCTCCGGGGGGCGATGACGGGGCGCTATGGGCTCCGCGACCGGGCGCGGCGAAAGTACCGACGCCCGCGGACTTCCCGTCGAGGTTTACGGTGCCGGTAACCCCGAGCTCCCCATCCCCTGCGCCCGGAGATCGTGATGTCATTGTGCTGCACCTCGCCTCGGACCCGAGCTTGGGTTCCGCCCCCTGCAGCATCGCCGGGCGACAACACCGAGGCGTTGCTAGGGAGGCGTTGCTATGGAGGCCGGGCGCTCGGGGAGCGCTGTATAAAGGGCGTGATGGCCGCCATCGATCAGCCCTGCACTCGGCTGATCGTGGGGGCTCGCGGCTGCCGTTGCCAACGAGGGACAGCTTTTCATTGCAGAACCTGCAGCCATGGCCCTTCCCTTTACGGGAGGGAGGGAGACTCCGATCCCGGCAGCGTTGCTCGGGAAATTTTGTAACGTTGTACCGCGACCGCCCCTCCTGCCGGCTTTAGTGCTCCGAGGGAACTGGTTGCGCTTGATTTCCCGCGCGTTCATATTTAGAGTCCCTCAAATGGGGCGCTATGCAGTTTCTCCCCCTAAGTAGCATCATGTCCAACAGGGAATTCAGAGAAACCTCTTTACCCAGAGAGTGGTGAGAATGTGGAACTCGCTGCCACAGGGAGTGGCTGAGGCCAATAGCAGAGATGGATTTAAGGGGAAGCTGGATAAACACATGAGGGAGAAAGGAATAGAAGGATATGTTGATGGGGTGAGATGAAGAGGGGTGGGAGGAGGCTGGTGTGAGCATAAACACCGGCACGGAGCAGTTGGGCCCGGCACGGAGCAGTTGGGCTGACTGGCACGTTTCTTTGCTGTAGATTCTGTGTAATTCTCTGTCCTGGGTGCAACCCCAGCTCAGACTGATGGGCTGCAGCTCTCCATTCCCTGCTGGCTGTCAGGTGCCTGCATGAAATGGCTTTGGCCTCTGCTCAGAGCCTCCTGGTTTTAGGCCCACAGAACAATGTCGTGGCTGAGTCGGCCCAACATTGACAAACTCACTCTAGTGCTGTGCAATGTGGGTATTGGAGAAATGTCACGCTGTTGCAGCAGGGGTTTTCTTCACAGGTTGGTGCTGAGGGATATTGTTTGGACAGCATAGCGAGACATTTACTCTGTATCTAACCCTGTGCTGTTCCTGCCCTGGGAGTGTTTGATGGGACAGTGTAGCATCTAGGGGGTGGTGTGTGGGGTCAGGTTCACCTCCGACCTTCTGAGCGGTTCGAATCGCTCCCACTCCCTGGGTTCTCGACTCTGGATTTATTTGGGGATGTGACAAAGTGCAAGAGACAACTGGTTTGGTGCAAAAGAACTTTGATTTTATTAAAGGCAAGAAAATACAATGTCAAACTTAGAATCACTCAAGTAAAGAACAGTACATCACACATTCAAAGGGATTACAGTGAATAATACACCTCCCACTTCCCAATGCCTAACACTGACTACGTTAAACTCCAGGACAAACAGGGACTATGCTCACCAATACTTTACTGGTAGTTGGCGGTGGTTCGCGATTTCGGGGTTCACTGGATTCTGTAGGTTCTGCTTGCCGTACCCCGAACGTCGTAAAAGACTTCTTACTGCGCAATCTTCAGTTGGGTGGTGTCAGCTGATGCGGTAGGGCGCGTTTTGGATTTATGGGGTAAATACCCACTTTCTTTCGTTAGAAATAGGTTCAAAGTCTCTTTAGGTAATGTTTTCACCTGTTGGTAGTCAAACCTCGGTTGTAGAGTGGAAACTTTCGATTCTTCGGTTTCTGCTTTGCAGAGTTTTGTTTCGAAGTTGGTCAATCGCGGTGTTTTTAATGGTACCATGTTGGCTATTGTTGGTTGCTGCCGCGATGGTGATGTTCTTCCTTCCTTTTCAGTTGCAGGACGTCGAGGCTGAAGAGGCTTGTTAAAACTGCTGCGGTGGTCTCTCTCCTTTCGCCCTCTGATGCATAGCATAGCGTGCCATAGCATTGCATACGCTTTGTTAAAGCAGGGCCCAGTTATACCTGTGCAGCCGTTCTAATCTTCGTGCGAAATCAGCCTGGAGTCTTTGTTTAAAGTTGGCGGGCTTGATATTTCTTTGTCATATTTTGGCAGGCCCATTAAATGTTAACCTGTCTCGGATGTGTCGATCTTCTAAATCTGTTTTCTTGATGGAAATATTAGATTTGGTATTTGCAAAGTCTGTATGTTCTTGGGTTTTCCATGCGGACTGGATGTGCCATTGTTATTATGTACGTGTTGGAATGGTTTTCCAGGTCAGGATGATGGTTAGCTATCTCTGGGTTAATTGTTGCTATGTTAATGTCTGCTAGGGAGAAGGGTTTTCGAGTATCCACAATTCTCCAGACAATTTGCTTTAGCTTCAATACCCCAGACAGCTTCAATACTCAAAACTGGCTTCTTTGAAGGATAGTTCCTTTAGTTCTTAGCCCTGCCAACACAGACCCAATCTGCCTTGTAAAATCCCAAATTCGATTAAAGTTCATAGTTTCTTCCATAGTATCTCAAACTTTCTGGTAGATAGTTCCAAATTAAATTTCCTTTCCAATGAGTCCAAACACTGGGGGGGTGCTCCCACGAATTTTGCAATCTACAATCCCCCCTGTGACACTCTACATACTTGAGTGTCATGCTAAGTGAGCAAAATTCCTGATCTCCCGAGAGTCAACCTTCCCCTTTATTTATCTAACTAAAACTTAAACGTGCATCCCCCCACCCCCCCTTGAAAAGTAATGCAGGTTACAGGCAAATATAGTCATTTCAATTATGTTACAATGATGGAGGGGTCCATCACTCCTCCATCACTCTGTTTTCACAGTAAAGATAAAGGTATATAGTCAAACACATTTTTAAGTAACATTCTTACAACACTCGATCTCTGCGTTTTTACAGCAGGTAAAAATTAAAACAAATCAAACATGGTAATATGATGCCACCCCTCCCTGCGCGATCCCCAAGTTCGGCCAGGGAGCGTACAGCCTTTGGTGCCTGACCTGACGGCCTCTGCATTTCATTTGACAAGTGAGACACCATAAGTAAAGAATAATCGCGAGTTGGCAGATAACTAAAATGTGCGAAGCTATTCTGATCCCGGCTGGAACGTCTATATTTCTGAAAATGTCCCACCAAGGCGGAATTGTGATCTCTAGAATCTTTCTCCCTATCTCGATTGTTTTCTGTTCTAGAGTATAGAAATGTTTTTGTGAGATTACTACAGCTTCCAGCAGAGCAGTAAGATGTTCGGGTAGAGGGGGAATTTCATAGCCAAAGTGTGTAACATAATCCTACAGGTTTGTGATGTTTTCTCTCACAGTGAGGTGGACAGTGGAGTGTTCAGGAATGGGGACAATCCGTTCCTGGACCACTGGAACTGATGCCTCAGGTTTAAAGCAGAAACTGCTGTCACTCACTGGACACCAGAAGTGTCCATGCTGGTAGTGAGGCACACTGGTGGTGACACAATATGTCTCACCCCCTATGTATACTACCTGTGGAGGGACAAGGTCTTGTGTCATTATCTCCATGGTACAGTTAATAGGCTGTGCACTAGCAGCTTTAAAACCACACTGTGGTTTAGAATGGGCACTCAAGTGCTGGGGACACAGTATTATGTGTGCACCCCGGGCCCGGCACCCGGAGATGTCAGTACCTGTAATAGCATGCTCCACTTTATGACATACGCTGGGATCGCTGTGAAATCAATATGTGCACCTCCTTGAATTACCCCAATATTCTCCACCCTGTATACCGGTGCAGGTCGGGCTGTCCCACCCATGACCGGCATCCTTAGTACTATTCCCATGATGGTGTGGTTAGATCTCCAACAATCTACTGGGACAGCTGGAACAGGGTAGGCTTCAGAAGCTAGGCAGAGCTGGTACGGGCTTAGTGAATTACTATATGGGTGGAGGGCTGCGAGGTGCTTGTTACTGATCCAGGAGGGTCTAAACCTTGTTTTAAATCCTCCAGGTTGTTGCGGCCCTCACCCAACAACCATGCCCCATACAGCACGCACACCTCGTTCTGTGCAGCCTGGTCTAAAACATTCCTATCCTCCCGTATGAGTGCATTCACTGTCTGTGCATGTTTTCCCAGCTCAGCCACAATTTCCTTTAAATGGACCGTCATAGCCTGGTCCTCGTGTAGCTCTGAGCCCACTACTGTGTTTTCCTCTTTTAGGATATTTCTCAGTTGGTTCTTTAGACCATTTATCTGGGTTTGTAGTTCTATATCATCTAGGCTATTTATTACAGAGGACCCTGTATTATATGCAGTAAAAATGTCGATCAAGGTTCCCCTTCTAGATCTCCCCGTGCCCATGGTGTCCCTAGTGCGTAGGGTGTATAAATCTGCTTGTCTACATTCCCAAAGTCTTATTCGTAAAATTTCTTGAACATTTCTCTGAGTAGGGCCTGGTATAGCTGCTCTGTTTCCTTCGGGAACCACGCAGGTAAGTGCACCTCGGTGAGGTTTAAGATAACTGAAGCTACTGCGTAGTGTACCCCCTGGTATAACACCTTTTCGATCGGCACCAATACTAATGCGTTCCCCGGTCCCTTGGTGGTGGTAGGACACCTTTCTATTATTGTTCGCACTGGCGGGGTCGTGGGCTGGGGTTTCTTAATGTGTGCTCTAAGTTCGGTGGCGTTAATTGGGAGTGGGGAGTATGGGACCGCACACCCGTGTAGGCTAGAATCCCACCCCATCCCTTCCCCCTCATCTTGCCATTGCCTGGCGAAGGCGATCGATATGCCTGCAGGACAGATCTCCTCTGACCCCCACATGCAGACGTAAATTCCCTGTTCAGACTCCCACCACTTGTTCCAACACACCTTCACTTCTCCCTGTGTCCCCGTGATGGTACGGTACGTGTCATTCCCGAGTCTTTCCCAGTCAGATTCCTGGTCCCCCGTGTCCTTGCTCGGCTTCCTGAGCCACCACCATCTACCCAGGGGAATCTTTCCTTTACAAGTCAAACACACACGTTTTCCCTCCGTAACACTGACCCGCGCAGCAACGACCCGTATCCTGGGGCATGAAATGGAGGCCTCCCATAGGTAAACCCTTCCTGGCTGGAGCAGCGAGTGGAGTTAGACCCCAGCCACCCCGGCCACCTCCCTTCGTGGGTGTAAACGGCGAGCTCTTCCACACCCGGGGTGCCACCCCCGGCGATTACGATCAGTGCTCTCTCTCCTTAACCCCCCTAAGTGAGGGATTCTTCCACGTCTTCTCAGCCGCCGCTGCTCATCCTTATCAGGGCAAGCAGTAACAGGACCCTTCCTGTAGGGGTACATAAAACAGATTATCCAGCCCTGAGAAAAGCTCTCTGGCTTGACAAAAGGTGATCGAGTTCCAATTTGGACTAATTTCTTCTCGGAAAACACAATTAAGTCTTTAATCGACTAGCTATCTTATCCAGTTCCCAAGGGAACGGATGTCTGTTTTTAACTTTGTATCATCTTACTCCTATCATTCTTGCAGTGCTTCTTTCACTGCCTACAAGGTGGGGTCTTTTCCTTCCCCAGTAACTAGTACATATGTCACTATTTAGTCACCGGCTGTCGGCTGAAACTCTTACATTCTATATTCATCTAAACTTTCTTATTCTATTCTACTCATTTCACTCCTTCCATACGTGTGGTTTCTTTTCGGTCGTCGTGACCTGAAATCATTACACGCATAATCTACACTACGCTAGGTTCTTACTAAACTCATATCATGCTATTTCTGTACATCTGCCAACTGTCTCCAGGTGGCCAGGTTAATTCCTGTCTCCCTCTTTTCTTCCCTGGCCTCTGGGTTTCCAGCGGGGCCGGTTGTAAGTCGGCCTGTACCGCAGGACCCGGAGTGTCCTGATTGGAGGTGGATCTGAGTCCCACACTATTGGGGGGAACATCTCCCCTGGTGCTACAGCACACCACTCCTTTGGGGGTGGCTGCCTGGTTCACTTCGTCCCCTGGGGGTTCTGCCTGGTCGAGGGCTGCGGGCTGGGGACTCCCCATTGATGGCTGGCCCACCACTATCTCTTCCGGGGTCCCTCGTCACCCAAGACTACTGGCTGGGGGTCCCTGCTCACAGGCTGGTCCCTGATCTTAGTTACCCCTTTGCGCTGGTCCCTCTCCCGGGGCTGAACCACTTGAATTGGGGTGCTGGTGATCACGGTGTCTTTGGCGTGTCGTGCAGAGAGTGCTTCACAAGGCTCTGGCTGCTGGGGGTGCGTCCGAGTCCCAAATGATTGGGGGGATAGCTCCTCCAGTAACACAGTCCACCGCCCCTCTAGGTGCAGTTTGTGGGTCTGCCACGTCCCCTGTGGGATTTCCACAGTCAGGGGCTGCTGGCTGAGGATCCCTGCCTTTGGTATGGTTCACTGTTTCTGGCTGTCCTTTAAGCTTAGCTACTATCCCAGGGTTGAAAAGTTTGCACTGGTTTATGTGGAACCATTTTGTTCGGCGGGGCATTTTCACGACATAGACCATGGGGCTTGCCTTGTCGACAATGTGGTACGGTCCCATGTATAGTGCCTCAAAAACCCCTACTCGAGCGTAGTTCCTTACCATGACCTGGTCCCCTACCTCCCATTCGTGGTGTTTGCAGGGGTTCGAGCAGCATTCGATTGCTCCGATGCTGTTTTCCCATGTTGTTAGCAGCCTGCCAGTGAATCTGTTTAAGGTGTTCAAACAGGTTCCTGACAAAGCTGTTCCGGATCGCTTCCCGAAGCTGACCTTCCGTGAGTACTGGGGCTACTACATGGGTGGGGGTTCGCATGGCCCTGCCGGTCATGAGCTCGTATGGGGAGTACCCCGTGCTCTTTGACTGGCTGGCCCGGATCCCCATGAGGACCAGTGGTAGGACCTCTACCCACCTCTTGGGTGAGTCCCCTGTCTCTATACGCAACCTTTCTTTTATAGTGCGTTTTAACCCCCCACAGGCCCGGATGACTGCGGGTTGTGGGCGACATGCCATTTCCCTTCGATGCCGAGCACCTTAAGGGTCTCCTGCATCACCTGCCCGGTGAAGTGACTTCCTTGGTCGAACTCCACGTACTGGGGTAGTCCCCATCGGAAGAACACCTCCCTTACTGGGGGCCCAAGTTTCGGGTGGAGTTGCTCCTAGTTTTTTGGAGCAACTAGTTTAGTTTGGAGTATGTTAGAAATTATAATTCTCGGATATTAGTTTGCTCCAGTTCTACTGAGTTAGTTTAAGTTGGCTTTAGGTAAGGTAGTTTTTTTTTCAAAAGGGGATGTGTCCAGACACTCAGGCCTGTTTTGCAAGTTTCAGCAGTGAAAACTTACTACAAACTAACTTAGGCTGGAGTAAGTGCCCACTTTTGTAAGTTCAGAACAACCTTACCTAGAGGTAAGCTCAGTGCAGGCACAGCCGGAGAGGGGGTGGGTGGGAATTAAACACAAAAAGGACTGAAGCATTAAACACATCACTTAAAATGTCCAAAAACCTCTTTTGATGATATCTTGCCTTATATCTGCTGAATGAGGATAATTGCTTCTCTTTTTATAAATAAACAAGTGTAGTCTCCCGGCTGAGGCAGGCACATCAACACCTAATTATGGCTAATTTGATCCTTTGGAAATCATCATACTCCATTAGTCCAACCTATTACTGGAATGACTCACCTCATTTGTAAAACTAATTGTTTGGCATTGTGCCTCCATCAGGGACAGACTGTTCGAGTAATGTGTTGTAAGCCACCCTAACCCACCATTGTCTCCCACACCCCCAGCAGCACTCTTTCCCCCCCCCCCCCTCAACGTCCCAACCCTTCGCTCCGTGTGTCCCTCCTCACTCCTGCACTCCCAACAGCACTCTTCCCCTCCCCGCTCCACCCCCCAGCCCCCAACCCAACCCCTCGCAGCCAGCAGCAGGACCGATCTGTGTGTCTCAGATACTGTAGTGCAATTAGTCGCTGGCTTCCTCAGTCCATGGACACCCATCCCACTGCAGCAGGAGAGATCTCCGAGCCACGACACACCACACCAGCATGCCCCTCGGTCATGGCTAGGTGCGGGAGGCACGCATGACTGAAGGGATGCGGGTGTTCATTAAAGATTGTGTTTGGTATGTTAATGGACCAGGAATCAGTTGTAATGTTAAGTAATGAACTTTATTGATATGCTTACAATGTACTTTACTTTAGTGCAATAATAATAAAACCATTCTTGTCATGATTCTGTCTCAATGTACAATACATTTCATTGGAATCTTTACAATGTACTTTACTGCAATAAAATCATTGTTGTATCAAATTTGATTTGACTCTTTCCGATCACTTAACAACCCCAAACATTTATACAGTTCTAAAGTTAGAAAACGTAGTAAACAATTTCAATCTGTAAACAAAATTACTGAACAACCATAAGATAACTTTAACGCAGTAAATTTAAACAACTTACTAAGATCGCTTAAAAACTCTATGATCACTTATATACTTGTACAGTTACAAAACTTAGTACACAATTTCAATTTGTAAACATTTCCAACAGTGGCATCAAATCTACTACATCAACACCTTGGCAAAGAAAGGCTGCACCCAGCTCTCATCCACATCTCGGTGCATGTGCACTGCCTCATGGGGAGGGGGGTGTAGGGGAAGAGAAGGGGTGGTGGGGGGAAGAGAGGGTGGATAGGGGAAGAGAGAGGGTGGGGGGGGTGGTGAGAGAGGTGGGGGGGTCCCTGCTTGGATCTCTACAGAGGCTGATACTGGGATTGCAGTGGGAGGGGCATTTGATTGGTAGGGAGGTGTGCGCTTATTGCAGCAGCTAACTTTTCGATGGCCTCTGCCAGCATTTGCACTGGCCGTGCCATTCCCGCACTCAGTTCACGTGGCATAACTGCTATTTGCCCACACAGTGCTGTCAACTCATCACCAACCCCTCTGATGGTGCCCTCGAGTGAACGGGTAAGGTCATTGCCCTCCACACCCAATACAATAATGTCAAGCCCATTTGTTGATCTCAGGAGAGTCTACTCAGGTTCTCCTTACTCTCCGCCCGGCTCTGCCTCGTAGCACCCCTCCAGTGCGAGGCGCAGGGTGGGACGGTGAGGGCCTGGGTGTTCCACACTGCATTCCACCACCGCCACCACCACTGGGACCCGTTTCCTCTGACAGTGGGGCCCTGGGTGTTCCACACTGCATTCTACCTCCACCACTGTGACCCTCTACCTCTGAGAATGGGGCCCTGGGTGTTCCATGGATGTGAAACCATGGAACGTCTTACCAGAACTTGCATCACTAAGCGCGGATGGGTACGCGAGGAGACGATGACATGCTGCATCAGAACTTAAAGCACCACGGAAGGATGGGGGGGTTGGATGAAGGAGTGGAATGTTGGAGGAGAATTCATGGTATTCTCTGGGATAGTGAGGCCCTGCACTATGAACTGATCCATATTACGATCGACATTCTTCCCTGAACACATATCCATTCGCCCCTCCTCCCCGTCACCACCTTGGTCTTGATCGCATGCATCCGACTCTTCCTCTAAATCTTCTGGATTGACATCATGTTCTGCAAAATATAACCAAACAGTCAAATGGTTAGCAGCACAGGAGTGGGCAGGATGGGTGACATGGATAGTCTCACACATAGCAGGCTAGGCAGCAGGATGATTTAAAGGGTCATGATGCATTTTCAGGACTTACCCTCTCCCAAGCGTGTGGGCCCAGCTTGTGCATCACTGACTGCCTTTCTCCAGGCACGACTCATCATGGCAGCGACCCTCTGTCCAAGGGTGTCAGTTGGTGCAGATTTGGCGGGCCTCCTCCTGCCTCCTCCTGTTCGTGTTCTTTCCCTTTTGTTGTGAGCCAATTTCTTCTGCAATGATGAAAATATAACTTTTAAGAGAGGGTGCCTTTCTGCCGGGTGGGACATATACAGCTGGTCACATTTAGAATTGCAATTCCATTGAGAAAATGAAGATATTACTTACACTAACGACTTGACCAAGGTCCTGCCATTTCTTTTTACACTAGGCTCCAGATCTCCTGGTATTCACCACTGCGCAGTATTCGTCTGCAACTAGGTCCCAGCGTTTCTTGATTTCTTTGGGTGCCACCTTTGTGCGGCCTCTGTTGCTGGTGTCCAGCTCCTGCCATCTCCCCTCAATGACATGAACTGGTGTCTCGACTTTGTCATGCAAGAAGTTCTTCGTTCTCGCTGCATGTTCTTGCATTGCTGTACAGGTACTGGATTTCCACTCAGTGATTATTAAAAACACAGTCCTTTTCTTGCATGCACTTGTGCAGCACCCCTTTGCACTCCAAGAATCACTTAAGACTTTTCACTCCTTCCCTTCCTGCACCCATAAATCACACAGCTCGCTGTAACAGAGTGCCATGTTTCCCTTTAAATGTCCTTGCTTGCACCTATGTGGCACCTTTGCACAAGAAGCAATAAAATAATGTTCAATCCTTTTCCTACCTGCAACCAAAAATCCCAGCCAGCTTTAAATGCGTACCACTTTAAATGCGTTCTCGCTTTAAATGGCCGATTGCCAAGGTCGAGGCTCCATTGAGCATGCGTGCACGTTGCAACGAAGCCGGCTGTATTTAGACACGCAGGGGCTTAGCCCCGCCCACCTGCAGAGTACTATAGGCTTGCTCCGCCCCAGGAAGACAACGCTGCGCCACGCCATGGTCCAGGAGGACCGGAGAATTGCTGTAATTTATTCCGGCGCACCTTCGAGCCCAGGCAGGTCACGTAAGTCTCGGAGGTGCGCCGTATTCAACAGATGCCGAAACTTGGGCCCTAGGATCCTAGCTGTTCCCAGAGCAGTGGCTGTTCGGCATGGGAAGGCTTCCAACCATTTGGTGAACACATCCACCAACACTAGGCAGTACTTGTAGCCTCCCTGGGCAGTGGGTAGGGGCCCAATGTAATCGACCTGGATCAACTGCCAGGGTCCCTCTACCCTCTTGATATGTCCCATAGGCACCTTCCTTTTCTGGGGGTCAGCGCACACCAGACAGCTGGCGCAGAACTCGCGGATGTGTTCCCTGAGTCCCGGCCACCATCCTGCCTGCTCCACCCGTTGCCAAGTGGTCTCAGGTCCGGGCTGTCCTACTCCTGGACCCTTGTGGGCCAGCTGGAGGAATTCTCTCCGGTGTTGTTGTGGCACTACCCATTGCTCCCCCCTGAACAGCATGCCTTCTCTAATGGCAATAGCTGCAGTGCCATCCGGGCCGTCTACCCTTTCCCCTTTAGCTAGCGTGTTCAGGACAGTTTTGAGGACGAGGTCTTGGGTCTGAACCGTTTTCAGGTCCGGGGGCAATGCTACCCCTGCCCTCCCTCTCGTCCCAATCCTGCCTCTGACTGCTGCCATGGGGCCTGGGTTGTACAGATCCCAGAGCTTGCCTGTGCGGGCACCCTGCTTGGCCAACATGTCAGCCTGCTGGTTTCCCTCGCTATGGGGTTCAGTGGTGGAATGTGCCTTCACTTTATGTATATAGACTTTCCCTTCCTCCTCCATGGCTGTCATGATCTTTTCCAGTAAGGGCTTAATTGCCAGGGGTCTCCCGTCTGCAGATGTGTATCCGCGACGGGACCAGATAGCCAGGTACTCCATACACGAATTGCATGTGAACATACTGTCCGAGCAAATCGTGTATGGGGTGGGGAATTCTTCGGGGTGTGTGACTACGTATACCACCGCTGAAAGTTCAACGTGCTGGGCGCTCATAGTACTGGGGAGTTTAATCACCAGGGCAATGCCTGCCTCTGGGCCATACACTCCACAGCCTGTGAGTCGTTTGTCCACAGATACCGTGCTTGAACTGTCCACATAGATCTCTCGGCCTGTGGGGTGTAACCCGGCCCGAAAGCCTATGTTGATTTCCCATACCCCTTCTACAGAACACCGGTGGGCTGTCCCTGGATAGATCATGTTGGCTGCGAGTCTTGGCTCGCAGAGACCCTTTACCTTTAGGTCCATCTGAGAGAGGTGTAGGATTCAGCGAGCAATGTGGGCACTGCTCACCATCCCGTCCTTGATTCTCCCATCCAGGAGCATTTGGGTGGGCATATGGTGGGTAAGGAGTGTGATGGGGAGCCCCCTGTGAAGATCTTTTCACAGCCCAGTGAGTGGCTAGGAGGTGCCGCTCACAGTTGGAGTATCACTTTTCCACGTCCGTGAGTATCCTGGAGGAGTCGACCACTGGTCTAAGCCGGCCGTGCCGCTCCTGGAGCAGTACTGCGCGCAGACTGTCCCCGCTGGCTGCTACTTCCAGGAAGAACTCTACCCCCATCGATAGCCCCTAGAGCCGACGCGGTCTGCAGGTCTTTCTTGAGCTGGATAAATGCTGCCTCACAACCTTCGTCCCAATCCCACTCCACTCCCTTGTGTAGGAGTCGGAGCAGAGGGGCTGCTATGGCTGCATAACTCTCAATGAAAATCCCTGCAGTACCCGGTCAGTCCTAGAAAAGATCTTACACCTGTTACTGTGCTGGGAGCTGGTAACTTCTGCACTGCTTCCCTTCTAGCTTTGTCAATGGCCCTTTCCCCAGCGCGCACAGCCAGTCCCAAGAATTTTACTTCCTTCTGGCCAATCTGTGCCTTCTTGGGATTTACCTTAAACCCTTCTTCTTTCAGCAGCTCCAACAGTTCAGCCAGCAGTGGGTGAACAGGAGCAGGTCATCCACATACTGTACCAGCTGCTGGGGTCTGCTGAAACTCTTTAAACAGTTGGCCATACATTGGTGAAAAATGCTGGGCTGTTGTGGAAACCCTGAGGGAGGCAGTTCCAAGTGTATTGCTGTCCTTTAAAGGTAAAAGCAAACTTGTACTGATCTTCCCTTCTTAAAGGTATGGACCAGAACCCATTGGAAATATCCAGCACCGTGAAGGTGGTCGCTGAGGCTGGGATACTTCCAATGAGGTCAGCGACAGGTGGGGATGTTACGATTGAGTACTCGATAGTCCACCATGGCTCTCCAGGAGTTGTCCGGTTTCTTAACCGGCCACAATGGAGAGTTCACATGGGTAGCTATTGGTCTTATTACTGCCTGTTTAACCAGCGAACTAAGGCTGTTTCCATGTCTACCTACGCCTCCCTGGGGAAGTTATACTGTTTCTGCGGCCGGGTCATGCGGTCCCCATCTATGCCAACCTCGACCCCGTTTATTCTCCCATAGTCGTGTTTGTGAGTGTCAAAAGCTGCAAGGTATGCCCTCCACTTGGATAATCCATCGAGTGTTACTGACCAGTGATTCAAGGTCGTGACCCTCCTTTGGCTTCATGGTGCACACCGTTCCTTTTCCCCATTTTTCTGGGATAACCACCACCTCACTCTCCTGTCCCGTACATACTGACCCCCAAAGACAGTGGTTTCTTAAATCCACTAGGATCCCGTGGCCTAGAATGAAGTCAGCCCTCAGGATCCCCCTCCCTTCCTGTTCCCACTTCATCAGGACAGAAGTCCACTTGGAGTGTTCCCAAACGAATGAGCCAGCCTGCTCGGCACCTGTGAAACCCACCAAGCTGTAGGGGACCCCGCTAGACAGAGGTGAGGCAGTAGGGTTAGCTGCATAGACGAGGGTGCTTGATGCACCGGTATCCAGCAGATAAGTCCCTTTCACCTTTTCCACTTCCATCTGAACGGTCGGTCTCCCCCACGCATCATACTCGATGGAACACAGGTGAACAGGCTGTGCCTGTCCTAGTCACTGTTTTGCCTGGGATGGAACAGATGGGGTTTCAGTACCGGTGGCGGTGGCCACCCTCCCAGGGCCATCTAGCATTGTTCGGAGCGCAGTCATGAATGTGTCAAACGAGTGGGGAGGGACTGCTTTCTCGGTCTCAGTCCTTTGGGCAGGGGCTGGAGAAATCTTCCCTGCGCTACTCTTCATGGGTTTCTACAATCCTTTCTCCAGTGCCCACTCTTTCTGCACCCAAAGCAGGTACGTTTTGTATCGGAGGGGTTGCCCCCTCGTGATGCCATTCCCTCTTATCCTGACCACGTCTGATTTCATGGACCCTTCCCTTGGGTGGGTGCTCTTCCGTCCCCCTGCCGTTCCGGTAGGCTAGGGTCAGTTGCCTGACCACTCCCTGTTCGGTGGCCTGGGGATTTCTTGGGTCAAACCAGGCCTCAGCCTTTGTTCTTATTCATGGCAAACTGTTTGCCACCAGGCTACGGAGCCAGTGGGTTCTCTCGTCCCGGTTTAGGTGACTCTGGTCGAGGTCCCCTCCACAGGCGCTCTGGTACACAGGCCACAGTCTGTCTGTGAAAGCCTGTGCGGTTTCCCCTGTGAGCTGCACTGTTTTCCCTACTCTGGAGAAGGGACTCCCGTCATTACAGCCCATGGCTTCTAGAATGTCTGCCTGGATGGCGGCACATGTTCTCTGCCCCCTTTGCTCTCGGCAGAAAGGGACTGGTGCAACTTGCCGTCCAGTGAGAGGAGGAGCATCTTTGCTATCTTGGCATCATCACACCCGTTAATATCCCCTGCCTGTTCCACTTCCATAAAGTGAACCGAGGGGGTCTCCCTTTGGAGTGAGCTTTCCCAGGTGACTTATCATAGTCCTAAGCTGTTGGGTAGTGTGGGGAACCACAAACTGACTTTCCAAGGGCCCCCAACCCCAGCACCGGTGGGCGGGCCAAACTTCTGTTGCCGGACCGGGCTCATCCGCCCTGGCTCTGGCTCTTCCTGCTCTGGCTCGTCCACCCCTCCCTGCTGCCAAACCGAGCTGAACCTCGGTGCCACAGGTGGTGGTCCCCTATCCCTATCCGCCCCGCAACTCGTTCGCCCCTCCTGCTGCCGAACCGGTGTAGTCACCGGCGCCACAGGTGTTGGTTGAACAGTTTCCTCCTTCTCTTCCAGGTTTACCTGGGCTGTACCCGGATTTATTAGGCATACCATGCCTTTTGCCTTGGATAGAGCAAGGGTTAACTCTTGATTTATTGCTGGCAGGGACCGTGGTCTCCTGACTCAAACCCATTAGTGCTGGCTACTTTATAAGCTGTCTGTACGTCTCTTAACTTCTCCTCCAGCTCTTTTACTTGAAGGGTGAGGTGAGTATTTTCCTCCCGCAGTATCTTTTCATTATTCCTAATCTCGGTAACCTGACACTGAAAATAGTCCTGACTGTTCTTAAACCTCTCCATTAGCTGTGCCTTTCCATACTTCAGCTTGCGGAGTTCTCCCCATAACCTTTCCCCTCCCATAGCCCTTTCATGTGATGTCTCTGCACATTCCCATAGTTCTGCCTGCAGTGACTTGATGTTCTTATTTAAGGGTTGGGCCTATCGCTGTAGACAGACTAACCAAATTGCCTTTTCTACTGATTCGTTGTGGTCCTTGTTTACTGTCCACTGGGCCGCAGCATCTCCCGGACACTCAGCGCGCAATAGACCAAGCACCCATTCTTTAGTGACATTCACTTTCTTATTCACATAGGAGGAAATCCTCTCTTCCATCTTGGTTCTTTCTTCCAAAACAGCCCTCTCTGCATCAATCCCTGATACAAAAATCCTGCCACGGTAACCATTTCTGTAGGGGGTAGTGTGTGGGGTCAGGTTCACCTCTGACCTTCTGAGCGGTTTGAATCGCTCCCACTCCCTGGGTTCTAGACTCTGGATTTATTTGGGGGATGTGACAAAGTGCAAGAGACAACTGGTTTGGTGCAAAAGAACTTCGATTTTATTAAAGGCAAGAAAATACAATGTCAAACCTATAATCACTCAATTAAAGAACAGTACATCACACATTCAAAGGGGTTACAATGAATAATACACCTCCCACTTCCCAATGCCTAACAATGACTACGTTAAAATCCAGAACAAACAGGGACTAAGCTCACCAATCCTTTACTGGTAGTTGGCGGTGGTTCGCGATTTCGGGGTTCACTGGATTCTGTAGGTTCTGCTTGCCGAACCCCGAACATCGTAAAAGACTTCTTACTGTGCAATCTTCAGTTGGGTGGTGTCAGCTGATGCGGTAGGGCGCGTTTTGGACTTATGGGGTAAATACCCACTTTCTTTCGTTAGAAATAGGTTCAAAGTCTCTTTAGGTAATGTTTTCACCTGTTGGTAGTCAAACCTCGGTTGTAGAGTGGAAACTTTCGATTCTTCGGTTCCTTCCTTGCAGAGTTTTGTTTTGAAGTTGATCAATCACGGTGCTTTTGGTGGTACCATGTTGGATGTGGTCGGTTGCTGCCGCGATGGTGATGTTCTTCCTTCCTTTTCGGTTGCAGGACGTCGAGGCTGAAGAGGCTTGTTAAAACTGCTGTGGTGGTCTCTCTCCTTTCGCCCTCTGATGCATAGCATAGCGTGCCATAGCATTGCATACGCTTTGTTAAAGCAGGGCCCAGTTATACCTGTGCAGCTGTTCTAAGCTTCACGCCAAATCAGCCCTGAGTCTTTGTTTAATTTTGGCAGGCTTGATATTTCTTTGTCATATTTTGGCAGGCCCATTAAATGTGAACCTGTCTCGGATGTGTCGATCTTCTAAATCTGTTTTTTTGATGAAAATATTAGCTTTTGTATTTGCAATGCCTGTCTGTGCTTGGGTTTTCCATGCGGACTGGATGTGCCATTGTTATTATGTATGTGCTGGAATGGTCTTCCAGGTCAGGATGATGGTTAGCTATCACTGGGTTAATTGTTGCTATGTTAATGTCTGCTGGGGAGAAGGGTTTTCGAGTACCCACAATTCTCCAGACAATTTGCTTTAGCATCAATACCCCAGACAGCTTCAATACTCAAACTAGCTTTTTTGAAGGATAGTTCCTTTAGTTCTTAGCCCTGCCCACACAGACCCAATCTGCCTTGTAAAATCCCAAATTCGATTAAAGTTCGTAGTTTCTTCCATGTGCACTTTAGTCTCAAACTTTCTGGTAGATAGTTCCAAATTAAATTTCCTTTCCAATGTGTCCAAACACTGCGGGAGGAGTGGGGGGCTGGAGGTGGGGCACGGGGGGGGGGGGTTGGGGGGAGGGGGTTCTCCCACGAATTTTGCAACTTTACAAGAGGGAGCTTTACTCTGTATCTAACCCGTGCTGTCCCTGCCCCAGGAGTGTTTGATATGGCAGTGTTGATGGAGCTTGACTCTGTATCTAACCCCGTGCTGTAGCTGCCCTGGGTGTGTTTAATGGGACAGTGTAGAGGGAGCTTTACTTTGTAGTGGTAGGGGACAGTATCATTCTGGGGATAGATACAGTTCTCTGCAGCCGAGAGCGTGAGTCCTAAAGGCTGTGTTGCCTGCCCGGTGCCAGGGTTAAGGACATCTCCTTAGGGCTGCAGAGGAACTTGGAGTGTGAGGGGGAAGATCCAGTTGTCATGGTCTACGTGTGTACCAATGACATAGATAGGACAGACAAGAAGGTTCTGCTGAGAGAGTATGAGCAGCTAGGGGCCAAATTAAAAAGCAGAACCACAAAGGTAATAATCTCTGGATTACTACTCGAGCCACAAACAAATTTGCATAGGGTAAATAAGATCAGAGAGTTAAACATGTGGCTCAAAGACTGCTGTGGGAGAAATGGGTTTTGGTTCGTGGGACAGTGGCACCAATACTGGGGTAAGAGGGAGCTGTTCCGTTGGGACGGGCTCCACTGGGATCGTGCTGGGACTAGGGTCCTGGTGAATCAAATAACTAGGGCTGTAGGGCTCAATTTTCCCCAAAGCATTTTTTTGAAGAATTACGTCCGATTTTTTGGGGCCCAAGTACACCAAAAAAAAAGTGTTGTAAGTTTCCCCGGTGCATCTCTTCATTTTAGCGTGGCCTAACCCGAGGGGGGTGGAGTCTTGATCTGCACCAAAAAGATCGGGCTACCATGGTAACCAGGGACACAATGCGAGCTGAGGCTCTAACGTGAAACATACAGCCACCTCTCAACACATTAAAATAATTGAAAAATACATAGCACCAACTTACCTCCAACCCCACCCGAAGGCTGTTCGGGCTTCTCGGTCACCGGTTTCTCTCTCACTCTCTCTCTCTCTCTCTCCGTGAACCGGGGACCGAGAATGGGACCGGACTGTGTGTGTGAACCGGGGACCGAGAATGGGACCGGACTGTGTGTGTGAACCGGGGACTGAGAATGGGACCGGACTGTGTGTGTGAACCGGGGACTGAGAATGGGACCGGACTGTGTGTGTGAACCTGGGACTGAGAATGGGACCGGACTGTGTGTGTGAACCGGGGACTGAGAATGGGACCGGACTGTGTGTGTCAACCGGGGACTGAGAATGGGACCGGACTGTGTGTGTGAACCGGGGACCGAGAATGGGACCGGACTGTGTGTGTGAACCGGGGACCGAGAATAGGACCGGACGGTGTGTGTGAACCTAGGACTGAGAATGGGACCGGACTGTGTGTGTGAACCGGGGACTGAGAATGGGACCGGACTGTGTGTGTGAACCGGGGACTGAGAATGGGACCGGACTGTGTGTGTGAACCGGGGACCGAGAATGGGACCGGACTGTGTGTGTGAACCGGGGACCGAGAATGGGACCGGACTGTGTGTGTGAACCTGGGACTGAGAATGGGACCGGACTGTGTCCGTGAACCGGGGACCGAGAATGGGACCGGACTGTGTCCGTGAACCGGGGACTGAGAATGGGACCGGACTGTGTCCGTGAACCGGGGACTGAGAATGGGACCGGACTGTGTCCGTGAACCGGGGACTGAGAATGGGACCGGACTGTGTGTGTGAACCTGGGACTGAGAATGGGACCGGACTGTGTGTGTGAACCTGGGACTGAGAATGGGACCGGACTGTGTCCGTGAACCGGGGACTGAGAATGGGACCGGACTGTGTGTGTGAACCAGGGACTGAGAATGGGACCGGACTGTGTGTGTGAACCTGGGACTGAGAATGGGACCGGACTGTGTGTGTGAACCTAGGACTGAGAATGGGACCGGACTGTGTGTGTGAACCTGGGACTGAGAATGGGACCGGACTGTGTCCGTGAACCGGGGACTGAGAATGGGACCGGACTGTGTGTGTGAACCTGGGACCGGACAGCCTTTGGACGGGGTTGGAGGTAAATTGCTGCTCTGTGTTTTTCAATTCTTTCCGTGTGTCCAGGCATCTGCTGCGCCACTTTTCTTGCCTCCACCGATTTCCTTAACTCTAGGGAAGGTTTTTCAGGACAGGCCACATACGCTGGCCAAATCAGAACTGGAGTAACTCTCAGCTGGCCAAACTTCTCTAAATGGCCAGAAGTGGCGTAGGTGGCTGGTTACGCCCCCTTTGGCTGAAAAAAAACCGATTAAAAAAATTCAGAACTAACTGAGTTATGCTGGTGCAAATTGATTGGGGAAACGAGGGATTTTTAAGTTAGGCCAGAAAAAGCAGCCTGCTCCAAAAAAAACGGCGCAAATACTGGGGAAAATTGAGCCCATCGAGAGGGCTTTAAACTAATTAATAGGGTGAGGATTCAGCTGAGCGAAAATTTTAAAAGTCAAATGACAAGGAGAAGGCAATAGATCTGGGTAGCACTGGGGGAAATGAAAACCAAAGTGTGACAGGAAGGGACAGAGTGTATAAACATAAAGATGAATCAGGAAGTAGGCTCAAAACAGGAAAAAATGGTAAAAAAAACATATTGGAAAGCTCTTTATCTGAATGCACGTAGCATTCATAACAAAATAGGTGAGTTGACGGCACAAATAGATACAAATGGGTTTATCTGATAGCCATTACAGAGATGTGGTTGCAAGGTGGCCATGACTGGGAAGTAAATATTCAGGGGTATTTGACAATTCGGAAGCACTGTTAATAAAGGATGGGATCAGTGCATTAGTGAGAAACGATATTGGCTCAGAAGAACAAGATGTTGAATCAGTTTGAGTGGAGATAAGGAATAATAAGGGGAAAAAGTCAATGGTGGGCGTAGTCTTTCGGCCCCCTAACAGTTGCTACACTGTTGGACGGAGTATAAATCAAGAAATAATGGAGGCTTGTAATCAAAGAACGGCAATAATCATGAGCGATTTTAACCTTCATATTTAAGGAGAGATATACTTGCATTGGAGGCAGTTCAGAGAAGGTTCATGAGGTTGATTCCAGAGATTAGGGGGTTGTCTTAAAGTGAAAGGTTGAGCAGGTTGGGCTGATACATGTTGTAATTCAGAAGAATGAAAGGTGATCTTATTGAAACATATAAGATACTGAGGCTGCCCAACAGGGTCAATGCAGAGAAGGTACTTTCCCTCATGGGGAAATCTAAAACTAGGGGGCATCCATTTAAAACTGAGAGAGTTGTAAATCTGTGGAATACTCTGCCCCAGAGAGATGGGGAGGCTGGGTCATTGAATATATTTAAGGTGGACATAGACAGGAGGCTCAAGGGTTGTGGCGAGTGGACAGGGAGTTGGAGCTGAGCCCAAAATCAGATCAGCCATGATCTTATTGAATGGCAGAGCAGGCTCGAGGAGCCAAATGGCCTACTCCTGCTCCTATTTCTTGTATATTTATGCCCTGGGAGTGTTTGATGGGATAGTGTAGAGGCAGCTTTACTCTGTATCTCATTATCATAAGAGGTCCCTCGAACGAGGATGACTTACTTCCACGAGAGTTCACAAATGTTTCAATGAAGGACCTGATGTTCCAGTCCTGAACTCCAGTTGAGGGGGTGGAAGATGCCTGTGTGTCAATTTTTTTAGCGTGTGGTGACCATTGCACATCAGCCACCACACGGGCTTGACAGAGCTAGGCCTCTATCCAGTGGCAAGGATTAACCAGGACGACTGGAGACCTGCTTTGCTGCACGGACCTAGTCCGCACACACATCGAAGTGTGGACAGGTCCGTGCTGCTCCTGGGCCCTCAGCCCTTCTGGGCCCCGTACCCTCATTCGCCGCACCTTCGGCCACGATGTTCCAGGGCCCGGCGCTCCAGCTCTATTTATAGCCCGACCTGCGGTGGTGTTCTCACACAGGTCGGGGTGGCCCACCCAGTAACCTTACCCCAACCCAGTAACATTTAACCACCCAGTAACATTAGCGCAGCCTAGTAACATTACGCCAACTCTGTAACTTTAACAGAGCTGAGTAACATTAACCCAGCCCTGTAACATTAACCTAGTAAAGTTACCCCAGCCTGTAACATTACCCCTACCCAGTAACATTAAACCAGCCCAGTAACATTAACCCAGTAACATTACCCCAACCCAGTAACATTACCCAAACCTAGTAACATTAACCCAGACCAGTAACATTAATCCAGTAACATTAACCCAGAACAGTGACATTAACCCAGTAACATTACCCCAACCCAGTAACATTAACCTAGACCAGTAACATTAACCCAATAACATTACCCCAACCCAGTAACATTACCCCAGCCCAGTAACATTACCCCAACCCAGTAACATTACCCCAGCCCAGTAATATTATCCCAGTAACATTATCCCAGTAACATTACCTCAGCCCAGTAATATTAACCCAGTAACATTACACCAGCCCAGTAATATTAACCCAGTAATATTATCCCAGTAACATTACCCCAACCGAGTAACATTATCCCAGCCCAGTAACATTATCCCTTTAACATTACACCAGCCCAGCAATATTAACCCAGTAACATTATCCCAGTAACATTACCCCAGCCCAGTAATATTATCCCAGTAACATTACCCCAGCCCAGTAATATTAACCCAGTAACATTATCCCAGTAACATTACCTCAGACCAGTAATATTAACCCAGTAACATTACACCAGCCCAGTAATATTAACCCAGTAATATTATCCCAGTAACATTACCCCAACCCAGAAACATTATCCCAGCCCAGTAACATTATCCGAGTAATATTACCCCAGCCCAATAATATTAAGCCAGTATAATTATCCCAGTAACATTACCCCAGCCCAGTAATATTAACCCAGTAACATTATCCCAGGAACATTACCCCAGCACAGTAATATTAACCCAGTAATATTATCCCAGTAACATTACCCCAACCCAGTCACATTATCCCAGTAACATTACCCCAGCCCAGTAACATTATCCCAGTAACATTAACCCAGTAACATTACCGTTGCCCAGTAACATTACCCCAGTAATATTCCCCCAACCCAGTTACATTACCCAGCCCAGTAACATTACCCCAGCCCAGTAACATTAACCCAGTAACATTACGCCAACCCAGTAACATTAACGCAGTAACATTACCCTAGCCCAATAACATTACCCCAGTAGTATTCCCCCAACCCAGTTACATTACCCCAGCCCAGTAACATTACCCCAGCCCAGTAACATTAACCCAGTAACATTACCCCAACCCAGTAACATTAACCCAGTAACATTACCCCAACCCTGTAACATTACCCCAGTAACATTATCCCAGCCCAGTAACATCAACCCAGTAACATTACTCCAACCCAGTAACATTACCCCAACCCAGTAACATAACCCATACCCAGTAACATTAATCCAGTAACATTACCCAGTAACATTACCCCAACCCGGTAACATTACCCCAGTAACATTACCCCAGCCCAGTAACATTACCCCAACCCAGAAACGTTAACCCAGTAACATTACCCCAACCCAGTAACATTACCCCAACCCAGTAACATTAACCCAGTAACATTACCCCAACCCTGTAACATTATCCTAGCCCAGTAACCTTATCCCAGCCCACTAACATTAACACAGTAACATTACACCAACCCAGTAATATGACCCCAACCCAGCAATATTACCCCAACCCAGTGATAATTAACCTCGTAACATAACCTATACCCAGTAACATTAACCCAGTAACATTACCCAGTAACATTACCCCAACCCGGTAACATTACCCCAGTAACATTACCCCAGCCCAGTAACAATACTCCAACCCAGTAACATTAATCCAGTAACATTACCCCAACCCAGTAACATTACCCCAGCCCAGTAACATTAACCCAGTAACATTACCCCAGCCCAGTAACATTAACCCAGTAACATTACCGCAGCCCAGTAACATTAACCCAGTAACATTACCCCAACCCAGTAACATTACCCCAGCCCAAGTAACATTAACCCAGTAACATTATCCCAGCCCAGTAACATTAACCCATTAACATTACCCCAGATCAGTAACATTAACCCAGTAACATTACCCCAATCCTGTAACATTACCCCTACCTAGTAACATTACCCAGTAACATTACCCCAGTAACATTTCCCCAGCCCAGTAACATTAACCCAGTAACATTACCCCAATCCTGTAACATTACCCCAGTATCATGATCCCAGCCCAGTAACATTACCCCAACCCAGTAACATTACCCCAACCCAGTAACATAACCCATACCCAGTAACATTAACCCAGTAACATTACCCCAACCCAGTAACATTACCCCAACCCAGTAACATAACCCATACCCAGTAACATTAACCCAGTAACATTACCCAGTAACATTACCCCAACCCGGTAACATTACCCCAGTAACATTACCCTAGTCCAGTAACATTACCCCAGCCCAGTAACATTAACCCAGTAACATTACCCCAGCCCAGTAACATTACCCCAGCCCAGTAACATTAACCCAGTAACATTACCCTAGCCCAGTAACATTAACCCAGTAACATTACCCCAACCCAGTGATATTACCCCAACCCAGCAATATTACCCCAACCCAGTAACATTAACCCAGTAACATAATCCATACCCAGTAACATTAACCCAGTAACATTACCCCAACTCTGTAACATTATCCCAGCCCAGTAACCTTATCCCAGCCCAGTAACATTAACACAGTAACATTACACCAACCCAGTAATATGACCCCAACCCAGCAATATTACCCCAACCCAGTGATAATTAACCTCGTAACATAACCCATACCTAGTAACATTAACCCGGTAACATTACCCCAGTAACATTACCCCAACCCTGTAACATTACCCCAGTAACATTATCCCAGCCCAGTAACATCAACCCAGTAACATTACTCCAACCCAGTAACATTACCCCAACCCATTAACATAACCCATACCCAGTAACATTAATCCAGTAACATTACCCAGTAACATTACCCCAACCCGGTAACATTACCCCAGTAACATTACCCCAGCCCAGTAACATTACCCCAACCCAGAAACGTTAACCCAGTAACATTACCCCAACCCAGTAACATTACCCCAACCCAGTAACATTAACCCAGTAACATTACCCCAATCCTGTAACATTACCCCAGTATCATGATCCCAGCCCAGTAACATTACCCCAACCCAGTAACATTACCCCAACCCTGTAACATTACCCCAGTAACATTATCCCAGCCCAGTAACATCAACCCAGTAACATTACTCCAACCCAGTAACATTACCCCAACCCAGTAACATAACCCATACCCAGTAACATTAATCCAGTAACATTACCCAGTAACATTACCCCAACCCGGTAACATTACCCCAGTAACATTACCCCAGCCCAGTAACATTACCCCAACCCAGAAACGTTAACCCAGTAACATTACCCCAACCCAGTAACATTACCCCAACCCAGTAACATTAACCCAGTAACATTACCCCAACCCTGTAACATTATCCTAGCCCAGTAACCTTATCCCAGCCCACTAACATTAACACAGTAACATTACACCAACCCAGTAATATGACCCCAACCCAGCAATATTACCCCAACCCAGTGATAATTAACCTCGTAACATAACCCATACCCAGTAACATTAACCCAGTAACATTACCCAGTAACATTACCCCAACCCGGTAACATTACCCCAGTAACATTACCCCAGCCCAGTAACAATACTCCAACCCAGTAACATTAATCCAGTAACATTACCCCAACCCAGTAACATTACCCCAGCCCAGTAACATTAACCCAGTAACATTACCCCAGCCCAGTAACATTAACCCAGTAACATTACCGCAGCCCAGTAACATTAACCCAGTAACATTACCCCAACCCAGTAACATTACCCCAGCCCAAGTAACATTAACCCAGTAACATTATCCCAGCCCAGTAACATTAACCCATTAACATTACCCCAGATCAGTAACATTAACCCAGTAACATTACCCCAATCCTGTAACATTACCCCTACCTAGTAACATTACCCAGTAACATTACCCCAGTAACATTTCCCCAGCCCAGTAACATTAACCCAGTAACATTACCCCAATCCTGTAACATTACCCCAGTATCATGATCCCAGCCCAGTAACATTACCCCAACCCAGTAACATTACCCCAACCCAGTAACATAACCCATACCCAGTAACATTAACCCAGTAACATTACCCCAACCCAGTAACATTACCCCAACCCAGTAACATAACCCATACCCAGTAACATTAACCCAGTAACATTACCCAGTAACATTACCCCAACCCGGTAACATTACCCCAGTAACATTACCCTAGTCCAGTAACATTACCCCAGCCCAGTAACATTAACCCAGTAACATTACCCCAGCCCAGTAACATTACCCCAGCCCAGTAACATTAACCCAGTAACATTACCCTAGCCCAGTAACATTAACCCAGTAACATTACCCCAACCCAGTGATATTACCCCAACCCAGCAATATTACCCCAACCCAGTAACATTAACCCAGTAACATAATCCATACCCAGTAACATTAACCCAGTAACATTACCCCAACTCTGTAACATTATCCCAGCCCAGTAACCTTATCCCAGCCCAGTAACATTAACACAGTAACATTACACCAACCCAGTAATATGACCCCAACCCAGCAATATTACCCCAACCCAGTGATAATTAACCTCGTAACATAACCCATACCTAGTAACATTAACCTGGTAACATTACCCCAGTAACATTACCCCAACCCTGTAACATTACCCCAGTAACATTATCCCAGCCCAGTAACATCAACCCAGTAACATTACTCCAACCCAGTAACATTACCCCAACCCATTAACATAACCCATACCCAGTAACATTAATCCAGTAACATTACCCAGTAACATTACCCCAACCCGGTAACATTACCCCAGTAACATTACCCCAGCCCAGTAACATTACCCCAACCCAGAAACGTTAACCCAGTAACATTACCCCAACCCAGTAACATTACCCCAACCCAGTAACATTAACCCAGTAACATTACCCCAACCCTGTAACATTATCCTAGCCCAGTAACCTTATCCCAGCCCACTAACATTAACACAGTAACATTACACCAACCCAGTAATATGACCCCAACCCAGCAATATTACCCCAACCCAGTGATAATTAACCTCGTAACATAACCCATACCCAGTAACATTAACCCAGTAACATTACCCAGTAACATTACCCCAACCCGGTAACATTACCCCAGTAACATTACCCCAGCCCAGTAACAATACTCCAACCCAGTAACATTAATCCAGTGACATTACCCCAACCCAGTAACATTACCCCAGCCCAGTAACACTAACCCAGTAACATTACCCCAGCCCAGTAACATTAACCCAGTAACATTACCGCAGCCCAGTAACATTAACCCAGTAACATTACCCCAACCCAGTAACATTACCCCAGCCCAAGTAACATTAACCCAGTAACATTATCCCAGCCCAGTAACATTAACCCATTAACATTACCCCAGATCAGTAACATTAACCCAGTAACATTACCCCAATCCTGTAACATTACCGCTACCTAGTAACATTACCCAGTAACATTACCCCAGTAACATTTCCCCAGCCCAGTAACATTAACCCAGTAACATTACCCCAATCCTGTAACATTACCCCAGTATCATGATCCCAGCCCAGTAACATTACCCCAACCCAGTAACATTACCCCAACCCAGTAACATTACCCCAACCCAGTAACATAACCCATACCCAGTAACATTAACCCAGTAACATTACCCCAACCCAGTAACATTACCCCAACCCAGTAACATAACCCATACCCAGTAACATTAACCCAGTAACATTACCCAGTAACATTACCCCAACCCGGTAACATTACCCCAGTAACATTACCCTAGCCCAGTAACATTACCCCAGCCCAGTAACATTAACCCAGTAACATTACCCCAGCCCAGTAACATTAACCCAGTAACATTACCCCAACCCAGTGATATTACCCCAACCCAGCAATATTACCCCAACCCAGTAACATTAACCCAGTAACATAATCCATACCCAGTAACATTAACCCAGTAACATTACCCCAACTCTGTAACATTATCCCAGCCCAGTAACCTTATCCCAGCCCAGTAACATTAACACAGTAACATTACACCAACCCAGTAATATGACCCCAACCCAGCAATATTACCCCAACCCAGTGATAATTAACCTCGTAACATAACCCATACCTAGTAACATTAACCCAGTAACATTACCCAGTAACATTACCCCAACCCGGTAACATTACCCCAGTAACATTATCCCAGCCCAGTAACATTACTCCAACCCAGTAACATTAACCCAGTAACATTACCCCAACCCAGTAACATTACCCCAGCCCAGTAACATTAACCCAGTAACATTACCCCAGCCCAGTAACATTACCCCAGCCCAGTAACATTAACCCAGCCCAGTAACATTAACCCAGTAACATTACCCCAGCCCAGTAACATTACCCCTACCTAGTAACATTAGCCCAGTAACATTACCCCAGTAACATTTCCCCAGCCCAGTAACATTAACCCAGTAACATTACCCCAATCTTGTCACATTACCCCAGTAAAATTATCCCAGCCCAGTAACATCAACCCAGTAACATTACCCCAACCCAGTAACATTACCCCAACCCAGTAACATTACCCCAACCCAGTAACATAACCCATACCCAGTAACATTAACCCAGTAACATTACCCCAACCAGGTAACATTACCCCAACCCAGTAACATAACCCATACCCAGTAACATTAACCCAGTAACATTACCCAGTAACATTACCCCAACCCGGTAACATTACCCCAGTAACATTACCCCAGCCCAGTAACATTACCCCAACCCAGAAACGTTAACCCAGTAACATTACCCCAACCCAGTAACATTACCCCAACCCAGTAACATTAACCCAGTAACATTACCCCAACCCTGTAACATTATCCTAGCCCAGTAACCTTATCCCAGCCCACTAACATTAACACAGTAACATTACACCAACCCAGTAATATGACCCCAACCCAGCAATATTACCCCAACCCAGTGATAATTAACCTCGTAACATAACCCATACCCAGTAACATTAACCCAGTAACATTACCCAGTAACATTACCCCAACCCGGTAACATTACCCCAGTAACATTACCCCAGCCCAGTAACAATACTCCAACCCAGTAACATTAATCCAGTAACATTACCCCAACCCAGTAACATTACCCCAGCCCAGTAACACTAACCCAGTAACATTACCCCAGCCCAGTAACATTAACCCAGTAACATTACCGCAGCCCAGTAACATTAACCCAGTAACATTACCCCAACCCAGTAACATTACCCCAGCCCAAGTAACATTAACCCAGTAACATTATCCCAGCCCAGTAACATTAACCCATTAACATTACCCCAGATCAGTAACATTAACCCAGTAACATTACCCCAATCCTGTAACATTACCGCTACCTAGTAACATTACCCAGTAACATTACCCCAGTAACATTTCCCCAGCCCAGTAACATTAACCCAGTAACATTACCCCAATCCTGTAACATTACCCCAGTATCATGATCCCAGCCCAGTAACATTACCCCAACCCAGTAACATTACCCCAACCCAGTAACATTACCCCAACCCAGTAACATAACCCATACCCAGTAACATTAACCCAGTAACATTACCCCAGCCCAGTAACATTAACCCAGTAACATTACCCTAGCCCAGTAACATTAACCCAGTAACATTACCCCAACCCAGTGATATTACCCCAACCCAGCAATATTACCCCAACCCAGTAACATTAACCCAGTAACATAATCCATACCCAGTAACATTAACCCAGTAACATTACCCCAACTCTGTAACATTATCCCAGCCCAGTAACCTTATCCCAGCCCAGTAACATTAACACAGTAACATTACACCAACCCAGTAATATGACCCCAACCCAGCAATATTACCCCAACCCAGTGATAATTAACCTCGTAACATAACCCATACCTAGTAACATTAACCCGGTAACATTACCCCAGTAACATTACCCCAACCCTGTAACATTACCCCAGTAACATTATCCCAGCCCAGTAACATCAACCCAGTAACATTACTCCAACCCAGTAACATTACCCCAACCCATTAACATAACCCATACCCAGTAACATTAATCCAGTAACATTACCCAGTAACATTACCCCAACCCGGTAACATTACCCCAGTAACATTACCCCAGCCCAGTAACATTACCCCAACCCAGAAACGTTAACCCAGTAACATTACCCCAACCCAGTAACATTACCCCAACCCAGTAACATTAACCCAGTAACATTACCCCAACCCTGTAACATTATCCTAGCCCAGTAACCTTATCCCAGCCCACTAACATTAACACAGTAACATTACACCAACCCAGTAATATGACCCCAACCCAGCAATATTACCCCAACCCAGTGATAATTAACCTCGTAACATAACCCATACCCAGTAACATTAACCCAGTAACATTACCCAGTAACATTACCCCAACCCGGTAACATTACCCCAGTAACATTACCCCAGCCCAGTAACAATACTCCAACCCAGTAACATTAATCCAGTAACATTACCCCAACCCAGTAACATTACCCCAGCCCAGTAACACTAACCCAGTAACATTACCCCAGCCCAGTAACATTACCCCAGTAACATTACCGCAGCCCAGTAACATTAACCCAGTAACATTACCCCAACCCAGTAACATTACCCCAGCCCAAGTAACATTAACCCAGTAACATTATCCCAGCCCAGTAACATTAACCCATTAACATTACCCCAGATCAGTAACATTAACCCAGTAACATTACCCCAATCCTGTAACATTACCGCTACCTAGTAACATTACCCAGTAACATTACCCCAGTAACATTACCCCAGCCCAGTAACATTAACCCAGTAACATTACCCCAATCCTGTAACATTACCCCAGTATCATGATCCCAGCCCAGTAACATTACCCCAACCCAGTAACATTACCCCAACCCAGTAACATTACCCCAACCCAGTAACATAACCCATACCCAGTAACATTAACCCAGTAACATTACCCCAACCCAGTAACATTACCCCAACCCAGTAACATAACCCATACCCAGTAACATTAACCCAGTAACATTACCCAGTAACATTACCCCAACCCGGTAACATTACCCCAGTAACATTACCCTAGCCCAGTAACATTACCCCAGCCCAGTAACATTAACCCAGTAACATTACCCCAGCCCAGTAACATTAACCCAGTAACATTACCCCAACCCAGTGATATTACCCCAACCCAGCAATATTACCCCAACCCAGTAACATTAACCCAGTAACATAATCCATACCCAGTAACATTAACCCAGTAACATTACCCCAACTCTGTAACATTATCCCAGCCCAGTAACCTTATCCCAGCCCAGTAACATTAACACAGTAACATTACACCAACCCAGTAATATGACCCCAACCCAGCAATATTACCCCAACCCAGTGATAATTAACCTCGTAACATAACCCATACCTAGTAACATTAACCCAGTAACATTACCCAGTAACATTACCCCAACCCGGTAACATTACCCCAGTAACATTATCCCAGCCCAGTAACATTACTCCAACCCAGTAACATTAACCCAGTAACATTACCCCAACCCAGTAACATTACCCCAGCCCAGTAACATTAACCCAGTAACATTACCCCAGCCCAGTAACATTACCCCAGCCCAGTAACATTAACCCAGCCCAGTAACATTAACCCAGTAACATTACCCCAGCCCAGTAACATTACCCCTACCTAGTAACATTAGCCCAGTAACATTACCCCAGTAACATTTCCCCAGCCCAGTAACATTAAGCCAGTAACATTACCCCAATCTTGTCACATTACCCCAGTAAAATTATCCCAGCCCAGTAACATCAACCCAGTAACATTACCCCAACCCAGTAACATTACCCCAACCCAGTAACATTACCCCAACCCAGTAACATAACCCATACCCAGTAACATTAACCCAGTAACATTACCCCAACCAGGTAACATTACCCCAACCCAGTAACATAACCCATACCCAGTAACATTAACCCAGTAACATTACCCAGTAACATTACCCCAACCCGGTAACATTACCCCAGTAACATTACCCCAGCCCAGTAATATTAACCCAGTAACATTACCCCAGCCCAGTAACATTAACCCAGTAACATTACCCCAGCCCAGTAACATTACCCCGACCTAGTAAGATTAGCCCAGTAACATTACCCCAGTAACATTTCCCCAGCCCAGTAACATTAACCCAGTAACATTACCCCACTCCTGTAACATTACCCCAGTAACATTATCCCAGCCCAGTAACATCAACCCAGTAACATTACCCCAACCCAGTAACATTACCCCAACCCAGTAACATAACCCATACCCAGTAACATTAACCCAGTAACATTACCCCAACCCAGTAACATTACCCCAACCCAGTAACATAACCCATACCCAGTAACATTAACCCAGTAACATTACCCAGTTACATTACCCTAACCCGGTAACATTACCACAGTAACATTACCCCAGCCCAGTAACATTACCCCAGCCCAGTAACATTAACCCAGTAACATTACCCCAACCCAGTAACATTAACCCAGTAACATTACCCTAGCCCAGTAACATTAACCCAGTAATATTCCCCCAGCCCAGTTGCATTACCCCAGCCCAGTAACATTACCCCAGCCCAGTAAAATTAACCCAGTAACATTACCCCAACCCAGTTACATGAACCCAGTAACATTACCCTAGCCCAGTATCATTACCCCAGTAATATTCCCCCAGCCCAGTTGCATTACCCCAGCCCAGTAACATTACCCCAGCCCAGTAAAATTAACCCAGTAACATTACCCCAACCCAGTTACATGAACCCAGTAACATTACTCTAGCCCAGTAAAATTAACCCGGTAACATTACCCCAGCCCTGTAACATTACACCAGCCGAGTAACATTACCCCAGTAACATTACCCCAGCCCAGTAACATTAACCCAGTAACATTCCCCCAACCCAGTAACATTATCCCAGCCCAGCAACATTATCCCAGCCCAATAACATTAACACAGTAACATTACCCCAACCCAGTAACATTAACCCAGTAACATTACCCAAGCCCAGTAACGTTAACCCAGTAACATTACCCCAACCCTGTAACATTAGCCCAGCCCTGTAACAGTAACACAACCCAGTAACATTACCCCAGCCCAGTAACATTACCCCAGTAACATTACCCCAGCCCAGTAACATTAACCCAGTAACATGACCCCAACCCTGTAAAATTACCCCAGTAACATTATCCCAGCCCAGTAACATCAACCCAGTAATATTATCCCAACCCAGTAACATTAACCCAGTAACATTACACCAACCCAGTAACATAACCCATACCCAGTAACATTAACCCAGTAACATTACCCAGTAACATTACCCCAACCCGGTAACATTACCCCAGTAACATTACCCCAGCCCAGTAATATTAACCCAGTAACATTACCCCAGCCCAGTAACATTAACCCAGTAACATTACCCCAGCCCAGTAACATTACCCCGACCTAGTAAGATTAGCCCAGTAACATTACCCCAGTAACATTTCCCCAGCCCAGTAACATTAACCCAGTAACATTACCCCACTCCTGTAACATTACCCCAGTAACATTATCCCAGCCCAGTAACATCAACCCAGTAACATTACCCCAACCCAGTAACATTACCCCAACCCAGTAACATAACCCATACCCAGTAACATTAACCCAGTAACATTACCCCAACCCAGTAACATTACCCCAACCCAGTAACATAACCCATACCCAGTAACATTAACCCAGTAACATTACCCAGTTACATTACCCTAACCCGGTAACATTACCACAGTAACATTACCCCAGCCCAGTAACATTACCCCAGCCCAGTAACATTAACCCAGTAACATTACCCCAACCCAGTAACATTAACCCAGTAACATTACCCTAGCCCAGTATCATTAACCCAGTAATATTCCCCCAGCCCAGTTGCATTACCCCAGCCCAGTAACATTACCCCAGCCCAGTAAAATTAACCCAGTAACATTACCCCAACCCAGTTACATGAACCCAGTAACATTACGCTAGCCCAGTATCATTACCCCAGTAATATTCCCCCAGCCCAGTTGCATTACCCCAGCCCAGTAACATTACCCCAGCCCAGTAAAATTAACCCAGTAACATTACCCCAACCCAGTTACATGAACCCAGTAACATTACTCTAGCCCAGTAAAATTAACCCGGAAACATTACCCCAGCCCTGTAACATTACCCCAGCCGAGTAACATTACCCCAGTAACATTACCCCAGCCCAGTAACATTAACCCAGTAACATTCCCCCAACCCAGTAACATTATCCCAGCCCAGCAACATTATCCCAGCCCAATAACATTAACACAGTAACATTACCCCAACCCAGTAACATTAACCCAGTAACATTACCCAAGCCCAGTAACGTTAACCCAGTAACATTACCCCAACCCTGTAACATTAGCCCAGCCCTGTAACAGTAACACAACCCAGTAACATTACCCCAGCCCAGTAACATTACCCCAGTAACATTACCCCAGCCCAGTAACATTAACCCAGTAACATGACCCCAACCCTGTAAAATTACCCCAGTAACATTATCCCAGCCCAGTAACATCAACCCAGTAATATTATCCCAACCCAGTAACATTACCCCAGTAACATTACACCAACCCAGTAACATAACCCATACCCAGTAACATTAACCCAGTAACATTACCCCAACCCAGTAACATTACCCCAACCCAGTAACATAACCCATACCCAGTAACATTAACCCAGTAACATTACCCAGTAACATTACCCCAACCCGGTAACATTACCCCAGTAACATTACCCCAGCCCAGTAATATTAACCCAGTAACATTACCCCAGCCCAGTAACATTAACCCAGTAACATTACCCCAGCCCAGTAACATTACCCCGACCTAGTAAGATTAGCCCAGTAACATTACCCCAGTAACATTTCCCCAGCCCAGTAACATTAACCCAGTAACATTACCCCACTCCTGTAACATTACCCCAGTAACATTATCACAGCCCAGTAACATCAACCCAGTAACATTACCCCAACCCAGTAACATTACCCCAACCCAGTAACATAACCCATACCCAGTAACATTAACCCAGTAACATTACCCCAACCCAGTAACATTACCCCAACCCAGTAACATAACCCATACCCAGTAACATTAACCCAGTAACATTACCCAGTTGCATTACCCTAACCCGGTAACATTACCACAGTAACATTACCCCAGCCCAGTAACATTACCCCAGCCCAGTAACATTAACCCAGTAACATTACCCCAACCCAGTAACATTAACCCAGTAACATTACCCTAGCCCAGTATCATTAACCCAGTAACATTACCCCAATCCTGTAACATTACCCCAGTATCATGATCCCAGCCCAGTAACATTACCCCAACCCAGTAACATTACCCCAACCCAGTAACATTACCCCAACCCAGTAACATAACCCATACCCAGTAACATTAACCCAGTAACATTACCCCAACCCAGTAACATTACCCCAACCCAGTAACATAACCCATACCCAGTAACATTAACCCAGTAACATTACCCAGTTGCATTACCCTAACCCGGTAACATTACCACAGTAACATTACCCCAGCCCAGTAACATTACCCCAGCCCAGTAACATTAACCCAGTAACATTACCCCAACCCAGTAACATTAACCCAGTAACATTACCCTAGCCCAGTAACATTAACCCAGTAACATTACCCCAACCCTGTAACATTATCACAGCCCAGTAACATTACCCCAGCCCAGTAACATTAACACAGTAACATTACCCCAACCCAGTAACATTAACTCAGTAACATTACCCTAGCCCAGTATCATTACCCCAGTAATATTCCCCCAGCCCAGTTGCATTACCCCAGCCCAGTAACATTACCCCAGCCCAGTAAAATTAACCCAGTAACATTACCCCAGCCGAGTAACATTACCCCAGTAACATTACCCCAGCCCAGTAACATTACCCCAGTAACATTCCCCCAACCCAGTAACATTATCCCAGCCCAGCAACATTATCCCAGCCCAATAACATTAACACAGTAACATTACCCCAACCCAGTAACATTAACCCAGTAACATTACCCAAGCCCAGTAACGTTAACCCAGTAACATTACCCCAACCCTGTAACATTACCCCAGCCCTGTAACAGTAACCCAACCCAGTAACATTACCCCAGCCCTGTAACAGTAACCCAACCCAGTAACATTACCCCAGCCCAGTAATATTACCCCAGTAACATTACCCCAGCCCAGTAACATTAACCCAGTAACATGACCCCAACCCTGTAAAATTACCCCAGTAACATTATCCCAGCCCAGTAACATCAACCCAGTAATATTATCCCAACCCAGTAACATTACCCCAGTAACATTACACCAACCCAGTAACATAACCCATACCCAGTAACATTAACCCAGCAACATTACCCAGTAACATTAACCCAACCCGGTAACATTACCCCAGCACTGTAACATTACCCCAGCCCAGTAACATTACCCCAACTCAGTAACATTAACCCAGTAACATTACCCAACCCAGTAACATTACCCCTACAAAGTAACATTACCCCAGTAACATTACCCCAGCCCAGTAACATTAACCAGTAACATTACCCCATCCAGTAACATTAACCCAGTAACATTACCCCAGCCCAGTAACTTTACCCCTACCTAGTAACATTACCCCAGTAACATTATCCCAGTAACATTTCCCCAGCCCAGTAACATTACCCCAGCCCAGTAATATTAACATAGTAACATTATCCCACCGCAGTAACATTACCCCCTAACATTACCCCTGCCCAGTAACATTAATCCAGTAACATTACCCCAGCCCAGTAACATTAACCCAGTAACATTTCCCCAGCCCAGTAACATTAACCGAGTAACATTACATCAGGCCAGTAACATTAACCCAGTAACATTACACCAACTCAGTAACATTAACCCAGTAACATTACCCTAGCCCAGTAACAGTAACCCGATAACATTACCCCATCCCTGTAACATTACCCCAGCCCTGTAACAGTAACCCAACCCAGTAACATTATCCCAGCCCAGTAACATTACCCCAGTAACATTATCCCAGCCCAGTAACATCAACCCAGTAACATTACCCCAGTAACATTACCCAGTAACATTACCCCAATCAGGTAACATTACCCCAGTAACATTAACCCAGTAACATTACCCTAGCCCAGTAACATTAACCCGATAACATTATCCCAGCCCTGTAACATTACCCCAGCCGAGTAACATTAACCCAGTAACATTACCCCAACCCTGTAACATTACCCCAGTAACATTATCCCAGCCCAGTAACATCAACCCAGTAACATTACCCCAGTAACATTACCCAGTAACATTACCCCAACCAGGTAACATTACCCCAGTAACATTACCCCAGCCCAGTAACATTAACCCAACCCAGTAACATTAAGCCAGTAACATTACCCCAACCCAGTAACATAACCCATACCCAGTAACATTAACCCAGTAACATTACCCCAACCCAGTAACATTACCCCAACCCAGTAACATAACCCAAAACCAGTAACATTAACCCAGTAACATTACCCAGTTGCATTACCCTAACCCGGTAACATTACCACAGTAACATTACCCCAGCCCAGTAACATTACCCCAGCCCAGTAACATTAACCCAGTAACATTACCCCAACCCAGTAACATTAACCCAGTAACATTACCCTAGCCCAGTAACATTAACCCAGTAACATTACCCCAACCCTGTAACATTATCCCAGCCCAGTAACATTACCCCAGCCCAGTAACATTAACACAGTAACATTACCCCAACCCAGTAACATTACCCCAGTAACATTACCCCAGCCCAGTAACATTACCCCAGTAACATTCCCCCAACCCAGTAACATTATCCCAGCCCAGCAACATTATCCCAGCCCAATAACATTAACACAGTAACATTACCCCAACCCAGTAACATTAACCCAGTAACATTACCCAAGCCCAGTAACGTTAACCCAGTAACATTACCCCAACCCTGTAACATTACCCCAGCCCTGTAACAGTAACCCAACCCAGTAACATTACCCCAGCCCAGTAATATTACCCCAGTAACATTACCCCAGCCCAGTAACATTAACCCAGTAACATGACCCCAACCCTGTAAAATTACCCCAGTAACATTATCCCAGCCCAGTAACATCAACCCAGTAATATTATCCCAACCCAGTAACATTACCCCAGTAACATTACACCAACCCAGTAACATAACCCATACCCAGTAACATTAACCCAGCAACATTACCCAGTAACATTAACCCAACCCGGTAACATTACCCCAGCACTGTAACATTACCCCAGCCCAGTAACATTACCCCAACTCAGTAACATTAACCCAGTAACATTACCCAACCCAGTAACATTACCCCTACAAAGTAACATTACCCCAGTAACATTACCCCAGCCCAGTAACATTAACCAGTAACATTACCCCATCCAGTAACATTAACCCAGTAACATTACCCCAGCCCAGTAACTTTACCCCTACCTAGTAACATTACCCCAGTAACATTATCCCAGTAACATTTCCCCAGCCCAGTAACATTACCCCAGCCCAGTAATATTAACCCAGTAACATTATCCCACCGCAGTAACATTACCCCCTAACATTACCCCTGCCCAGTAACATTAATCCAGTAACATTACCCCAGCCCAGTAACATTAACCCAGTAACATTTCCCCAGCCCAGTAACATTAACCGAGTAACATTACATCAGGCCAGTAACATTAACCCAGTAACATTACACCAACTCAGTAACATTAACCCAGTAACATTACCCTAGCCCAGTAACAGTAACCCGATAACATTACCCCATCCCTGTAACATTACCCCAGCCCTGTAACAGTAACCCAACCCAGTAACATTATCCCAGCCCAGTAACATTACCCCAGTAACATTATCCCAGCCCAGTAACATCAACCCAGTAACATTACCCCAGTAACATTACCCAGTAACATTACCCCAATCAGGTAACATTACCCCAGTAACATTAACCCAGTAACATTACCCTAGCCCAGTAACATTAACCCGATAACATTATCCCAGCCCTGTAACATTACCCCAGCCCAGTAACATTAACCCAGTAACATTACCCCAACCCTGTAACATTACCCCAGTAACATTATCCCAGCCCAGTAACATCAACCCAGTAACATTACCCCAGTAACATTACCCAGTAACATTACCCCAACCAGGTAACATTACCCCAGTAACATTACCCCAGCCCAGTAACATTAACCCAACCCAGTAACATTAAGCCAGTAACATTACCCCAACCCAGTAACATTACCCCAGCCCAGTAACATTAACCAAGTAACATTACCCCAGCCCAGTAACATTACCCCAGCCCAGTAACATTAACCCAGTAACATTATCCCAACCCAGTAACATTATCCCAACCCAGTAACATTAACCCAGTAACATTACCCAGTAACATTACCCCAACCCGGTAACATTACCCCAGTAACATTACCCCAGCCCAGTAACATTAACCCAGTAACATTACCTCAGCCCAGTAACATTAAGCCAGGTAACATTACCCCAGCCCAGTAACATTACCCCAACCCAGTAACATTAACCCAGCCAAGTAACATTAACCCAGTAACATTATCCCAACCCAGTAACATTACCCCAGTAACATTACTCCAGCCCAGTAACATTACCCCAACCCAGTAACATTACCCCAGCCCAGTAACATTAACCCAGTAACATGACCCCAACCCTGTAAAATTACCCCAGTAACATTATCCCAGCCCAGTAACATCAACCCAGTAATATTATCCCAACCCAGTAACATTACCCCAGTAACATTACACCAACCCAGTAACATAACCCATACCCAGTAACATTAACCCAGTAACATTACCCCAACCCAGTAACATTACCCCAACCCAGTAACATAACCCATACCCAGTAACATTAACCCAGTAACATTACCCAGTAACATTACCCCAACCCGGTAACATTACCCCAGTAACATTACCCCAGCCCAGTAATATTAACCCAGTAACATTACCCCAGCCCAGTAACATTAACCCAGTAACATTACCCCAGCCCAGTAACATTACCCCGACCTAGTAAGATTAGCCCAGTAACATTACCCCAGTAACATTTCCCCAGCCCAGTAACATTAACCCAGTAACATTACCCCACTCCTGTAACATTACCCCAGTAACATTATCACAGCCCAGTAACATCAACCCAGTAACATTACCCCAACCCAGTAACATTACCCCAACCCAGTAACGTAACCCATACCCAGTAACATTAACCCAGTAACATTACCCCAACCCAGTAACATTACCCCAACCCAGTAACATAACCCATACCCAGTAACATTAACCCAGTAACATTACCCAGTTACATTACCCTAACCCGGTAACATTACCACAGTAACATTACCCCAGCCCAGTAACATTACCCCAGCCCAGTAACATTAACCCAGTAACATTACCCCAACCCAGTAACATTAACCCAGTAACATTACCCTAGCCCAGTAACATTAACCCAGTAACATTACCCCAACCCTGTAACATTATCCCAGCCCAGTAACATTACCCCAGCCCAGTAACATTAACACAGTAACATTACCCCAACCCAGTAACATTAACTCAGTAACATTACCCTAGCCCAGTATCATTACCCCAGTAATATTCCCCCAGCCCAGTTGCATTACCCCAGCCCAGTAACATTACCCCAGCCCAGTAAAATTAACCCAGTAACATTACCCCAGCCGAGTAACATTACCCCAGTAACATTACCCCAGCCCAGTAACATTACCCCAGTAACATTCCCCCAACCCAGTAACATTATCCCAGCCCAGCAACATTATCCCAGCCCAATAACATTAACACAGTAACATTACCCCAACCCAGTAACATTAACCCAGTAACATTACCCAAGCCCAGTAACGTTAACCCAGTAACATTACCCCAACCCTGTAACATTACCCCAGCCCTGTAACAGTAACCCAACCCAGTAACATTACCCCAGCCCAGTAATATTACCCCAGTAACATTACCCCAGCCCAGTAACATTAACCCAGTAACATGACCCCAACCCTGTAAAATTACCCCAGTAACATTATCCCAGCCCAGTAACATCAACCCAGTAATATTATCCCAACCCAGTAACATTACCCCAGTAACATTACACCAACCCAGTAACATAACCCATACCCAGTAACATTAACCCAGCAACATTACCCAGTAACATTAACCCAACCCGGTAACATTACCCCAGCACTGTAACATTACCCCAGCCCAGTAACATTACCCCAACTCAGTAACATTAACCCAGTAACATTACCCAACCCAGTAACATTACCCCTACAAAGTAACATTACCCCAGTAACATTACCCCAGCCCAGTAACATTAACCAGTAACATTACCCCATCCAGTAACATTAACCCAGTAACATTACCCCAGCCCAGTAACTTTACCCCTACCTAGTAACATTACCCCAGTAACATTATCCCAGTAACATTTCCCCAGCCCAGTAACATTACCCGAGCCCAGTAATATTAACCCAGTAACATTATCCCACCGCAGTAACATTACCCCCTAACATTACCCCTGCCCAGTAACATTAATCCAGTAACATTACCCCAGCCCAGTAACATTAACCCAGTAACATTTCCCCAGCCCAGTAACATTAACCGAGTAACATTACATCAGGCCAGTAACATTAACCCAGTAACATTACACCAACTCAGTAACATTAACCCAGTAACATTACCCGAGCCCAGTAACAGTAACCCGATAACATTACCCCATCCCTGTAACATTACCCCAGCCCTGTAACAGTAACCCAACCCAGTAACATTATCCCAGCCCAGTAACATTACCCCAGTAACATTATCCCAGCCCAGTAACATCAACCCAGTAACATTACCCCAGTAACATTACCCAGTAACATTACCCCAATCAGGTAACATTACCCCAGTAACATTAACCCAGTAACATTACCCTAGCCCAGTAACATTAACCCGATAACATTATCCCAGCCCTGTAACATTACCCCAGCCCAGTAACATTAACCCAGTAACATTACCCCAACCCTGTAACATTACCCCAGTAACATTATCCCAGCCCAGTAACATCAACCCAGTAACATTACCCCAGTAATATTACCCAGTAACATTACCCCAACCAGGTAACATTACCCCAGTAACATTACCCCAGCCCAGTAACATTAACCCAACCCAGTAACATTAAGCCAGTAACATTACCCCAACCCAGTAACATTACCCCAGCCCAGTAACATTAACCAAGTAACATTACCCCAGCCCAGTAACATTACCCCAGCCCAGTAACATTAACCCAGTAACATTATCCCAACCCAGTAACATTATCCCAACCCAGTAACATTAACCCAGTAACATTACCCAGTAACATTACCCCAACCCGGTAACATTACCCCAGTAACATTACCCCAGCCCAGTAACATTAACCCAGTAACATTACCTCAGCCCAGTAACATTAAGCCAGGTAACATTACCCCAGCCCAGTAACATTACCCCAACCCAGTAACATTAACCCAGCCAAGTAACATTAACCCAGTAACATTATCCCAACCCAGTAACATTACCCCAGTAACATTACTCCAGCCCAGTAACATTACCCCAACCCAGTAACATTACCCCAGCCCAGTAACATTAACCCAGTAACATGACCCCAACCCTGTAAAATTACCCCAGTAACATTATCCCAGCCCAGTAACATCAACCCAGTAATATTATCCCAACCCAGTAACATTACCCCAGTAACATTACACCAACCCAGTAACATAACCCATACCCAGTAACATTAACCCAGTAACATTACCCCAACCCAGTAACATTACCCCAACCCAGTAACATAACCCATACCCAGTAACATTAACCCAGTAACATTACCCAGTAACATTACCCCAACCCGGTAACATTACCCCAGTAACATTACCCCAGCCCAGTAATATTAACCCAGTAACATTACCCCAGCCCAGTAACATTAACCCAGTAACATTACCCCAGCCCAGTAACATTACCCCGACCTAGTAAGATTAGCCCAGTAACATTACCCCAGTAACATTTCCCCAGCCCAGTAACATTAACCCAGTAACATTACCCCACTCCTGTAACATTACCCCAGTAACATTATCACAGCCCAGTAACATCAACCCAGTAACATTACCCCAACCCAGTAACATTACCCCAACCCAGTAACGTAACCCATACCCAGTAACATTAACCCAGTAACATTACCCCAACCCAGTAACATTACCCCAACCCAGTAACATAACCCATACCCAGTAACATTAACCCAGTAACATTACCCAGTTACATTACCCTAACCCGGTAACATTACCACAGTAACATTACCCCAGCCCAGTAACATTACCCCAGCCCAGTAACATTAACCCAGTAACATTACCCCAACCCAGTAACATTAACCCAGTAACATTACCCTAGCCCAGTAACATTAACCCAGTAACATTACCCCAACCCTGTAACATTATCCCAGCCCAGTAACATTACCCCAGCCCAGTAACATTAACACAGTAACATTACCCCAACCCAGTAACATTAACTCAGTAACATTACCCTAGCCCAGTATCATTACCCCAGTAATATTCCCCCAGCCCAGTTGCATTACCCCAGCCCAGTAACATTACCCCAGCCCAGTAAAATTAACCCAGTAACATTACCCCAGCCGAGTAACATTACCCCAGTAACATTACCCCAGCCCAGTAACATTACCCCAGTAACATTCCCCCAACCCAGTAACATTATCCCAGCCCAGCAACATTATCCCAGCCCAATAACATTAACACAGTAACATTACCCCAACCCAGTAACATTAACCCAGTAACATTACCCAAGCCCAGTAACGTTAACCCAGTAACATTACCCCAACCCTGTAACATTACCCCAGCCCTGTAACAGTAACCCAACCCAGTAACATTACCCCAGCCCAGTAATATTACCCCAGTAACATTACCCCAGCCCAGTAACATTAACCCAGTAACATGACCCCAACCCTGTAAAATTACCCCAGTAACATTATCCCAGCCCAGTAACATCAACCCAGTAATATTATCCCAACCCAGTAACATTACCCCAGTAACATTACACCAACCCAGTAACATAACCCATACCCAGTAACATTAACCCAGCAACATTACCCAGTAACATTAACCCAACCCGGTAACATTACCCCAGCACTGTAACATTACCCCAGCCCAGTAACATTACCCCAACTCAGTAACATTAACCCAGTAACATTACCCAACCCAGTAACATTACCCCTACAAAGTAACATTACCCCAGTAACATTACCCCAGCCCAGTAACATTAACCAGTAACATTACCCCATCCAGTAACATTAACCCAGTAACATTACCCCAGCCCAGTAACTTTACCCCTACCTAGTAACATTACCCCAGTAACATTATCCCAGTAACATTTCCCCAGCCCAGTAACATTACCCGAGCCCAGTAATATTAACCCAGTAACATTATCCCACCGCAGTAACATTACCCCCTAACATTACCCCTGCCCAGTAACATTAATCCAGTAACATTACCCCAGCCCAGTAACATTAACCCAGTAACATTTCCCCAGCCCAGTAACATTAACCGAGTAACATTACATCAGGCCAGTAACATTAACCCAGTAACATTACACCAACTCAGTAACATTAACCCAGTAACATTACCCGAGCCCAGTAACAGTAACCCGATAACATTACCCCATCCCTGTAACATTACCCCAGCCCTGTAACAGTAACCCAACCCAGTAACATTATCCCAGCCCAGTAACATTACCCCAGTAACATTATCCCAGCCCAGTAACATCAACCCAGTAACATTACCCCAGTAACATTACCCAGTAACATTACCCCAATCAGGTAACATTACCCCAGTAACATTAACCCAGTAACATTACCCTAGCCCAGTAACATTAACCCGATAACATTATCCCAGCCCTGTAACATTACCCCAGCCCAGTAACATTAACCCAGTAACATTACCCCAACCCTGTAACATTACCCCAGTAACATTATCCCAGCCCAGTAACATCAACCCAGTAACATTACCCCAGTAATATTACCCAGTAACATTACCCCAACCAGGTAACATTACCCCAGTAACATTACCCCAGCCCAGTAACATTAACCCAACCCAGTAACATTAAGCCAGTAACATTACCCCAACCCAGTAACATTACCCCAGCCCAGTAACATTAACCAAGTAACATTACCCCAGCCCAGTAACATTACCCCAGCCCAGTAACATTAACCCAGTAACATTATCCCAACCCAGTAACATTAACCCAACCCAGTAACATTAACCCAGTAACATTACCCAGTAACATTACCCCAACCCGGTAACATTACCCCAGTAACATTACCCCAGCCCAGTAACATTAACCCAGTAACATTACCTCAGCCCAGTAACATTAAGCCAGGTAACATTACCCCAGCCCAGTAACATTACCCCAACCCAGTAACATTAACCCAGCCAAGTAACATTAACCCAGTAACATTATCCCAACCCAGTAACATTACCCCAGTAACATTACTCCAGCCCAGTAACATTACCCCAACCCAGTAACATTACCCCAGCCCAGTAACATTAACCCAGTAACATTACCCCAGCGCAGTAACATTAACCCAGCAACATTACCCCAGCCCCGTAACACTAACCCTGCAAAGTAACTTACCCCAGTAACATTACCCCAGCCCAGCAACATTAACCCAGTAACATTACCGCAGCTCAGCAACATTAACCCAGTATCATTACCCCAGCCCAGTAACATTAACCCAGTAACATTACCCCAGCCCAGTAACATTACTCCTACCTAGTAACATTACCCCAGTAACATTACCACAGTAACATTTCCCCAGCCCAGTAACATTATCCCAACCCAGTAATAATATCCCAACCCAGTTAGATTATCCCAGCCCAGTAACATTACCCCAGTAATATTCCCCCAACCCAGTAATATTAACCCAGTAACATTATCCCAATAACATTACATCAGCCCAGTAATATTAAACCAGTAACATTACACCAGCCCAGTAATAATAACCCAGTAATATTATCCCATTAACATTACCCCAACCCAGTAACATTATCCCAGCCCAGTAATATTATCCCAGTAACATTACCCCAGCCCAGTATTATTAACCCAGTAACATTATCCCAGTAACATAACCTCAGCCCAGTAATATTAACCCAGTAACATTACACAAGCCCAGTAATATTAACCCAGTAATATTATCCCAGTAATATTACCCCAGCCCAGTAATATTAACCCAGTAATATTATCCCAGTAACATTACCCCAACCCAGTAACATTATCCCAGAACTGTAACATTATCCGAGTAACATTACCCCAGCCCAGTAATATTAACCCAGTAATATTATCCCAGTTACATTACCCCCAACCCAGTCACATTATCCCAGTAACATTACCCCAGCCCAGTAACATTATCCCAGTAAGATTATCCCAGTAACATTACCCCAGCCCAGTAACATTATCCCAGTAACCTTAACCCCAACCATGTAACATTACCCCAGCCCAGTTACATTATCCCAGTAACATTATCCCAGTAACATTATCGCAGCCCAGTAACATTATCCCAGCCTAGTAACATTACCCTAGTAACATTCCCCAACCCAGTAACATTATCCCAACTCAGTAACATTACCCCAGCCCAGTAAAATTAACCCAGTAACATTACCCCAACCCAGTAACATTAAACCAGTAACATTACCCGAGCCCAGTAACATTACCCCAGCAATATTTCCCCAACCCAGTTACATTAACCCAGTAACATTACCCCAACCCAGTAACATTAACGCAGTAACATTACCTTCGCCCAGTAACATTAACGCAGTAACATTACCCCAACCCTGTAAAATTACCCCAGCCATGTAACAGAAACCCAGTAACATTACCCCAGCCCAGTAATATTCCCCCAACCCAGTTACATTACCCCAGCCCAGAAACATTACCCCAGCCCTGTAACATTAACCCAGTAACATTACCCCAACCCAGTAACATTAACCCAGTATCATTACCCTAGCCAAGTAATATTAACCCAGTAACATTACCCCAACCCTGTAACATTACCCCAGCCCAGTAACATTAACCCAGTAACATTACCCCAACCCAGTAACATTAACGCAGTAACATTACCTTCGCCCAGTAACATTAACGCAGTAACATTACCCCAACCCTGTAACATTACCCCAGCCATGTAACAGAAACCCAGTAACATTACCTCAGCCCAGTAATATTCCACCAACCCAGTTACATTACCCCAGCCCCGTAACATTAACCCAGCCCTGTAACATTAACCCAGTAACATTACCCCAACCCAGTAACATTAACCCAGTATCATTACCCTAGCCAAGTAATATTAACCCAGTAACATTACCCCAACCCTGTAACATTACCCCAGCCCAGCAACATTAACCCAGTAACATTACCCCAGCCCAGTAACATTAACCCAGTAACATTACCCCAACCCGATAACATTACCCCAGCCCAGTAACATTAACCCAGTAACATTACCCCAGCTCAGTAACATTAACCTAGTAACATTACATCAGCCCAGTAACATTAACCGAGTAACATTACCCCAACTCAGTAACATTAACCCAGTAACATTACCCTAGCCCAGTAACATTAACCCGATAACATTACACCAGCCCTGTAACATTACCCCAGCCCTGTAACAGTAACCCAACCCAGTAACATTACCCCAGCCCAGTAACATTACCCCAGTAACATTACCTCAGCCCAGTAACATTAACCCAGTAACATTACCCCAACTCTGTAACATTACCCCAGTAACATTATCCCAGCCCAGTAACATCAACCCAGTAACATTACCCCAGTAACATTACCCAGTAACATTACCCCAACCAGGTAACATTACCCCAGTAACATTACCCCAGCCCAGTAACATTAACCCAACCCAGTAACATTAACCCAGTAACATTACCCCAACCCAGTAACATTACCCCAGCCTAGTAACATTACCACAGCCCAGTAACATTACCTCAGTAATATTCCCCCAACCCAGTTACATTACCCCAGCCCAGTAACATTAACCCAGTAACATTACCCCAACCCAGTAACATTATCCCAACCCAGTAACATTATCCCAACCCAGTAACATTAACCCAGTAACATTACCCAGTAACATTACCCCAACCAGGTAACAGAAACCCAGTAACATTACCCCAGCCCAGTAATATTCCCCCAACCCAGTTACATTACCCCAGCCCAGTAACATTACCCCAGCCCTGTAACATTAACCCAGTAACATTACCCCAACCCAGTAACATTAACCCAGTATCATTACCCTAGCCAAGTAATATTAACCCAGTAACATTACCCCAACCCTGTAACATTACCCCAGCCCAGTAACATTAACCCAGTAACATTACCCCAACCCAGTAACATTAACGCAGTAACATTACCTTCGACCAGTAACATTAACGCAGTAACATTACCCCAACCCTGTAACATTACCCCAGCCATGTAACAGAAACCCAGTAACATTACCCCAGCCCAGTAATATTCCCCCAACCCAGTTACATTACCCCAGCCCCGTAACATTAACCCAGCCCTGTAACATTAACCCAGTAACATTACCCCAACCCAGTAACATTAACCCAGTATCATTACCCTAGCCAAGTAATATTAACCCAGTAACATTACCCCAACCCTGTAACATTACCCCAGCCCAGTAACATTAACCCAGTAACATTACCCCAGCCCAGTAACATTAACCCAGTAACATTACCCCAACCCGATAACATTACCCCAGCCCAGTAACATTAACCCAGTAACATTACCCCAGCTCAGTAACATTAACCTAGTAACATTACATCAGCCCAGTAACATTAACCGAGTAACATTACCCCAACTCAGTAACATTAACCCAGTAACATTACCCTAGCCCAGTAACATTAACCCAATAACATTACACCAGCCCTGTAACATTACCCCAGCCCTGTAACAGTAACCCAACCCAGTAACATTACCCCAGCCCAGTAACATTACCCCAGTAACATTACCTCAGCCCAGTAACATTAACCCAGTAACATTACCCCAACTCTGTAACATTACCCCAGTAACATTATCCCAGCCCAGTAACATTACCCAGTAACATTACCCCAACCAGGTAACATTACCCCAGTAACATTACCCCAGCCCAGTAACATTAACCCAACCCAGTAACATTAACCCAGTAACATTACCCCAACCCAGTAACATTACCCCAGCCCAGTAACATTACCCCAGCCCAGTAACATTACCTCAGTAATATTCCCCCAACCCAGTTACATTACCCCAGCCCAGTAACATTAACCCAGTAACATTACCCCAACCCAGTAACATTATCCCAACCCAGTAACATTATCCCAACCCAGTAACATTAACCCAGTAACATTACCCAGTAGCATTACCCCAACCAGGTAACATTACCCCAGTAACATTACCCCAGCCCAGTAACATTAACCCAACCCAGTAACATTAACCCAGTAACTTTACCCCAACCCAGTAACATTACCCCAGCCCAGTAACATTACCCCAGCCCAGTAACATTACCTCAGTAACATTACCCCAACCCAGTAACATTACCCCAGCCCAGTAACATTAACCCAGTAACATTACCCCAACCCAGTAACATTATCCCAACCCAGTAACATTATCCCAACCCAGTAACATTAACCCAGTAACATTACCCAATAACATTACCCCAACCTGGTAACATTACCCCAGGAACATTACCCCAGCCCAGTAACATTAACCCAGTAACATTACCCCAGCCCAGTAACATTAACCCAGTAACATTACCCCAGCCCAGTAACATTAACCCAGTAACATTACCCCAGCCCAGTAACATTAACCCAGTAACATTACCCCAGCCCAGTAACATTATCCAACCCAGTAACATTACCCCAGTAACATTACTCCAGCCCAGTAACATTACCCCAACCCAGTAACATTACCCCAGCCCAGTAACATTAACCCAGTAACATTACCCAAACCCGGTAACATTAACCCAGTAACATTACCCTAGCCAAGTAATATTAACCCAGTAACATTATCCCAACCCTGTAACATTACCCCAGCCCTGTAACAGTAACCCAACCCAGTAACATTACCCCAGCCCAGTAACATTAACCCAGTAACATTACCCCAACCCGATAACATTACCCCAGCCCAGTAACATTAACCCAGTAACATTACCCCACCGCAGTAACATTACCCCCTAACATTACCCCTGCCCAGTAACATTAATCCAGTAACATTACCCCAGCCCAGTAACATTAACCCAGTAACATTTCCCCAGCCCAGTAACATTAACCTAGTAACATTACATCAGCCCAGTAACATTAACCCAGTAACATTACTCCAACTCAGTAACATTAACCCAGTAACATTACCCTAGCCCAGTAACATTAACCCGATAACATTACCCCAGCCCTGTAACATTACCCCAGCCCTGTAACAGTAACCCAATCCAGTAACATTATCCCAACCCAGTAACATTACCCCAGTAACATTACCCCAGCCCAGTAACATTAACCCAGTAACATTACCCCAACCCTGTAACATTACCCCAGTAACATTATCCCAGCCCAGTAACAACAACCCAGTAACATTACCCCAGTAACATTACCCAGTAACATTACCCCAACCAGGTAACATTACCCCAGTAACATTACCCCAGCCCAGTAACATTAACCCAACCCAGTAACATTAAACCAGTAACATTACCCCAACCCAGTAACATTACCCCAGCCCAGTAACATTAACCAAGTAACATTACCCCAGCCCAGTAACATTACCCCAGCCCAGTAACATTAACCCAGTACCATTATCGCAACCCAGTAACATTATCCCAACCCAGTAACATTAACCCAGTAACATTACCCAGTAACATTACCCCAACCCGGTAACATTACCCCAGTAACATTACCCCAGCCCAGTAACATTAACCCAGTAACATTATCCCAACCCAGTAACATTTTCCCAACCCAGTAACATTACCCCAGCCCAGTAACATTAACCCAGTAACATTACCCCAGCGCAGTAACATTAACCGAGCAACATTACCCCAGCCCCGTAACATTAACCCTGCAAAGTAACTTACCCCAGTAACATTACCCCAGCCCAGTAACATTAACCCAGTAACATTACCCCAGCCCAGCAACATTAAACCAGTAACATTACCCCAGCCCAGTAACATTAACCCAGTAACATTACCCCAGCCCAGTAACATTACCCCTACCTAGTAACATTACCCGAGTAACATTACCACAGTAACATTTCCCCAGCCCAGTAACATTATCCCAACCCAGTAATAATATCCCAACCCAGTTACATTACCCCAGCCCAGTAACATTACCCCAGTAATATTCCCCCAACCCAGTAATATTAACCCAGTAACATTATCCCAATAACATTACCTCAGCCCAGTAATATTAAACCAGTAACATTACACCAGCCCAGTAATAATAACCCAGTAATATTATCCCATTAACATTACCCCAACCCAGTAACATTATCCCAGCCCAGTAATATTATCCCAGTAACATTACCCCAGCCCAGTAATATTAACCCAGTAACATTATCCCAGTAGCATTACCTCAGCCCAGTAACATTAACCCAGTAACATTTCCCCAGCCCAGTAACATTAACCTAGTAACATTACATCAGCCCAGTAACATTAACCCAGTAACATTACACCAACTCAGTAACATTAACCCAGTAACATTACCCTAGCCCAGTAACATTAACCCGATAACATTCCCCAGCCCTGTAACATTACCCCAGCCCTGTAACAGTAACCCAACCCAGTAACATTATCCCAGCCCAGTAACATTACCCCAGTAACATTACCCCAGCCCAGTAACATTAACCCATTAACATTACCCCAACCCTGTAACATTACCCCAGTAACATTATCCCAGCCCAGTAACATCAACCCAGTAACATTACCCCAGTAACATTATCCAGTAACATTACCCCAACCAGGTAACATTACCCCAGTAATATTACCCCAGCCCAGTAACATTAACCCAGTAACATTACCCAAACCCAGTAACATTACCCCAGCCCAGTAACATTAACCAAGTAACATTACCCCAGCCCAGTAACATTACCCCAGCCCAGTAACATTACCTCAGTAATATTCCCCCAACCCAGTTACATTACCCCAGCCCAGTAACATTAACCCAGTAACATTATCCCAACCCAGTAATATTATCCCAGTAACATTACCCCAGCCCAGTAATATTAACCCAGTAAAATTATCCCAGTAACATTACCTCAGCCCAGTAATATTAACCCAGTAACATTACACAAGCCCAGTAATATTAACCCAGTAATATTATCCCAGTAACATTACCCGAGCCCAGTAATATTAACCCAGTTATATTATCCCAGTAACATTACCCCAACCCAGTAACATTATCCCAGAACTGTAACATTATCCGAGTAACATTACCCCAGCCCAGTAATATTAACCCAGTATAATTATCCCAGTAACATTACCCCAGTCCAGTAATAATAACCCAGTAACATTATCCCAGTAACATTACCCCAGCACAGTAATATTAACCCAGTAATATTATCCCAGTTACATTACCCCCAACCCAGTCACATTATCCCAGTAACATTACCCCAGCCCAGTAACATTATCCCAGTAAGATTATCCCAGTAACATTACCCCAGCCCAGTAACATTATCCCAGTAACCTTAACCCCAACCATGTAACATTACCCCAGCCCAGTTACATTATCCCAGTAACATTATCCCAGTAACATTATCCCAACCCAGTAACATTATCCCAGCCCAGTAACATTAACCCAGTAACATTACCCCAACCCAGTAACATTAAACCAGTAACATTACCCTAGCCCAGTAACATTACCCCAGTAATATTTCCTCAACCCAGTTACATTACCCCAGTCCAGTAACATTACCCCAGCCCAGTAACATTAACCCAGTAACATTACCCCAACCCAGTAACATTAACGCAGTAACATTACCTTCGCCCAGTAACATTAACGCAGTAACATTACCCCAACCCTGTAACATTACCCCAGCCCTGTAACAGAAACCCAATAACATTACCCCAGCCCAGTAACATTACCCCAGCCCAGGAACATTACCTCAGTAATATTGCCCCAACCCATTACATTTCCCCAGCCCAGTAACATTAACCCAGTAACATTACCGCAGGCCAGTAACTTTAACCCAGTAACATTACCCCAACCCGGTAACATTACCCCAGTAACATTACTCCAGCCCAGTAACATTACACCAACCCAGTAACATTACATCCGCCCAGTAACATTAACCCAGTAACATTACACCAACTCAGTAACATTAACCCAGTAACATTACCCCAACCCAGTAACATTAACCCAGCCAAGTAACATTAACCCAGTAACATTATCCCAACCCAGTAACATTACCCCAGTAACATTACTCCAGCCCAGTAACATTACCCCAACCCAGTAACATTACCCCAGTCCAGTAACATTAACCCAGTAACATCAACGCAGCGCAGTAACATTAACCCAGCAACATTACCCCAGCCCCGTAACATTAACCCAGTAACATTACCCCAGCCCAGTAACATTAACCCAGTAACATTACCCCAGCCCAGTAACATTAACCCAGTAACATTACCCCAGCCCAGTAACATTAACCCAGTAACATTACCCCAGCCCAGTAACATTACTCCTATCTAGTAACATTACCCCAGTAACATTACCACAGTAACATTTCCCCAGCCCAGTAACATTATCCCAACCCAGTAATAATATCCCAACCCATTTAGATTATCCCAGCCCAGTAACATTACCCCAGTAATATTCCCCCAACCCAGTAATATTAACCCAGTAACATTATCCCAATAACATTACCTCAGCCCAGTAATATTAAACCAGTAACATTACACAAGCCCAGTAATAATAACCCAGTAATATTATCCCAGTAACATTACCCCAACCCAGTAACATTATCCCAGCCCAGTAATATTATCCCAGTAACATTACCCCAGCCCAGTAATATTAACCCAGTAAAATTATCCCAGTAACATTACCTCAGCCCAGTAATATTAACCCAGTAACATTACACTAGCCCAGTAATATTAACCCAGTAATATTATCCCAGTAACATTACCCCAGCCCAGTAATATTAACCCAGTAATATTATCCCAGTAACATTACCCCAACCCAGTAACATTATCCCAGAACTGTAACATTATCCGAGTAACATTACCCCAGCCCAGTAATATTAACCCAGTATAATTATCCCAGTAACATTACCCCAGCCCAGTAATATTAACCCAGTAACATTATCCCAGTAACATTACCCCAGCACAGTAATATTAACCCAGTAATATTATCCCAGTTACATTACCCCCAACCCAGTCACATTATCACAGTAACATTACCCCAGCCCATTAACATTATCCCAGTAAGATTATCCCAGTAACATTACCCCAGCCCAGTAACATTATCCCAGTAACCTTAACCCCAACCATGTAACATTACCCCAGCCCAGTTACATTATCCCAGTAACATTATCCCAGTAACATTATCCCAGCCCAGTAACATTATCCCAGCCTAGTAACATTACCCTAGTAACATTCCCCCAACCCAGTAACATTATCCCAACCCAGTTACATTACCTCAGCCCAGTAACATTACCACTGTAATATTCCCCCAACCCAGTTACATTAGCCCAGCCCAGTAACATTACCCCAGCCCAGTAACATTAACCCAGTAACATTACCCCAACCCAGTAACATTAAACCAGTAACATTACCCTAGCCCAGTAACATTACCCCAGTAATATTTCCCCAACCCAGTTACATTACCCCAGTCCAGTAACATTACCCCAACCCAGTAACATTAACCCAGTAACATTACCCCAACCCAGTAACATTAACGCAGTAACATTACCTTCGCCCAGTAACATTAACGCATTAACATTACCCCAACCCTGTAACATTACCCCAGCTCTGTAACAGAAACCCAGTAACATTACCCCAGCCCAATAACATTACCCCAGCCCAGGAACATTACCTCAGTAATATTGCCCCAACCCATTACATTTCCCCAGCCCAGTAACATTAACCCAGTAACATTACCGCAGGCCAGTAACTTTAACCCAGTAACATTACCCCAACCCGGTAACATTACCCCAGTAACATTACTCCAGCCCAGTAACATTACACCAACCCAGTAACATTACCCCAGCCCAGTAACATTAACACAGTAACATTACCCCAGCCCAACAACATTAACCCAGTAACATTACCCCAGCCCAGTAACATTAACCCAGTAACATTAACCCAGCCCAGTAACATTACACCTACCTAGTAACATTACCCCAGTAACATTAACCCAGTAACATTTCCCCAACCCGATAACATTACCCCAACCCGGTAACATTAACCCAGCAACATACCCCAGCCCCGTAACATTACTCCTACAAAGTAACATTACCCCAGTAACATTACCCCAGCCCAGTAACATTAACCCAGTAACATTACCCCAGCCCAACAACATTAACCCAGTAACATTACCCCAGCCCAGTAACATTAACCCAGTAATATTAACCCAGCCCAGTAACATTACACCTACCTAGTAACATTACCCCAGTAACATTAACCCAGTAACATTTCCCCAACCCGATAACATTACCTCAGCCCAGTAACATTAACCCAGTAACATTACCCCAGCTCAGTAACATTACCCCCTAACATTATCCCAGCCCAGTAACATTAATCCAGTAACATTACCCCAGCCCAGTAACATTAACCCAGTAACATTACCCCAGCCCAGTAACATTAACCTAGTAACATTACATCAGCCCAGTAACATTAACCCAATAACATTACCCCAACTCAGTAACATTAACCCAGTAACATTACTCCAGCCCAGTAACATTAACCCGATAACATTACCCCAGCCCTGTAACATTACCCCAGTAACATTACCCCAGCCCAGTAACATTACCCCAGCCCAGTAACATTTCCTCAGTAATATTCCCCCAACCCAGTTACATTACCCCAGCCCAGTAACATTAACCCAGTAACATTATCCCAACCCAGTAACATTACCCCAACCCAGTAACATTATCCCAGCCCAGTAATATTATCCCAGTAACATTACCCCAGCCCAGTAATATTAACCCAGTAACATTATCCCAGTAACATTACCTCAGCCCAGTAATATTAACCCAGTAACATTACACAAGCCCAGTAATATTAACCCAGTAATATTATCCCAGTAACATTACCCCAGCCCAGTAATATTAACCCAGTTATATTATCCGAGTAACATTACCCCAACCCAGTAACATTATCCCAGAACTGTAACATTATCCGAGTAACATTACCCCAGCCCAGTAATATTAACCCAGTATAATTATCCCAGTAACATTACCCCAGTCCAGTAATATTAATCCAGTAACATTATCCCAGTAACATTACCCCAGCACAGTAATATTAACCCAGTAATATTATCGCAGTTACATTACCCCCAACCCAGTCACATTATCCCAGTAACATTACCCCAGCCCAGTAACATTATCCCAGTAAGATTATCCCAGTAACATTACCCCAGCCCAGTAACATTATCCCAGTAACCTTAACCCCAACCATGTAACATTACCCCAGCCCAGTTACATTATCCCAGTAACATTATCCCAGTAACATTATCCCAGCCCAGTAACATTATCCCAGCCGAGTAACATTACCCTAGTAACATTCCCCCAACCATTAACATTATCCCAACCCAGTAACATTACCCCAGCCCAGTAACATTAACCCAGTAACATTACCCCAACCCAGTAACATTAAACCAGTAACATTACCCTAGCCCAGTAACATTAACGCAGTAACATTACCCCAAACCTGTAACATTACCCCAGCCCTGTAACAGAAACCCAGTAACATTACCCCAGCCCAGTAACATTACCCCAGCCCAGGAACATTACCTCAGTAGTATTCCCCCAACCCATTACATTTCCCCAGGCAAGTAACATTAACCCAGTAACATTAGCGCAGCCCAGTAACTTTAACCCAGTAACATTACCCCAACCCGGTAACATTACCCCAGTAACATTACTCCAGCCCAGTAACATTACACCAACCCAGTAACATTACCCCAGCCCAGTAACATTAACCCAGTAACATTACCCCACCCCGGTAACATTCACCCAGTAACATTTCCCCAGCCCAGTAACATTAACCTAGTAACATTACATCAGCCCAGTAACATTAACCCAGTAACATTACACCAACTCAGTAACATTAACCCAGTAACATTACCCTAGCCCAGTAACATTAACCTGATAACATTACCCCAGCCGTGTAACATTACCCCAGCCCTGTAACAGTAACCCAACCCAGTAACATTATCCCAGCCCAGTAACATTACCCCAGTAACATTACCCCAGCCCAGTAACATTAACCCATTAACATTACCCCAACCCTGTAACATTACCCCAGTAACATTATCCCAGCCCAGTAACATCAACCCAGTAACATTACCCCAGTAACATTACCCAGTAACATTACCCCAACCAGGTAACATTACCCCAGTAACATTACCTCAGCCCAGTAACATTAACCCAACCCAGTAACATTAACCCAGTAACATTACCCCAACCCAGTAACATTACCCCAGCCCAGTAACATTAACCAAGTAACATTACCCCAGCCCAGTAACATTACCCCAGCCCAGTAACATTACCTCAGTAATATTCCCCCAACCCAGTTACATTAGCCCAGCCCAGCAACATTAACCCAGTAACATTACCCCAGCCCAGTAACATTAACCCAGTAACATTACCCCAGCCCAGTAACATTACTCCTACCTCGTAACATTACCCCAGTAACATTACCACAGTAACATTTCCCCAGCCCAGTAACATTATCCCAACCCAGTAATAATATCCCAACCCAGTTAGATTACCCCAGCCCAGTAACATTACCCCAGTAATATTCCCCCAACCCAGTAATATTAACCCAGTAACATTATCCCAATAACATTACCTCAGCCCAGTAATATTAAACCAGTAACATTACACCAGCCCAGTAATAATAACCCAGTAATATTATCCCAGTAACATTACCCCAACCCAGTAACATTATCCCAGCCCAGTAATATTAACCCAGTAACATTACACAAGCCCAGTAATATTAACCCAGTAATATTATCCCAGTAACATTACCCCAGCCCAGTAATATTAACCCAATAATATTATCCCAGTAACATTACCCCAACCCAGTAACATTATCCCAGAACTGTAACATTATCCGAGTAACATTACCCCAGCCCAGTAATATTAACCCAGTATAATTATCCCAGTAATATTACCCCAGCCCAGTAATATTAACCCAGTAACATTATCCCAGTAACATTACCCCAGCACAGTAATATTAACCCAGTAATATTATCCCAGTTACATTACCCCCAACCCAGTCACATTATCCCAGTAACATTACCCCAGCCCAGTAACATTATCCCAGTAACCTTAACCCCAACCATGTAACATTACCCCAGCCCAGTTACATTATCCCAGTAACATTATCCCAGTAACATTATCCCAGCCCAGTAACATTATCCCAGCCTAGTAACATTACCCTAGTAACATTCCCCCAACCCAGTAACATTATCCCAACCCAGTAATATTATCCCAAACCAGTTACATTACCCCAGCCCAGTAACATTACCACAGTAATATTCCCCCAACCCAGTTACATTACCCCAGCCCAGTAACATTACCCCAGCCCAGTAACATTAACCCAGTAACATTACACCAACCCAGTAACATTAAACCAGTAACATTACCCTAGCCCAGTAACATTACCCCAGTAATATTTCCCCAACCCAGTTACATTACCCCAGTCCAGTAACATTACCCCAGCCCAGTAACATTAACCCAGTAACATTACCCCAACCCAGTAACATTAACGCAGTAACATTACCTTCGCCCAGTAACATTAACGCAGTAACATTACCCCAACCCTGTAACATTACCCCAGCTCTGTAACAGAAACCCAGTAACATTACCCCAGCCCAGTAACATTACCCCAGCCCAGGAACATTACCTCAGTAATATTCCCCCAACCCATTACATTTACCCAGCCCAGTAACATTAACCCAGTAACATTACCGCAGCCCAGTAACTTTAACCCAGTAACATTACCCCAACCCGGTAACATTACCCCAGTAACATTACTCCAGCACAGTAACATTACACCAACCCAGTAACATTACCCCAGCCCAGTAACATTAACCCAGTAACATTACCCCAGCGCGTAACATTAACCCAGCAACATACCCCAGCCCCGTAACATTACTCCTACAAAGTAACATTACCCCAGTAACATTACCCCAGCCCAGTAACATTAACCCAGTAATTTTACCCCAGCCCAACAACATTAACCCAGTAACATTACCCCAGCCCAGTAACATTAACCCAGTAACATTAACCCAGCCCAGTAACATTACCCCTACC